>NC_142414.1:25175000-25492500 GCF_059516105.1 Syngnathus floridae | reverse complement strand
TGAAGTTAACAATTGATTTGGTTACCGGAAGAAGAGCAGGCGTGACAGTTGCTGCTCAGTGGCAACGTTTGGGAACGGTCTCGCTCCATCTCTTGCTGGTAACTTACAAGTAATACATTAAATTATTGTTTAGACGCACACAAAACATGGAGATTGAATAATTAATCGACTATTTTCTGAATGACAAGAATAGACGAACCATTACGACAAATGGACGTATGCAGTGTGTCATTTCTGGACCTTCAAATGTGTTAAGGAGACCCCAAGATCGATAATGCGTCAATTGCTATTCGGGGAAAAACAAAGGAGAATTTGTCAGTGGCAGTAGATGAAGAAAATTTCAGAAAATCCGCAAAAAAAAAAAAAAAAATTCTCTCACAAACCCAAAATATTCTTTAAAAAATGCTATTAAGCTATTTATTCTCTATGCCGTACTGGGTAAAATGTAAAAAAAAAAAAAAAAAAAACAGTCAAATGTCTGGCTTAGGCACCAGGGAGATCTGAACATATTTCAGGGGGGCCCAGTGACCTCCCCGGCCCCCTCTCTAGCTCCGCCAGTGTGAGAAGAAGTCTGCTTATGGAGCTTGATGGATATTAAATAAGTGTTGATTGTCAAATTGTACAACATTTTGGCCAATTATTATCTAATTTCAAACCAATGACATATAATATGTGAGCGTTTGGTTTTTGATGTCAACTGAGCGCTTAGGCTGTCTGTGTGCGGTCCACTTTATACCTGGCCCGTGTCACATGACCTGTTGATCCCACCTCGCTTTTTCTGTGACCGGAAGGCACGCCAAGGGATATCAGGCGACATTATCCGAGCTTTGTGTCCACGTGAGCGTTTGCGTCGCACTATTTTCCAGGTTATTAAAGTAGTAAAAGGCCGCTGATATGGAGAGTAATGACCTGTGTCGCAAAGCAATACTGTGCGCGCTGACATTTAAGCTTTTAATTTGTGTTTCCCCAGGCCCCGTTTGTGTCCCTCACACCTCCCCTCTCATTGCACCTGGCGGCCCGCTGTCACATACACAACAGGCGCACAGTATGCATGCCGCCCCCCCCTCCCTGTATTTGGTTTGTTCTGTTTGTGCCGCTAAAGGTTGCCGGTGTCAGAGTTCACAAATTGCCTCGACGCCGCCTCTCTGCGTGAATGTCGCTCACAGTAGCCGAGAGCGCCGGCGGTAATTACCAATAGCGAGCGAGCGGCCGTCTGGCAGCACTCGGATACGCTCGTCGACGCCGCCGCCGCGCCGTCTCAAAACGGAGGATTTACTCGCAGCGCGAAACAAGGAGGCCCACTTGAAAATCATTTCCATCCGGCGTTTGCGGCACTTTCGGAATCGGCGAATCAAATCGAATATCTCCAAAGATCATTTTCAGTAGTTGGAGTGGTTTCATCAATGTGCTCATGTACTTTTAAGATTTTGAAAATGAAGATGGCCAAGTGCAGTTTGATGCAAAATGCACATTTTATTTATTTCTTTTTGGTGGAGTTCCTCGAATTACTCGTTTCTCTCTTCCCCCAACAGAGCAAGAGGAGAACTTTGAGTTCACCATCGTATCACTTACGGGTCAAACGTGGCATTTCGAAGCCACTTCGTACGAGGAGCGAGACGCCTGGGTGCAGGTCATCGAGGGTCAGATCCTGGCCAGTCTTCAGTCCTGTGAGAGCAGCAAAAACAAGGTGGGTGCTTTTGTGAGCACCTCAGCGACGTGCACTCACGTCGGCGTCCTTCTTCCAGTCTCGTCTGACCAGCCAGACGGAGGCCATGGCGCTGCAGTCCATCCGAAGTATTCGTGGAAATAGCCGCTGTGCCGACTGTGACTCTCAAAGTGAGTAGAGAAGATTGTTTCCTTGAATGAACTCTTTAGATCGCGGGTCATGAGAGAAATAGAAAAAAATAAATTCCAAAGTTGCCACTAATGCTGCCACTTTGCAGACCCAGACTGGGCCAGCCTCAACCTCGGTGCCCTGATATGCATCGAGTGCTCGGGCATCCACAGGAACCTGGGCACCCACCTGTCCCGGGTACGCTCGCTGGACCTCGACGAGTGGCCGCTGGAACTCATCAAGGTCATGTCGGCCATCGGCAACGAGTTTGCCAACAGCGTGTGGGAGGCCAACTCGCAGGGTCACCTGAAGCCTGGACCGGATGCCAGCAGGTAGGCAAACCTGCTGCCCTTTCACTGGAACGCCGGTAGGGGGCGCTGTTTGGGTGAGAGCTATTGACAGAGAAGCAAGAGTACAAATGAGCGCAAAAGTGTAACGGCCGCGGTGGAAATGCAAATGAACATCAATCAGTCCGCCATCGACTGCACACACACACACACACACACACACTGAGCGTATTGACGTGTCATTAACCCTAGTCCATCAGAGCGCTAATGCTTTTATTGTTGCTCATGTTGCTATTTATTTATTAATCTGATGTATGTTTCCCCCTGAAAAGATTAGAGCAAGTCAATATTATCTCAATTTAGCTGCCGCGCTCCACTGCGGCTGCATCCCTCTCCGGCCCCGTCGATAGTATTTATCAGGCCATTCCTTAAGTGCCTTGATTTTCTCTCCCGCCCTGTTCATGACTTCTGTATCCATACCCTTCGGAACGTCACGCTCGTTTCACGGCTGCGTGCTAGGAGAACCTTGGGCCGAGCGAGAAACGCACGCGAGAAACACCAGCTATTTATAATTGGATGGCGAGCAATGGAAATAGCCGAAGATAATATTTATTGAAACTGATTTTAATTTGTTTTTGGTGGAGTGAGTAGAGGGGGGAGGTCATTGTCACGGTCTTCAGCCGGGCGCCATATTTGGTCGAGGATGCCAGCCCTTGTTGTGCAGGCAATTGAAAGGATCACAGGGAAGCCAGAGGGGAGGGGGGGGAGTCGGGTGAGACAGATAGATGGAACACTCACCCCACCCCCTCACATGGTCTCTCAAGTGAGTAATAGAGGCCGAAATTTCATTTTGCAAGTGGCTGATTTAATGATCCAAAGGGTAATTAATGGCCTGATTATCTTAATGTTAAATATGGCCAGCAGCAATTACACTGACCTCCTGTCTGTCAAGGTCTGCCCCCAACACGCTCACGCCTCCCAACCACATCCTGTTTGGAGCTTGGGTGGAAAGTAGGAGACTCAGCAAAAGAGCAAAGGTGGGGAGCAAAGGAGAGAAAACGAGAGAAGGTGGAAAGAAGGGAAGGTGAGCCACCTAATGACCGAGCGGGGAAGAAATGATGCAAGAAAGGATGGCAAAGGGAGTAGGTTGGTTGGAGCCCAGGGGGAAATGGAGGAGGGTTGGCCAAGGAGGTGCATTAGCATGGCTGCCTGTATTAAACACCTCCTCCTCACCTCCCCTCCCCTCGCTGGTCTGGCCAGAGGGAGAAATTATGTTCATGGAGATCACGCCCCTGTCCGATGAGATATGTGACAGGCCGCTCTCCAGCTGTTGTCATCATCTCTTTATCAAGCGCCGCTTTGCACCCACCGTTCACGGCCCGCCGTAAGCCCACCCACAACATTGTCTCGTCCGGGGTCACATTAGCGTCAGGGAAACGAAGGATTCGGTCGCGCCGTCGGCTTCTTTCGCGAGGATTTCTCCGGAGCGCCAAAAAAAGACCGCGCCATCCTCTAAACGTTCCCATTAACCCCTCCGACCGCCCGCGGTCAAGCGTCTTCACCTCAGCTGGCACGCTCGCCGGTATCGGCGCCACAGCTGATGCCACAGCTGAGGGGGCTGCTAAGTTTGGGCCGGCTGCCCGTGTTGGAGCGGGGGGGGGGGTCGGCCGCTTCAACCGCGCTTGTGGGCTTGGCGTCGCAGCTCATTGTTTTAATTACGTGCGGAGTGACACGCCAACACCAGCGCGCCCGGCCGCACCCTGGGCCTCGTTGGGCTCGGCTTGACGCGGCGTGTTAAAACGACGGCGGCGGACGGCAAGTGACAGCGCCGCTAAACCGGCCTCCTGCCTTCCAGACTACAGAGGTGACCATGTCGCTTCTTCCAAATAATGACCTTTGGCGGGTTTTCCCAGAGGCTGGCCTTGGCCTGGTTCTGCTCATGTTTCCGCGCATTCAAAACATGTGACTCCCCCCCCACTTTGAGCCTCGCCAACCAAACAAATGCTCAGACCAGGAAGGTGAAGTTGGTGTCTCCAGACAGGAAGCATGACTTCACAGCGACCCATGCGTGTCAGATGCTGAGCCGCTATTAATTCCACGCGGTCCTGTCCGCAGGGACGTCAATGAATACAAGAGTAATAATATGCCCCCCCCACCCACAATCCTAAAATGGCCATCCCACCACCAACAGATTTCAAATGAGACCTGCTGCTTTTAATCTGAGGTGGGGTGTCAGGTGCGGTGGCCGCCACGGCAGGGTGGTGGGATTGGGCTCAAGGGACATGATGGGGGCGGCCAGGAAAAAGGGTGGGGGGGGTCCACACGAGATAATTGTCCCCCAGGGTCAGAGCAGGGGGAGGAGGAGGGGATACTGCTGCTGCTGTCCCGGTTCTCTGATCATAACACACATCGGAAGAGGAATATTCGGAACCCCCGCACGAGAATCGAGATTTACCGGAGTACATTTCATAAGTCACTCACAAACCAAGCGGCGTTTCTCTTCGCTGGAACAACTCGTGTGTCGCCGAGCTCCCCTTCCGCCCAACGGTGAGCGGGCCGCCCGTCTTAATCCCTCGGCCATTATGCGCGGCCCCCCGCTCTCGGCCTGCATTTTAAACAGCGCACGCTGGCAGAAAGAAGCCTCCTGACAGGCGGGCCAGTGCAAATAATTGGGCCTACATTCTAATTCATCCTTGATTAAATGAGTCCTAATAGACATTATTTTTTACATGACTGCCTCGCTGGCGCCCGCAGCCGCGTCCTCCGACTCGCCTAATGAGCCCTCCAATTTACTATTGACATTAAACCGGCTGACACGAGCCAATCAGATTCCCTTCATGGTTGGGCGTCAGCGAGAGGTTCCGCTAATGTGGGCTAAAAGCGCTTTTTTTTTTTTTATGCCTGACTCATGGTAACGAGGAAGTAAATAACGATCGCTACATGCACGACTCGGGCGGATCTCAATATGTATATCTATACGTGTAATCTAATATGTGCGCCGCCGGTAAGCGTCCTCCCACCCTGTGGCTGATTGGCCCACTCAGCGAGTAGCTCATACCATGTTGGGGGGCGGGGGGGGGGTCCCTCCTCGCGTTTGCGGGTAATATGTTTGGATTGAATGGGTTCACGAGGTGCTGATAAACACTTGAGACATTTTTTATTTCACCGTTTTTTTCCTCATTGGGGCAGACTTTCATGTTACCAAGGCAACACGCCCTCCCTGGTTTGTTAGCAAAAAAAAAAAAAAAGCTCAAACTTTCAATTCATGTTTCTCGTCTTCATGTCTGACTTCCTTCTGCTGTGATCCAAAAAGGTTTCACGTGGCTTTCCACATCTGCTCGTTAAATTACCCTGAGAGAGATTCCGCCGACATACTTTTTTTTTTTCTCCCCCGATTGTCCCTCTCCTCATTTGCATCGGTTAACCCGTCCGTCTCGTCGAGTTGCGCCGAGGACTCGCCCCCTCCCCCCTCTCATCTCCTTTAATGATCCGTGCCTATCGGAGGGCAGCTAACGACCGTCCGGCAAAGGCTAATTGATTTCGGCCTCGTCCCCTTGTTCTTTGTCTTGACTTTTTTTTTTTCTCCCCGGCACGGGCGAATTGACGTGCAGTAGGTTTGAGTGGAACATTCTGCGGCTCACCTTGTGACAAAAAAACGTGATGCGGTGATTCATCTCGACCGCGCATTAGCTCGGCAGTTAGCTGATGCTCTTTCCCATCTATTAATCTATTAATTAGAGGGCTAATTAGGCCAGAAGAGGAGCCACTGACACGGTGTCACTCTTAACCCTGTTTCCTACCGCTCATTACCTCTGACGCGGCGCACACACACCCTCTCCAACTGTAATTAATGATTGCCTTGAACAGAAGCCTATTAGCTCAAGTCGCAGCTTTTTTTTTTTTTTGCAGGTTGTACCTTTTAACTCGTAAAGCTTTTACTTTGAAAGAGTAAATTGCGGCAAGTCGAAGGCCGCTTTTTTTTATGGACTGTAGTTTAGAGTGGAAAAGTGCAAATGTGAGATCGCTCTAGACAATCGGGTGTTGTTGATGCCGCGGTGGATTGCGTTGTTATCAAAATGCAGCGGACATGTATGAATGTCGCTCGTTTTGGCGGTGATTGATTTTTGATTGACTCCACTGTGCGAGGGAAGGCTTTGAATGATGGTCAGGACGAAAAGGGCAACACAGGCTGAAGGCCTTCATTTTTTTTTATTTTTTTTTTTTTTAATTCGAAAGTCAATACCCCTCAGTTATTCCCTTTTGCTTTATTCGTGAGGGGTTTTGGATTTACGTGATTGAGTGAGCTTTTGGAATTAAAGTGTTTCCAATGAAGAGGGGTAAATACGCTTAATTTTTTTCTGCCTCTTAATATAAAAAATAAATAATACAAATTCAGAATAAATATTTGAATCAAAAGAATAACCTAATTACTTATTGATGCCATTTGGCAGACAAAAGAATACCAAAATTGTAAATAGTCACATCTGGACTTCCCATGTTGGAAAGATCAGTTAAAGTGGTGTTAAATTAATTTAGTGTGTAATTATGCTAATTAGCTGGGTGTGATTATCACGGTGTGTTTGAGGGTCATGGATAGGTGACCCCTTGAATCGCATCGAGGGAGCAGCCAAATGGCCTCTGGCCCCTGTTTGTGTGTGCCATGTGTGTGTGCGCGAATGCAAAGGCACCTAGACAAAGGAGGTGCTCACAAGGAACATTTACACACACACACACACAATGTGAGGAACAGGAAATGCGAAAATCTCAGTGGGCCCAGTGTGACCCTCAAAGGGATGGAATCACACAACCTCCGCATCCACTGAGACAACACTGTCAGTCAACAGGTGGACAAGTCGACCAATGTATCCAAAAAAAAAAAAAATTACCCCAAAAAAAAAAATGGAAAAAAAGTCAAGTAAGAGCCTCAATTGAGATTCATTAGACGGTCCAGACTCACTAGAGATACAGTAAACACATAAAATGGGGGTTTATATCCTCTGGGTGCTTTATTTTTTTTTTTTATCATTAATTTAAATCACACGCACACTCTCCCCCTCTGGGCCTGTGTGTGTGTGTGTGTGTGTGTGCACGCGCATGTATGCCTTCTCACCCATACTCATGTTTAATTATCTACCCAGCATGCCTGAGTGCAGGAAAACAGCGCTCTGCCTAATGGGATGTGAAAAGAGACACACATTAGCACACAGAAATATGAGGCCGCGCATTCACAAGATACACACGGACATATAAACACGCACACACACACACTGTGGTTAATTAGTGCAATTAGCCTCTCCACTGTCGAGAGCTGTGTGTTTTCAAGACTCGTTAGTTTGTAATGATGGAGTCACTGTGCACACACACACGCACAGAGGGTCTTAGCAACCGAGGTGGTGGGGGGAGGAAGGCATGCGTTTCCTGGTCCGCCGGCCTTCATTTGCCTTCTCGGGGACAGAAGGTCGGCCTCCCGCTGCGTGCAGGCACACACCGAGCGACCCCGCCCCCCCTCGGGCTTTGTCCGGGGGTCACGGGCCGTGCTCTCGGCGGCCGGCCTTCCTGGACCGGAAGAGAAAGCCTCCGGGACATTCCGTGATGCTAGCCGCTATTGCTCGTCTCCGGGAAGTTAATGAGATTGCGGCGAGTTCCCACACGGAGTCTCAGACTCGATTGTTGGAATGTCACCTCAGCACACAAGTTGATTTGTCTGGTTCAGGTTGTTTTGGTTTTAGTCAGCCGAGGGTATCTCAAGACGCTTAACGCACGGGAACGTCAAGAGGCACACTTCTCATATGTTAAAAAAAAAAAAAAAAGACACTGGGTCAATAGTCGAGGAGAAAAAGAAATTAATTAATTAATGGGCAACTAATCGACTCAAATTAATCTGCATTTATTTTGAAAATTGATTCGAGTCATTTTTGAGAGACATTAAGTTCAAATTCTCTAAGTCCTCAGAATTCCAATTTTTGACAGTAAATGTTTTTTTCCCTCCATGAAAGCGGACCGATGAATGTCGCGTTCCATCAAAATAAGATATTTGCAAATATTTGCTATCAGCAATCATGTTTTCCTATTTTCTGACATCGTGCAGACCAAAGCTGTAACAGAAAATAACCAGATTTTTTTTTTTTTTTTCACTGTCAATTTAAAATACTGATTTTGATTTTTTTTATCCGATTGATTAAAAAGATTGCAGGATTAGTAGATAGGGAAAAACTTTGGCAGCTGGATCAACAACGATAATATTACAATTATTAAAAGTGGCTTGACATGTTTTCTTTTTTTTTTTCCCCCAATTAATTTTTTTATTTTAGTGCCATGACAATAATCCGTTCCTGACAGCGCCATATGCTAAAGGCAATCAAAATTTTGTCGACAGGATCAGACACTTTTGTGTTCCCCTTCATCTCACGTTTTCTAAAAAAAAAAAGGGGGGGGGGGGGGCTCAGTGTCCCTAATCCCATGGGCCTGAATGAGTGACTGTTTACACGGTAGGATTTAGGTAGATAATTGAAACCGGATTAAACACGGCAGCAGTTGATGACACTGGATTGGGAACAATGCTGTCCACGCTTGCTGCGTCTTATTTCAGCCACCGGGGGTCTGACATGGAATCGCGTAGAATGCCATGACATGCCACACGTGAACCCGAGCGTCTCTCGCTGTGTCTCGGCAGGGAAGAACGCGAACGCTGGATCCGGGCCAAGTACGAGCGGCGTGTGTTTTTGGCCTCGCTGCCGTGCGCCGAGCTGTCGCTGGGCCAGCAGCTTTTGCGAGCGACGGTGGAGGAGGACGTGCGCGCCGTCGTGCTGCTGCTGGCGCACGGCTCCAGGCAGCAAGTCAACGAGACGTGCGGCGAGGGAGACGGACGCAACGCGCTGCACCTGGGCAGCCACAAAGGCAACGTGGTCATCACACAGCTTCTCATCTGGGTACGGCGGCGTTTTCAGGGCGAGGGGCGTATCTTGATTTTAAAAAAAAAATTAAAAATTGACCTTTTTCTGTGCCCATGTACAGTACGGTGTGGATCTGATGGCGAGGGACGCCCACGGCAACAGCGCCCTGGCGTACGCCCGACAAGCCAACAGCCAGGAGTGCGTGGACACGCTAGCCCAGTACGGCTGCCCGGATGAACGCTACCCGCTCATGGCCACGCCCAACTTGTCCCGCCGCAACGCCAACCGCAACAACAGCTGCAGCAGCACGAGCAGCGCCGCCGGCAGCAGCGCCTTCATTTGAGGCCCCGTTGGGAGAAGCGTCGTCCTTCTTTTGGGTAGCGCCCGCTACCTGCCGTAACGGCTCCACCTCGCCCGTCGGACTGGTCGAACCGGGTGACGAGCGCGGGGAGTACCCAAAGCATGCTGGGTACTGCACCGGCATCACTTTCACCTCAGACTCGGGATGGCCGGTGTCATCCTTCTCTTCACACACTACAAGGCCAGTTTGCTCTCAGGCAGCGTCACTTTCCCCGCCCCAAGCATATCGTCTCCCGGCCCGCGCGGCACTCCCAGTCCCGTGTCCGCTCCATTTTTTTTCCTAACTCCTGTGAACTAATTTACCCGTGTTAAATGTGACAAATACGTAAGGGGGAGAAATCTGGCACGTTTGGACTTTCTGCTATCTGGACTGCTGGACGGGGAATGTTGGATCAGGCTCAGGGGCACGGTGGTTCAGCGCGAGCGTGCAGATGGTGCTCGCACATCTTCACGGTGAAGACCGCAAAGATCTCCTCCCAACGCGAGCGCTTCGCCATTTGAAAGGCAGAGGTGGAAGGGGCGGGGTTTGAGGTTTTGGAATGTGGCAAAATGAGTGAATGAGCACGATTGTAAGATTTGACTTTGAAGGACTCGCTGCCAAGTAATAATGACTTGACTGGACTAGTCGATGAACGTCCTCCCACCTCTGCTTGAAGGTACTGTGCTCGTGTCCCAAAAAAGCTCCAGCTTTAACAAAAAGTCCCGTGCGTGGAGAATGCTAACCACGTTAGCATCATTTCGAAAACAACACTCAAAAAGACTGATGATTTTTTTTTTTTTTTTTTTTTTATTTACACACCGTCCCTTTAACACTCAGTGAGTTTGCGTGCTTTCATGTGTGTCCACTTGTTGGGTCACTTCCTTCTGGAGCAAAAAAGGGAATCTAACCTCTTCAGGTGCTTTGCACCAGGAAATCTTCTCCTGCTTGGCCTTTCAGCTCGGAGCTAGGAAGGGCTTTTTCTTGCGTGCAAATTAATTTAAAAACAATCTTACCGGTCCTCCTTGAGGTGTGCTGACAACCGCTAGACTGAAGGTGGTGCTCATTTATCCACGGCTTCAAGTTTAACCTCCAACCCGGAGACTATTTATTTATTTACTTCTATTTTGGCTTCACTGTGTCACGTCTGACAACTAGGAAGCAAGGCTGCATTAGTGGATGACTGAGGGCTACAAAGTGAGCTTAATGGCCAAAATCGTCTCGCATATCTCGTTGATTTGACTGAATGTGCCGTTACTTCGCTGTGTTTCCTCACCACGTGACTGCTGAGTAACGGAGGGAACCTTTTGTCTGTTTTGCCAACTCAACCCTCAACGTGTGTATAAATCTTGAGCTGGGTACACACGTGCTTCTGTACTGAAACACTGAATCATTCGAACCTATGCATTCAAAAGTTTGCAATCCAACGTTCACTTGTAAAGTAGCTACGTTTTACCTCATCCTAAAATCCTCAAACGCTAATATCTGAGCAGTTTGTTCAACCATGACCTCTTAATAACCGCTTAAGTCACGCTATTCGGATGTGAATCATCTTGAAATACCTTGAAAGTCTCTACATAAATCTACAGTCTTCTCCTCTTGGTCCAGATGTATGTTGTAGTACCAACATTGGCCTGTGAGAGGTGCCACGGGGCATACAGGCTGCCAGATAATCGAAAGTTCTTTTGGATTCTCTAGAAGTATCTGGGTTAAGTATTTGTCTGCAAACACGGCCCGATTGGTATGTGTGTGCCCAGTTTGAAGTCACAGACACTCTAACGTTGATTTTTTTTTTGCCTTTGTTGAAACCCACCTGCCTTCCTTCAACCTGTGATCGTGGAAACCCCGCCCTCACCATGATGTCTCCTTAAAATAACTTTGATTATTTTATATTTTTTCATGCTATTTTATTTATGTCAAAAAAATGCACTAAATTCACTTAGCATTAGCGTGTAGCCTTGAGGCTATTTGCAATTGGATGCTTTTACTTTAATTTTGGACAAGGTTCGCGGCTACCGTTGGCTTGAAGTAGCCTTCGTTTTGTCTGTGCTGGACATTCTTCGACTATGCCAGCACAAGTTTAAAAAAAAAGCCAGTGTGAATAAACTTTTATGTGGGCCAACAAGCGAAGTGCAGCTAGCTCTCAGACAAAAGCCGTTTTACGCTAGCCGTGACCTCAAAGTTAGCTTGTTAGCTCGTCTCTCACGTGTATTTTGTATAGGTTGCCCCCCCCAACTCGTTCCAAGTCCATCCATGTTTTTAATATTCTGATTTCTCCTTCAGACACATTATTGATGTGCTTGTGGTTCTAATAATTGTTTAGTTGGATGTACAGTAAGATAACAGAGAATCTTCTACTGTAATGTGTCTCTTTTCAATAAAGACCAGAATGATGTTCACTCACTTTGGTTTACTTAATTTCACAAGAAGCTATCCACCGAGCTGGGCTGACCGGGCAAGTACATACAATAAAAATTATTCATAAAATTATTACAAATAAAGATTAGGTTTTAAAAAATCCCAAAAGTTAATATTGTTCTCTAGAGTAATTAATTTGGTGAGTTTATTATTTTTCTTGTTCAATAAGAACGACGCTTGATGTGTATATGACGTCACGTTTGCTTTGTGCTCAGGTAGCGACCAATCACGACTCACCTGTTTTTGGTCATGGAATGTCTGCAAGCTGATTGGTTGTTACCTGTATTTTAGCCACCTTATTTCCGGTTATTGGTTACAACGAGTATAGTTAATGGAGCGGTGTTTTTGAACAGTTGCTACACTCACCTTTTGAAGCAGTCATTAGCCCTCATTGCATTGAAAATTCTTTCGCACGTGGAAAAATGTTGTTTTGAGCCATCAAAAATGCCACCTTCTACCCGCATTTAAGGAAAAACAGACAAAAAAAAAAGAGCTCCTCGACCTTGGACCTGCTTGGCTCCTTTTTTTCTTTTCACGGACGAAAACACGATGCAGCACACACTTTGTGTTAATGTGTTTGGATTACAACACCGGAGAAGACTCGCCGGGTAAGTGCAACAATAACGTCGGTTTTTGTTTAGATTTTTGTGGGTGACTTGTCAACCTGTGAAATTATTAGGGATCGCTGCAATAGTTTTGTTTTTGGAGAATAGCTTTGTCAGTAAGATGTAGTGTGGCGTGGAAGACGTTTTACTCACAAAACTCCAAATATTATAGCCGAGCATTTTAATATTTGCAATATTAGTTGCAAACAGACACGTATTTTTGAAGCTTAATAAGACTGCATTTGTCCACCCTTTTTTTTTTTTTGTAACAAAACGTGACCAACTTCTTAGTAATTTACCATTCTTAGTAATTCACAGGCCCACTGGCACCACGCATGCGTAAACATTTAGACGAGATGAGTTACATCCCCTTTGGGTTCATTTGTCATTTTTCAGCCGACTGACGTGATTGCCTCAAGCCAAAATTATCATCACGTCACGTTTACAAAATCCTCAACATGTCAACAAATAACTTAGGACAGCAACAAAAAATTTGATCAAGCTGGAGCTGTCAAATTATCATGATTATAATTGAAAATAAATTTAGTAAAAGAATTGGCATAAAAAAAGGAATTTCATCCAATATGATGGGGATAAAGAATCGCTGAAGTAAAATCGTCTTTTCTTTAATAAAATTAAACCCTGACACTACCGGTAACCAAAACAATAAACGATTTCCATATTTCGATGAGTATTTTCAGCGTTAAAAAAGGCCTTCAACCTTAAATGTCCGGCGTGCGGTGTGTCTGCATTTGACGTCAGTGAGAGAGACTTCAACTTGTTCGTTTTATTTCGATTGTCATTTTCACGTGACTTGAATATGATCCAAGTTTCCGCTTCTCTTTCCTCTCGGCATGCACGCGTGAGCGCCTTGTTTTATTTGGCATACTGTCATATTATTTTAGGGATGGAATGTTTCACGTGTCCTAATTTTGTTTATTTTTATTATTTAAGTGAAACATTCGTTGTCTGAATGTCATGGAATTTGTCGTTAGTTCATTTTTATTTAGGTACCTTTATCATTTTTCATTCTTTGTTACAAAACTAAATAGAAATATGTTAATTAAAAATGTATTTCTAAAAAAAACTATTTCTATAAGAACAACGGTTATGTGACATTCCTGCCGTTGGATGATTTCATTTATAGACAATGGGAAAACTGTCCATTTATTATTATTATTATCATTATTATTATTATTATTATTTATTATCCTCTGGACATTTGAGGCCTTAAGCGCACTGGTCCTCTCAACTTTCATTTCTAAAATATTGACTTTGAAGTCCACATAAATGGATGCTGTTTAAGAACGAAACTGATGTGCACAAAGAAAAAGACAGACTTATTTGGGGTTTTTTTGATTGACACGTATTTATTTTTATCGTCACTGGAATTCACTGAGCACACTAGGATTTAAATAAACTAGCAGCGTCTTGGGGAAAGAAGAAACTTCGTAAAAAAACAATTCGATACTATTGTGTCATCATCATCCTCCTTTCATGTTGGGAGTTGATTATATTTTGTTCAAATGTTGTCCCTTTAAATTAGAACATTAATGTCCTAAATGAATTTATTTAGATTCCATTGCACTTGTTTAAGAAAAAACGCATTTACATGTCTTAACTTAAGCTTTGGCCTGATTTATTTTTTTCTTTTCTTCAAATTAAACGAGCGATAAGTGGGCTGAAGAGAGGCCAGTTCTCGACAGTTGTACTCGACAAAGTTCTCGAGGGTCCTAGGGTCGGCTCTGCTCCAGCTGCTGGTGCTGACTTCTTATTGCGAAGCGGCTGACGTGCACCGGGATGGGAACTACGATCTTGGGGTTCCGCGACGGTTCCCCGGACTTGTTGTTGACGTTGCCAGCTTTGACCCGTTTCCATTTGGCGCGCCGGTTCTGAAACCAGATCTTGACCTGCACCTCGCTCAGCTTGAGCGCATGCGCGATCTGGGAGCGCTCGGTGAGCGACAGGTACTTTTTGCAGTGGAACTCCTTCTCCAGCTCCAGCAGCTGCTCGCTGGTGAACGCGGTCCGCCGCCTCCGGTTCTTACCCCCGCCGCCGCCAGCTCCTACTCCCCCTCCACCACCTCCCGGTGGGCCCGAGCCGGACCCGGCCGAACCGTGGAGGTGCAGGCTGTCGTCCAGCCCGGCCGCCGCGGAGCTCATCATGTTGTCGTCCGAGCTGTAGTCCGCGTCGCTGTCCATAGAGAAGCTCTCGTCTCTGCGCGCGCAATCGTCCTCTTTGGACTCGTCCGGACTCGCGTGTCCTCGCGCTGACACCATATCAAAAGTACACATTCGGAAAGTGACGTTAGTATCCACCCATCCAGGTTTTCTTAAACTCTCAAAATGCTGGGTCAAAATAACAATTAGAGTAGGTGGGTCAATTTGACCCGATTTTCTGCATTGTTTTGATACAGTGCCGTTTTAAATATGCTGGCGACATATACTTACAAAAGCTGCGGAGGGCATCCTTAATTGTAAAATAATAGTAATAATTAATATTATTAATAATAATTAATAATGACAATAACCATAATTCCTCATATTTCCTCAATAGAAACTGGCCTCCGTCTGTTAAACTAAATTACTGAATAATAACATCAATTTAGTAACTTCCCTCCAATTTCAAATCATAAAAAGAAAAAGAAAAAAATCCCCATGCTATCAGAATTCGTACCTGCGGCCGCTTGCACCGACGTATCCGCGTCTTCTTTGGCCGGCATCGAAGCCAAACTCTTGGCGTCCTCAGCGTGCTTCCGGCCCGCGTCCTGGTGCTGCTGGCTTGGGGAAAATCCTCCGGGAAGCGAGGCCATGAGCGTGGAAGTGAGAGCCAGGCTGGAGCAGAAGCCGCCTTGCAGCGCCGGGATGTGCGAGTGCGGGTGCTGGGGATGTCCAGCCGGCTGCAGGGAAGCGGGCGGCGGAGGCGGAGGGGGCGGCGGTTGCAGCATCACGGAGCGGTACGGCATGAACATGGGGTAGCCCGTGTACACAAAGTGTCCCGGGCTGGGCTGCGGAGGCCCCCCGATGAGAGAGTCGATGCTGAAGGCGGAGCTGCTTCCGAGTGGCCGCTGCATCACCACGAACGGCGGGCTAGACGTCGCACTCATAGGAACGACGACGCCGGTGACAGGACGACGAGCACTGTGCGCGGTGGAGGGGCCACGGAGCCCCGCGGGCTATAGGGAAGCCCGGCACGCTTCGCTTGGAGCCCGGGAGGCTTCGGTCGGACGGACGGAGCCCGGGAAGCTTCAGGGGAGCCGAACGTACACGCATTCCATCCGAGCCGCCGTTCAACTTTCACCGTGGTCTCCCCCCTAACCAAGTGGCTCCAAAAGGTTTCCGCTCTCCTCCACAAAGCAAAGACGCGTCCGCTGACGTTTGGCGATTTCAATTTGCGCTCCCCGCTGTTTAATTGCGCTGGTTGACGCCACGCCCCTCCTCGGACAAAGCCAGCTGACGATTGGCTAGGCGTCGTGACGTCACAACCGGCTCTTGGCATTTGACAAGGATTTGGAACTGTTTTGAACTTGCACGTGCGTGTGAGCGTCGGTCGAAGTTGGGAAATTTCACAGAGTGATTATTGATTTAAGAAGTTTCACTTCATCCATCCTTTCTTCATAATCTATACCGCTTATCTTCATTAATTTCCCATATTTATTGGTCCGTTTTCCTTTCTTGAGCACCAGACTCTGCCCTTGCTGTAGCGCTTTGTTTTTAACTTGATCATTTTTCATTCTTTATGTTAAATTATTATTGCTCATGGCACATCCACCTCATAATCGTGAGGTTGGGGGTTGGAATCCAAGCTCTAGTGTTCCAAGTCCACTTCAGTTATATTTACCGTGTGTTTTTAGATGCCAATAAGTCAGAGTGCTCGGCCAAACATGCAAACTCCACCCAAATTGAAAATTACACATTTTAAACCCTCATTACATCTCAACTAATAGATTGAAGTGTCAGTCGGCTTCAAATGGTCGCCGACGCCGCATTATCATATGTAGCCACATGACCTCCGACCCCGAGTGGATCTCCCAGTGGATGCCCCCACTCCTTTGATGGGCTGAGTCAAGGGCACGCTTGAACGCCCCCACCCCCCCCAAGGGTCACTGGGACACGATGTCATTAAAGGCGTCCTGATGTGTGGTGACATTAAATAGCAGTATTTTTCAATTAGCGCTGACAAATTCAATCAAAGTCGCATAGATTAGCAGGAACGAGCCGCGGCTCATTTACAGGCAATTTTAATTGCGCGGCCATTAGACGAGCAGAGCGCGGCCTCGCTCTCATTATCAATCATGCAGAGCATCAATAGTAAAAGGTTGGAAAGGGAGGGGAGGGCCAGCGGGCCTGCAAGTGTAGGCGTGCGCGCATGGCCAGCGCGCACGCCAATGTTCAGCCGCACTTCGCACAGCAGCTAATAAATAGTCGCTTTTGTACTTATAAATTATCCAGTTTAATTAACAACGTGGATTATGATTGGACGATGATTTAATTAAACCTTTCCTGCATGCAAGGCGAGTGCTGCCTTCATCCATTACAGAAAGAAAAGTGGCAAGGTGGCTGGGTGGGGGTGCTGGGGGGCATATGGAGGAACAGCTCTGAAAGGTGGGGCTTAATGCTTACCTGGTCTACATTACAGCGGTACCTTTAGTTTAACACGTTTAATTCCTGTAATGCAAAGCATTATCATCATTGCATTGACTGGAAATGGCGTGATTCACTTCCAGGCTCCAGAAAAACAACAAAATATAAATGTGCATCTCATATTGTGCTGCTCTTACTAGTGTGAGTGCCTTGGCCACCAGGGGGCAGTATAATGTATACATAATACATACTCAAAGAAGACAGTTGCAAATAAGATGCAGTAATTTTACTTATTTTTTGCAGAGGACAAAGAATATATGCTAGCGAGTATTGTTATATTGTTAGTGTTCATAACTATAGAAATATTGTTTTGTTGGCTAATGTGCTAACATAATTAACAAGATGACAAACTATACTGTACAATTAGTCAATTTGGGTTTTTCAAGATAAGAGCTGTTGTTGACACACTTATTTGCTTCGAAAAGTCAAATTAGCATTATGCTAACAAACGGTATGAACAGTTATGTATTAATATTAAGCTAGCAGACCTTTGTTAGGCAACATTATATGGTTTGGTAAAATACAAGTGTAATTCTCTCTGTTTTAAGATTAGTCTGACAGTTAACTTGAACCGGGAGAAACAGCTTCTTAAAACTGTTCACTAACTGCTTCTTGTTGTTTTCATCTTCTCCCACCATCCAACTCCCACCAAGTTTTTGATCATAAGTCGAAGAAAAAAGATGATCAAGTCACAGCATGTATTTAAAAAATCTCATAAATGTGTAAGTCGAGGCACCGCTGTGCGTTGAAATGGCTGTCTTTCCACCCCCACCTATCCTGGCGTTTAAATCCACAACGAAATGGCATGTTCGCTCATATTACTGCATGTAAAGTGGCAAGGACGTGGCGGGAAAGCCATTAGCTAGCTCGGCCAGCTGATAGGAAAAGATGCGTGAAGGGTCGGTCGGGTTGGGGGTGGGTGGGTTGGGGGGCCGTCTTCGCCCTGAGCGCTGGTGCCACTCGCCGCCATTCAGTGAAAGCGTAGCAGCGTGGCGGTATCAAACCTTTTCATCAGCTTCCAAATGCCAAGCTGCGTTTACTCATACGCACGCCTGCTCCTGAATGCCGCCACACAGCGAGACGACGCTTCAGGCTTAAAAATATAGTGAGTCAAAAGTGTACATTTACCAATGATAGGGAGTTTGAACGCAAACACTCCACCCTGCTTCTCGGAGTCTGCCTTTACGATACTAGCAGACCGATAATCGGGCCGATTGGGAGCTCAACGACCTTTCTTAGGCCCAATCGTCAGATGATCGCTACCGATTATTTTGTGGTGTTGGATCTAAAGTGATTATTCCTCCTCAACCAGCTTAAAGTAATTGGTACCTGTTCGGTCTTTACAGTGTGTAGTTAATATCCACACACTGTGGCAGTGTGCAAATGTGACGTGAAAGAAAACGATAGCCCGTTAGGAAGCGACCTTTTCACCATGATGCTACGCGTACTTTTGAGTGGCAAAACACACACTTGAATAATGATTTTAACCTTCTTCTTAACCACTGCCTGAAATAGCACACTATCTACTAGCAGGGTAGCTATTACATTGTCCAAAATTAACCTAAGAAACAAAGCTGTGACCTTCCACAAACCTAAAGATGAAACTTTCCAGTTTGTCCCTTTAGAAGATGTTACTACATCTTGAAAGCTTCTCTGTCCAACCATTTAAAGTCCTTACTCACAGATTAGATGAATCTTTTAGGAGAATCTCAAATTGAAATCTTTAGGGGAGTGTTTGTAAAACGTGCTTCCCATTTCATTAACCACAATAAAAAAAGACAAGAAGCGTTTTTGGCTTAAACATGTTGGTGGTCGCTCAGTCATGTGACTATTTTAGGAGACTAGCCACGGGAGTGTCATCCGTAGCTTGAAATCAGGTGACAGTGCCCCCTGCTGGTCAATCATAGGCCACATGCTAATTGCTGTGGGAACGCTGTCTCAGTAATTCCCAACCGTTTATTGAATCAAGGCGCATGTTTTACATCAGGAAAATCTCACATGCACTTCCAAACAAAAATGGCACGTTAAGTAAATGAAATGGTCTCAATTTACTCACAAATGTAAAATGAGGGACAGTTTAGTTCATTAAAACAAAGCTATTCTGTTGTATGATTGGCAATGTATCTTAATTCTCGCCTCTTTTATCACATAAAAAAGAATTAAATTGTTCAGCCTATCACAGATAGATGCATTATTTGTTGAATATACGTTAGCGGTTAGCATGGTGGTGGGATAGCTAGTCAAGGTGGTGACACTTTACGACATCCATCACCGTACATCAACTTTCCAAAAAGCAGCAAGCAGGTGTGCGTTGGTCTGAATGACTGTAATTACACTCGGAACACAACCGTCCCCCCTTTTTAGGCCAAAGAATGTCAAGGCACACTGCTCCACCTTTGACCACCGGCAGGTAAGTATAAGCTAGCGCCGGTGTTAAACCCAAAGAATTAGAGACATCCTTGGCAAAGACAGACACCACTTGAAGCTTCCAGACGCTCAAACATTGACTCTGAGACAAGTAAATTAGATCTCAACTTGTCTCAAATGCTCGTTATCCAATTATTACCCACGGCCTCCGTCACACCAATAAGACGTGACGAGCTAAAATTGGGTTTGCGCCGCCTCGTCCCGCTGGCTTCCGCTGGCGTGAGTGCCAGATGAATAGTCGCCTTGTTTCACCATCTTGTCTCAGAAGAAACGTCTGAGAGCATGTTGAGCTGCAGGTATCGTCCGACCGTGTGACCGATCGTGTTAACGAAGGCGCTTGCGTTCGGGCATCCAGAGGAAGCGTCAACTGGCACGTTGACCCCCCGGACACTCACTCGGGTCTTTGATGGAATGGCCAGCGCTGGTGAGAACTAAGCGAGCGCAGGCGTCCCTTGCGCTGCGTCCGACATCATTAGCAGGGAAAGAGACGATAGCGGCTCGGCTAATGAGCTCTGGTGGCATAATTAGCGACGAGCTCGGCCCTCGGCCTGCTGCTCGCGGCTAATGGAGTGAACAAGGCGGAGAAGGCGAAGTGAAGACCGGGTGTGGATTCTGGATCGCCGTGTGAGATCTTCTGAAGAGCTTGGCTTACTCGCCATTTTGTTTTTCTCTTAGCTTATAATTGGATTTACAATGCAGGAGCAAATGTAATTGCCTTCAATGATGTCGCCAGGTTGATGTGTAAAGAAAGGCAGTCCCCGCCCAAAAATAATGGAGGTTATTAAGATGTGCCAAATGTAGTCATAAAAATCACATTAAATCACTGCCGAGTTTTTAACCGGCTTGGATTTTAGCGCTGACATCATTTTTACACATCTCTTACATAAGTGCCAATGTTCAACCCAATCAACGTTCCCTTATAACTGCTGTGATGTAAATCCAAATTGTGCCAGTTAAGAATCGACAAAAAAATGAAATGTGTACCTCAAGCTGTCCAATTTAAATCCATCCTACTCATACGAGACGTCATTTAAATGTGACATCTTTGCCTTCTGTCAAAGGTCAAATCAAATGTCCCCGAGTACTTGGCCGGATAAGAATCCGTCCCATCGCGGAGGTATGCTGGAAGATGAAATGGGGGGGTTGCAATTTGGGTGTGTTTGATTTGGTCATGAGTGTCACCTATGTGGGAGATTGGTGCCAGGAGGCGGAGTCATGTAATGGCCACGGCTGGCAAGGTCAGCGAGGTGATTGGTCGCATGATCAGAGTAGGGAGGGGGCAGGCTGGGTCGAGGTCGTGCTGATGACTGTTGTGATTCATTCGTCGCATGCAGGAGCACAACAATCACCAGAGAAAGCTTGTATTTATAATTGGTTGTTGTTCTTCGAGGAAAACCACTCAAGTGAACTCTCCCTCTGCAGATAGCGGTGTCTAAAAGTGGTGATGGTCGCTCACATTCTTTTTGTGACATGGCAGGATGAGATCAGTCTGGAGGAGATCTGTCTTTTGCTCGAAAACAGGTTAAGCGCCATTAAATGGCAGCTGGTGGCTAATCACAAAGAGTGACAGCCCAGGAGGCTCCCACGTCTTCAGGGCTCCTCTGGAACCAGATTCACTTAGCACTCCTTCGCCCTTCCCCTTTTTGTAGAAAGCTGTGAGAAACAGCTAACCCTTGGGAAAGTGTCAACGGCTAAACATCAACTAGCATGAGCTCACAGAATTGAGGATGGTGCAAATATCTTGGGAAGGTCTCGACTTCAGGATGTTATTGGAGATATTGATTTCTATAGTATGGAAGCGTGGAGAAAACATTTTTGACTGTCATTCAAACATATTGTAAAGTCGTTCAAACACGTTTATAGTCTTCCAAACATATTTATTAATTTTTACCCATAATGTCACGAGGTATTAACTTGCGCATACAATAAACACAACCTAAAACCACAACGTCAGACATCTCACTGAGGAAATATTCGGCCTCAGGGATCCATAAACACGAATATGCATGTACACGCACACAAAGCAGCACTAATTACACGTCTCCAGGGAGCACAACTGGAGCGAACGTTACGGCGTCTTCTTGCTTAAGGGTCTTTTTAAGGCGAAGAGGGCAGTGACGTGGACAATTGCTGAATAATTCGATTTAGAGCAGAAAAAAGGTGAGTTTGTGTCGGCTGACTGAGCCCACCTGGTCCAAGACGTACGGCGGGCCAGCATTACCTTCCTGAAGCAGTGTGGAAGAATATCAGGTTAAACCTGAGAAATGTGGAGCTTCAAAATCAGGTCAGAATAGTTTTGATCATGTGACCTGGGGGAACCCTGGAGAACCATCCAACTCACCCACCCCCCACTATCACTCACATCTTGTTATTTGGGGTAGACGGATTCGAGAAGTGGGTCATTGTCTCATGTAAACAAAAGCTAATTAGTCACTTGGACGTGGGACACATTGGCTGTCATACATGTGTTCATCGATGCTGTGTTTCCCAACCTTAATTGAGCCACAGCAAATATTTCATTTATATTTCCCCAAAACAAAAACGCCGCAAAAAGTGGATGAACATGTCGATAATGTCCCTTCTGGAGTTTAGAGGAACAACATTTAATTGTTCTGCCTGTCACGATACGTTGCTACCATAGATAGACGAGATTATATCATTAATAATTAATAACGGTAATAGTGCAAATAAATATGTTTTCTATGGTATGTAACCTGTTTAGGATCGCAGGTGATTACATTTTATTGCAAATTATGACACCTCCATTCATTGAGACCACTGCAATGTTTTGCATAAGTAGTGTCAGAAAGTACCAACATTCCTAATTCGAGCAAGTTACTGTCAAAAATCAAGTTAGTCAAATGAGTTCCATGATAAATTTCGAGCAAGTGAAATTAAGTCAGGACTTGGGTTTCGACCAATTGCAATTATTTGGTCACTGCCTGCAGTACTGTTCAGTTGTATTTGTTTTTAATTTTAATTTCCGTGGTATATACTACATAAAACACAGTAAATGTTTGGGCGCCTTTCAGCAACATCTCACGGTCGTACAGCGCCATCTGCTGTCTAAATACATCTACTTTAAGTGACTTTTTTCTTTTTTTTTTTAAATGTAAAATAATCAGGGAAATAATTTGACTTACGAGTGTGCAATCGCAGGCCTCGATGAATTACTGGTAAAGGCTGAAAGTAGAGGAAGCATAAGACACCACTGGACTACATTTGAAACTTACACATTGCAACACACAAACAGTCATTGAGAGTAACGCATTGCAAAAGAAAAAATTTCCGTTTGCGAACAAACTGCTTCAAGATCTTGGTGTTATTATACCTGTCAAAATCTTGGTAACTTAACAAAACAAAATAGAAAAAATAAGCATCAAAATATCTTGCTGGCATTTTAAAATCAGGCAAATGGTGGAAACAAATATGAGGATTGACAGTAACCATTTTTAAATACCTGTTTTTATGTTATTTTAATCTCAAAAGTCCCTAATTGAGTCACAAATGTCTGATAAACTACATACAGTTGGAAAATATGATAGAGGAGGAAACAGTGACACGACAGGTCATTGGCGGTATTGCAAGCGGAAGCTGGCCACCTGTTGGGGACATTGAGGTGTACGTCGTCTCACCTCTTATTCGTCCAACTAACTCCACCAACTCCTGGGAACTTTACGGATACGTTGTTGCTTTTGTCGGCAGCAAGAGAGCAACTTCATGGATAAACTGAAGAAGGTGCTGAGCGGTGAAGATGTGGATAATAACTCGGACGGGACCGGAATACTGGAGGTGATGTCAAGTCGCGCAGCTCTTTTTAGCTTCTTGTTAGCTTCTAAAGGCTAACCACTAATACAACCGTAACAGATGTTAATTTGGAATTATTGCATGGGTTGTTCATTTGTACTTTTTAGTGCAACCATTTGTTTAACTCGATCTAACGGGAATTTACTCATCCATTCTCTAGTACAGTGTGAGCCAATTGACATTTTTTACAATAGTAAAATAGAGGTGATTAAAGTAGCCAAAAATTTTATTCAGGTAAGCGTACCGTTACTTTGGAGGAATATGACTTCAAAGTAAAAAGTTGATCTCTATATTATTATTACTCAAAAAAAGAATAACCAGTATAGCAAAATCAGTCCAAAAAAAAAAAAATCTGTTTTGAGTCAGTAAGTTGGAAGTTGGGTCAGTTTGATATTATAGCCACGTTGTAACATTTATTTCATATCGAGTTGCTGAAATATCATTTATCTGAATGCAAATAACCTTAATAACAACAAATACTGTGTGTATGAAAAACCTGTCTGTAAATTAATAACATTATAATAATATAATGTATAATATAGAAGGAAGTAAAGCACTATGATAAAGAACTCTTAGGCTGCTGAGAAAATGTGCCTCATTAATCGCTGTTCGTAGACTCGGAATGACATAGTTGGCAAATACAATATTTGCATGAAAAACAGGCTAGAATTTCAAAAGAATCAAAAGTAAAGTCAGAACTGGGTGTGCCTTCTTTTGTCACATCCTCACTCAAGGCAGTTTTTTGGCTCAAAATGTCAGGATCGCTGAAAAACAACGACCCTCTGTCACTGTTATCGTTTTTCAAGGAAGTTGGAGCCCTCCTGGCTGCACTATGTACTTATTAACTTATTAAACTTATTATAGACGTATTAAACGCGGGATCTGATAGATACAAACGAGAGGGAATTTTGAATATTCAAACATTGAATTAACCTAACATGTTTTTCTGGCTTTGAGCTAACAGCCACTGCAGTAGTAAAATATTTTTGGAAATACTGAAAAGCAGTATAATGCAAATGAGTTACTGTAATTAATTGTGTTTAGTCAAAATAATGATGTCATCTCTTCCAGAGAGCCAATCAGGCTTCGACACTGTCTTGGGGGACAAGGATGAAAGGCTTCTTTTTCTGTTTCATTTTTGGGGTTCTATGCTCCATTACGGTGAGTAGATGTGCCTGCCTGTGATGTCATACTTGTCGTGGGTAGCTCAAAATCAGGCAGAGTCATGGAAATAGTTCGGACATCTCTGGTCGACCTTGAACTCTTGCGCTGGTGATTTGTTTCAGGGTACATGTATGCTGTGGTTGCCTTGGTTTGGTCTCATTGTGTTCGCTGTCCTGTACAGTGTGGGAAACATCTGCGCTTTATCCAGGTACACATCGTGCAATCACACCACCGCTGCTTTCTTGATGCATCGTCCAACGTGCCTTTTTCTGGTGTGCTTTTAGCACCATGTTCCTGATTGGACCGATGAAACAGCTAAAGAACATGTTTGCCAAAGAACGAGCACTGGCCACGGTCATCATGCTGGTGAGATGAGAAGAATTGCTGGGATCATCATTAACTTTGTTGAAAACAGAAATAACAATAAATATATATTTCTGTCTGCAGGTGTGTCTGGTGCTGACGTTGTGTTCAGCTTTCTGGGTGAGAAATTCATCTCAATGTTTGGCAGGCATGACATAAATATATACATATTATTCTTTCTTGAGTTATTATATGAAAATATAGTTGGAGATTGAAAGCAGTATGTTAGTAGGAAACCGTATTTTTGCCAGGAAAATGAAATAAATTTTTTAGCCCAGTTACAGAAAATCAAGCATATGTGAAAAATTCAATTGGTTAAATAACAAGAATTTTAAAAATTCCCAGCGGAGACCCAAAAAGGTTTCTTGAGAATATGATGACGGAATATGGCTTGCAATTTGGACACGTTGCATACATTTACTGAAGTTTGTCTCCCTCTAGTGGAAGAGCAACGGCCTTGCACTGCTCTTCTGTGCTTTGCAGTTTATGGCGTTCACCTGGTAAGCTTTGGTGCACACGATTTGGCGGGGTTAGGTTCAGTTTAGTAATAATACTTTATTTATATGATACATTTTAAGGAACCCATTGTTGACTAAAATCAGAGGTTCATCATGAGACATTGTTCACTGCGAAAATGCACACAAATAGAAAGAAGGCAGCTTATTTTACAATTAAATGACAATTAAATTCTGCTTTTTTACCGCAGGTATGGCCTGTCTTACATCCCATTCGCCAGGTAACGTGCACATACATGCATATATGGATCCAAGCTGTAAGTGGTCCAAAACACAAAAGTGAAATTTGTCGTCTTTGTGTATTTCAGGGACTGCATCCTCAAATGTTGTTCTGTGTGTTTTTAAAATGTCTAAGTGACCATTCAGGATGCTGGCCAGGTGTGGTTTCCATGGAGACAAATTGTATTTCCATATTCTGTATGTTACTTTCTCCACTTGCTTTCAGCATAGAATGTTATATTTTAAAATCTGCTCACTTTATTTCCTCTGCATATTTCTGTTATTTATTATGATATCATGTTTTTACGTTTTTGATCAAGTCTGTTTATTGGTTAATTGGCAATTTATTTAAGAGCAAATTGTATATCATGGTAGAGTAGAAGTGCTTTGTATTGTTGCTGGGGAATATATTCTCATTTAGCTTTATTGTCCAGATATTTCAGAGCAAATTTTCTTTTCCTTTTTTGTGAATATTTAGATTTGTCGAAGAACATTTCAAAAATGACCCCAAAAAATTTCTGAATGCTTAAAATGTGATTTGAAATTGTGACAAGTCCTTCAAAGCAAACCAAATAAAATAACAGCATTTCCTTGATGCTGAAATTTTTATTCAAATGCTTAAGTTGGTCAATTTATTCATTTCGATGTTGATGTGTGGCCTGCCGATGTTTTCCTGCCGCTTTAGTTCACGCCGTCTTTATGCCCGCCGACAGGCTAAAGCCACTAAATCTCCCCGCTGATTAAATCGCACGCACGACACACATGCACATATCAGGTGTCGTGTGTTTCCAGATGTTTGACCTCTTGTCCGTTTCACACTTCTGCCCACGTGTGCGCGCGTGTGTGGTTTCATTCAATGTTCTCTGCTGACATTTAAATGTTGGTGTGTCCCTGCCGTTGATACTTCGAAAAAAAGCTAAATCAAGAGGAAGTCGTCTTTTCATCCTGTTGGAGCATCTCAACAAGTGACACTGGCATGAAAGTAGGAGGACAAATTTTTGTTTTTAACAAGCAGTCCTTTTTGGAATGTGATTTTTTAATTTTTTTTTTAATTTGGGCACATAGATGCGCTCTTGAATCCATCATTGAATGTAATTGTTGGTGTGTTTGCAGCTTGACTGTTCAGTCAAGAGCGGCGAGGGAGGGAGGAGCTTCGGCCGACGGATTATGTTCCGTCGCTCACTGCGCTCTTTCACATCTCCACCCAAACACTTGTTAGCGCTCATCTTCTTCAAGTCCATTTTCTTTGAGTGATTGTTTTTCTTCAGCACTCAGGTAAGTCTGATTTTTCTCGACTGTTAAAATCTTCTCATGTGTTGAGATTTTTTTTTTTTTTTAATATCTACAATTTCTTCATTCACATGCATTTTTGTATATTTTCTGTTTTCATCAGTATCATCAAATGTTCTGTTTTTGTAGATTATTCTGTAGATGAGGGACCAAATTTTGAACATATTTTTTTTTCAGAAGCTTGATATATTATATATTTTACAGTATATAAGTCCCAGTCAAAGCTTTAAATGTACTTTAAAATTTTTCTAATTTTTTTAATTTTTTTTTAAATTTTACAAAATTTGCAGTTACATACAAATAAATTCGGATATTCCGAAAGTCAGCTGGAGATGGAATTGGTGACTAAACTCTGCCATTGTGTCGTGCAGATGAAAGTGGAGCGGCGACAGGACGATGGTGAAACCTCATCGCAGCCCTGCATATCGCGACTGCTGACCGCGGTGGAGAATGAGCTTCAAGCCGGGTGGGAGAAGGGCGACCCCACAGAAAGGGGACTCCGAGTCACCCTGGAGGACGCCGAGCTGTGGAGGAAGTTCCAACACATCACCAACGAGATGATAGTCACCAAAACTGGCCGGTAAATAAGACTGAGAGCTCGAAAAGAAAAAAATGTACAAAATTAATTTTAGTACGGCTGAAGCTACATGGTAGTGAAAACTGAATTAATCCGGAGGAATTTCACTCCAAATATTTATTTCTTGCTCGTTCATCTTGCCAATGATGTACAGTGACTGCAAGAACCATTACTGACATGCTCTGCAACTAGATGGGAGAAGACCCCAGTAAAAAAAACAACAACTTTTTTGCGATTAAAAACAGTCATTTATCTTGGAAGAACTTTAAATTATTATATTATAGTTCTGGGAACTCTTATTAATTTGTTTCTACAACAGCAAAACATTTAGTCGAATTAAAAGGATTATTAAAGTTTGTTGCGTTGAAAATTTTATTCCACCTAACTTATGTTTTCATTCGTCTAGTACGTCTTTATTTTTCTTTGACCACACCAATTATCTCAAAACATCTTCAGCCATTCAAGGCTAAAAAAACATCACAGTTTGAAAGTTAAAATTCACATATTGCAGCTCTGTAACCTTTTTTTTTTTTGGGGGGGGGGGCAAAACGTAGAGCAGACAAATGATACTAAACATTACCATGACTTGAATATTTTAAATATTAAAAAAATGAGGGTCATCCAATTTATATCAACAACATTCATAAAGACCAAAAGCGATTTCTCATTTGCTCATTTGTCATGTGCTTGTCCTAGACGCATGTTCCCTGTCCTGAAGGTCAACGTGTCAGGTCTGGACCCGGGTTCCATGTACTCCTTCCTCCTGGACTTCATCCCGGCCGACAGCTGCCGCTGGAAATTCGTCAACGGCGAGTGGCTGACAGCCGGCCAGGCAGAAGGAGGCGACGCGGCTCGGGACCGCGGCGGCATCTACGTGCATCCGGACTCGCCCAACTTTGGAGCTCATTGGATGAAGGCGACGGTGGCCTTTAACAAGGTCAAACTAACCAACAAACGCAATGCGGGAGGACAGGTATCCAAGAATGAACTCACTTAGCCATTGATTTTCTTTTTCTTGCTTTTTCTAAGTATCTTAACCATTATCCACAATATGAATATTTCAAAGAATGAATGGTTATCATAATTGTATAGCCATTTATTTATTTTGTGCTCTTGTTCCGCTGTTGTTGAGTTGGAGTGGGAGAGAGTGCAATGCTTGTAATAATCCACTTTAGCAGCTCTTCTGACACACTTCACCTGCGTGCCCCCTCGTAACCACGGGAACGCCATAAACACATTTTAATTGGTTGGCTGCGGTTTAATGCACTTCCTGTGTTGAGGTTCTTCGTCATCCCTCAGAATCCCGCACACACACTCAGACACACACCGACCGGGCAGTAATGTGGTGTTGAAGTTGCGCTGTAATTGAATAATTGCTCATCTTATTTGTGCATTATGATAATTATAGTTTTTACTGGGAAATTAATTTACCCATCATGTCTGAGAGAGATGAGAGCGAAGATAAACTAAATTCAAAGAGCCAACACTCCAGCTAACATGGTGTGTGTGTGTGTGTGTGGGGGGGGGGGGGGGGAGCTGGCACAACAACAACAACAAGGGTGCATATGAAGCCAACCTCTCAAAATGAAAATTGTTTGTTCTATTGTGTTGTGTTTTCTGAAATGGCCCAGATTGAATAATTGGACAATTTTAGCATTGTATTCTCGGGCTTATTTAAAGAAAAGTATTTTGATTAAAAACTATGACTTTAGTCTGCATATGCATGCTGTACAAACTTTTTCTGTTTGTCTTCCAGATTATGTTAAACTCCCTTCATAAATACGAACCTCATCTGCACATAGTGTGCGTGGGCTCGCAGCATCGTCTCGTTTCCAACGTGTCCTTCGAAGAGACTCAGTTCATCGCCGTCACCGCCTATCAGAACGAAGAGGTACGGTTATGCGTGATGTGTCATTTAAAACCTTCTGATAGAAAAAAAGTTTATGTGGGGTTGATGAAAGGCAAAAATGTGTCGTGATCACCATTGAACATGATTTTGATGTGTGTTTGGCCTTCAAAATATTTACTCTTTTTCTAATAAACACATCAGAAGATGTAGCCAGAAAAAGTTAAATTTTTTTAATTATTATTATTATTTTTTTTTTAACAGATCACAGCTCTGAAAATCAAACATAATCCTTTCGCCAAAGCATTCCTGGACACAAAAGACAGGTGAGAGTGAACAAACAAGTTGCCCTGTGTTTAACCCATAAAATTTTCACCCGGGATGTTAGCATACTATATGATTAACAAATGTTTTTTTTTCCGTTCTACTGAACCCAGGAACCTGGGTGGGCGGGTCTTGGCAGAGCAAATGGACGGTAATGTTGGTATTCCACCGTGTGAGTTCCTAATTTCAGAGTGAAAGAAAGAATATGACCTATTTAATATATTTATTCTATCTATATTTGTTCCATTCTTCTATTTCAATGTGTAGTGTGACATATCTCACAGTTGAAATGTAATCTCTGCCATCTCATCAGGTTGGTCTCTGTGTTCACCGGGTGGAGGTGCAACTTTTTCTTATGGTGGGAGCATTTCACTTCCATCCCATCATCAACACGGGTACCGGCACCGTGGTTACGCTGGGCGACACTCACCCTATCGCTACCTGCCACACTGCTCGCACCCCTCAGGTAACTGCAATTAAATAGAAAAAAAAAAATCACAATTTAATGCTGCAATTCATTGTGCTGCTCCTTCAGGTGTTCCTGCCTTGGCCACCAGGTGGCAGTAGAATACTACGATCATGCTTTCACGAATTTCAAGAAAATATTTATTAGAATTTTTCAACATATATGATTTCCTGTATATCAAGGTGTTCAGGTGTTACCAGAGGGGTGGAGCTCGACCTTCTCCCATCCAACGACCAACAATATGCCTACAACACTGGCCCCTAACAACTCCAGGTGAGGCCCCGCCTACTATTTCAGATCACAATTTCATACCAACGTTTGTGTGTGTTCAGCCAGTATCCTTGTCTATGGACAACTGGCTGCGGTGAGATGAGCTCCTCCCCTTTGCCATGTGCGATTTTGCAAGGATCAATGAGCAGCGAGTACGTCATGCAACCTCATAGTGGTAATCGAGCTGGTGGAGCATGGTGGGCTTCTGACCCTGCCCAGTCTTTCTAACAAGGCACGTGATTGCTTGAACAAAATTCACCTTTGACCAATGGATATCCATTATTTATTGCAGGCCTTATCTGTATTCATCATTAATCAGCATCTCTCATTAGTGTACGCACAAATTATGTTCTTCTGGAAAAACTTAGTAGTAGTAAAGTAATACAGCACACCCTCACCCATTTTGTCAGCAAAAGGCATCAAGGCTGGACTAATTTCCATTCCAAAACAAACTCTATGACGTAGATGCCAGAGCACCAAACATCATTTCAAAGCCAGTAGGTAAGCAGACCTGCAGTTTAAGCACATACTGGATTTGTATTTGCTAACATTTATACTAGCATTAGCTTGCTGTGATGTCATAATACAGGTCGGCTAAGTTGTGTCGATGTCTATTTGTGTTTTGTGGTGTCGTGTGGCATCCTCTGACATTATTTGACAAGTGTGATTTGGTGTCTTGGTAATGAAAATTGTCTGAAGAGAAGAGAAAATCAAAACATTTTTACACCAATATAGGCAGAAAATTAAGATGGAAGCATTTGTGTAATTATACAAATGAGAATTATGTATTGGAATAAACCTGAATGTATTTGACATACACATTTTAACAAATTTATCTTGACCTCGTTGACAAATCTGTCTGATTTAAAAATTAAACAAGGTCTCTGTGTACAAAGGTTTGCCCAGCCAAGCTCTAAATCAATTTATTTAGTGTTTTTTTTTTTAAATTATGATGTTTGTCGTGTTTGTTGAAACCAGTTAAGCTGTTGCACAGTGCTTTCCCATGTTTCTATGTAATAAAATATAATGATAATAAATAAAATCTAATAACTGTGTTGAGTTATTGATGTAGACTTTTACTTTATACAATGTGGATTTGTCTTAAGTAGTTTCAGAAGTAGGACTCGATGGAAATATAAAATAGTTGATGAAAATGTCCACTTTATCCGTGTCGTGTTTCCACTATTCACCAATAGTGGCACTGCTGTGCCCACAATGTCGCTAGGACGCTAAAAATCATCGAAGAAGATTTCTATACCGGAAGTCATATTAGTACGACCCGGATGTTAATTCCGCGGTAACTTGGTTTGAATACTTATTTTGTTCGAAACAATGTTGGAATAAAGGTACGTTATGATATATATTCAACGACTTTATGTTTATAGAGTTCAGATGTTCAAGATCGAGTGTAATTTGTTAATATTTTACTTGAAACAGTGAGATTATGTGCTATTTTAGCCTTTTAGCCGCTACTCTTTTAGGACACATGACCGCGCGACCAGAACGATTTCAGTCAGTGCTCCACTACGTCAACACAAACAAAAAACGCTGACGAAGCTATCAATTTATATTTCAAATAACGTTGCTCTTTTCATAGCACCACCGTGCACGACAATCATCGCTTTCAGCGATTGCTCTTATTTAACAGACCGGATACATTGATTTTCATTCAGTCTATTTAACTTCAAACGTCGGTAGCCATTCACTTGAATGAGAGATATTCCTTTTCCTATCCCTAACAGTTATGAAGAAATATAAAATAATACATCATTATTCAAATTGAAATACCCTCTGACACGCCGACTTATGTTTTGGCCATGGTTTTAATATGATTCTCCTTAGGTTGAGGTTCTTGGGTGAAGGCATCATGGCTCACATCACTATCAACCAGTATCTCCAGCAGGTGACGTCAACAACATGAAACCGAAGTACAGTACATTCATGGATGTATTTATCAACAAGCTTCTTGTCCTCCTTACAGGCATATGAAGCTATCGACAACCAGAAGGGGACACACTGTGCTGAGCTGCTTTCCTTTAAACACCCCCACGTAGCCAACCCCCGACTCCAGGTGTGTTGAAATCTACAAATAGATGGATACAATAGAGCAGGGGTGTCAAACTCTTTTTTTTTTTTTTCCACGGGCCGCATTGTAGTCATAGCTTCTTTCGGAGGGCCACTGTCAACCCAAATGAATGTATTATATACAGTAAAAGCTACAAAAAAAAACTGACAAATAACTTCTTTTCAAATCAGATGAGTAAAAACTGGTCAAATAATTTTAAAAAAAGATATTAAAAGTGAAGACAATTTGCAATTCTAGTAATGACGTGAATTTCATGCACAATTTGTCTTCGCAGGCCACATAAAATAATGTGGCGGGCCGTATCTGGCCCCCGGGCCTTGAGTTTGACACCTGTGCAATAGAGACACCGATGAAAAACAGTTTCACAACTGACTCAGTAAGATGCAGTCATGTTGACATGAATAATTTTTTGCTGAGGGTATAACATTTATCCTTGTGAGGCAATATTGTTTTATAATTCAGTGACATTGATGCTGTTTGTTAGCCTGCTTATGTTGATTTGCATTGTGCGTTAGCATTAAGCTAGGACGGCTACCATTGTTAAGAAAAAGTCAATTCGTGAATGATAACGTTAATACATCTAATTGGTCAACGTTTGTGTTTTAGTTGGCCAATCCTGAGGACAAATGTCAACAGGTTCTTGAGCCGCCGTACGACGAGATGGTGGCTGCTCATCTCAGGTGGGCTGAGGTATTGGCTTCATGGCGTATTGAGAAATGATCATAGTCTGTATCTCACGGTAGTATATTTCATTTGCCAGGTGTACATATGCAGTTGCTAATCATGACTTTGTCGAAGCCTACAAGTTCCAGACCATTGTCGTCCAATATCCTTTTTGACGGCATCAGCATTCAATCAATAATCAGTTATGATCTCGTCTCACAAAAGTCACGGTCGCTTCCTTGACTTCTCACGTCCTTTTTGAGAGCATTTCAGTCACACAAAGAGGAAAACTGGTGAGTGGCAGCTAAAGCAGGTTGCGCATGTAATAAGAATTAATCCCAGTTTCAGCATCTTCCCCCACCTCCTTCCCACCAATTGTCGGGTCATGTGTCTAAAAAATGATTCTGACCAATTATTTTGTGGTGTGGTTTGTGTTAAGGTTTTTTTGTTTTTTTGTTTTTTACCCCTCTGATCAAACATATTGTCTCTTTTAGGGCGCTGCCTGTAATGTTCACTGTCACTCTGGATCTCAGAATATTTGCCAACAATGTAAGTGAACATTTTAGCCCCCCCCAAAAAAACTTTCTTTTTAATGAATCAAAAATGTTGTGGTCAATGTATTGATTCCATTGAGCTTAATTGAAGCTGAACATCGACTGTATGTGGTTGCAGGCAGAGCAGCAGTTGCAACAAAAGGGCAAAGGTCAACCGGGCGAAATGCTGGAAAAAGCAGCCGAGCAACTTATGAGCTGCTTTCGAGTTTGTGCCAGTGACAAGTCAGTAATAATAATACATCAAACTTGTAGAGCTTTTTTTTTTTATCAATTGTGTTCCATATTAAGGTAATGTTCCTTTAGGAAATCGAAACTTGTGTAGCTATGACCTGTGTTACTTTAAAGAACAAAAACTTTGAAATTGAACAGGGGTGTGTAGACTTTTTATACCCGCTGGATTTGGCATTCTCTCCCTACCTGGATCTCATCGCTGCATTCAACCTTTCCCTTGCAGTCGAGCCGGGATTGAGGATTCAAAGAAGTGGGGCATGATGTTTCTAAGCAACCAGCTCTTCAAGATCTACTTTAAGGTCTCAAGTCTTTTGTATCTACATTTTTGACTGTGGCGTTGTATATTGATGCTTTGCAAATGTGTGTTTTGGGAATCAGATCAATAAACTGCATTTGTGCAAGCCGCTCATCAGGGCCATCGACAGCTCCAACTTGAAGAACGATTACAGTCCCGCTCAGAAGGTCACCTACAAGTACTACGTGGGCCGCAAGGCCATGTTTGACAGTGATTTCAAACCAGGTAGCTTCATTCACGATGGCATTAGAGCAAATCAGGATAAGCGTCGGACGTAAAGGCAATATCTGTGCCCTTCCCTCCTGTAGCCGAGGAGTTTTTGTCCTTTTCATTCCGCCACTGCCATCGTGCCAGTCAGAAGAACAAGAGAATGATTCTCATCTACCTGCTGCCTGTCAAGATGTTGCTGGTCAGAAGGCTTACCCCTTGAGCTACTTTGACAACTGTGGTCAGAAAGAGTCTAACCGCCATTTGTTAACGTTTTAGGGCCACATGCCGACGCTTCAGCTCCTGGAGAAGTACGACCTCCTGCAGTTTGCACAAGTCACCAAAGCCGTCAGGTCGGTTGTGCATTTATGGAATTAATACCGTACCTTTTATAAGCTCGCTAACAAGGCATTACTTAAAAGCGTCTTTGGGTTTTTGAAAAGCGCTATACAAATTTAATGAATTATTAATTATTGTTCAAAGGGTGACGGTAAATTGTCACCCATGAATTTAACAAATAAGGGAAAAAAAATGAGAAAGTAGTCGCACACATTATTAAATACTCTCAATTGTCAACCATGAAATTAACAAATAAGAAAAACAAATATGAAATAGTTACACACATTCTTATTTCTCACCAAAAAAAAAAAAAAAATTCACATTCAAGCAATCCTTGATGTTGGATTGTCTCCTCACCTACATTTGCTAAGTACTCTTTGTATTCCATTTTGAACTAATTACTGTGTGTGTGTACACCAATCAGTGACGGGAACCTGCTGTTGCTGAACGAGACGCTGTCCAAACACGAGACCTTCTTCATCCGCTGTGGCATCTTCCTTATCCTAGAGAAGCTGAAGATCATCACGTACAGGAACCTCTTCAAGAAAGTGTGAGTCTCGCCGTCACTCTTGCGATGCGCTGAGACGTGAGCCCCCCCTCGAGGGTGTGATACCGAGCTCTACTTCTCATCTCTGGTCAGGTACTTACTGCTGAAGACCCACCAGTTGCCTCTGGACACATTCCTGGTGGCCCTGAAGATGATGAAGGTAGAAGATGTCGATGTGGATGAGGTGCAGTGTATCCTGGCTAACTTGATTTACATGGTGAGCGCGCGCACAGACACGGACGGACGGACGTGGGAAGGAACGCTGACACGGTTTCTCTGCTCTTAGGGTCACATCAAAGGTTACATCTCACATCAGCACCAGAAGCTCGTGGTCAGCAAACAGAATCCCTTCCCTTCGTTGTCTTCGATCTCCTAAAAAAAATCAACCCAAAAAAAACCCTTTTTTTTTTTTTTGTAACGTGCTGTAAAACATGAAATGAAAGCTTTGTATGTTCTGTGAGTTCCTCTTTCTTCAACATTATGACTTGAGGAATAGACATTTAACTTGATTATTGATTTAATGTTCAGGTTTTATTGTCTGGATTCAAACACAGCAGGAACATCTTTCACGGTAATATTTTTTCCTTCAGTTTTGGGGAAAGAAAAAAAAGGCTATTCACATTTCACCATTTTGACTCTTCCTGACCACAATCTCCATCAGTCCTTCAAAAGTTTCATCATTTTATGTGGCCCGCTAAGCACATCACTTACGTTTCAATCCATAAAATTACAAATTGAGCTCACTTTTAAATGCATATTGCAAACAGATTTAAAAACTAGATTGAACAAACTGTTGTCCTTCTGATTTCGAGAGTTATCCAACAATTTCTTGTGTGTAGGATGAAAATGACCTCTGAACTACAATTTGGCAAGTGACTAATGGATTTGCTCGTAATATACAGAAGAGGAGCTCCTTGATGATCAAATATGTGACACCAGAAGGTGAGCGGGTCCACTCATGAGTCGTCTCAGTTTAGTTTCTTTTGGACTGTTAGGTTGTTTGGTCATGTGACTGAACGGCCTCCAGGTGCTGTCTGATCCACACCAGGTGTCGGGACACTTTGGTAAAGACCAGCCCGTTCTCCTGACAGCCTTTAGGTGGCACGATGAGGAGCCCTGTGAGAAACGCCGTCCCTCGCTCCACCGTGGCGAGAGGCATAGCGGACAACAGGCCGCCGCCACATTGCGGAGCTGTTGATCTTAATCCGTCGCTACTAACCGTCTTGGTTGACTGCATCACTGTTTTTCCAGTCCGTCCCATCACGCAGAACATTTTATTGCTGAGGGCGAGCGAGACGTTGAGCCGGCCGCGACACTCGTCCAAACTCAGGTAGATGAGCTTCTGGTCCAGGTGTTGGTTCATGCTTGCCGCCAGCGCGGTTCTCCCGGAATACATGAGGATGTTTTCGCTGAAATCCTTGGTGGGCAGACACAGGTGGCGTAGGAAGGAACCGAGCGGCAACGGGCCGCTCAGCTCCAGGAAGGCCAGATCGTTGTCGTGCCGGTTGCGAACGAAACGTTTGTGAACATGGATAGCCTTGACGGACATTGTTTTATCCGTGGCACCTAAGAGAAAAGAGCTAACGTTAATCGGGTTTTGTAGATATTTCGACGGACAAATGTTGACGTTGTTACCAGCGATGACAAAAAAATTGGAGGGTTGAGGGTCTGGTTCCTGTAGGAGGCAGCTGGCAGAAGTTAGGACGGCGCGCGGACCCAACAAGACACCGGCACAAAGTTCCGTCCCGCCGCTTCCCAGCAGCAATGCCTGTGGACGGTCGATAATTTTAAAATTTTCCTCCATGTTATATCAGCTGAACTAACAAAAAAGATGGTTATGTTCATGTCACCTGCCAGGGACAGTTTCCATGGTGACACATGGATGCTCTCTGAGGCGAGATTGGGAGTCTTCCGCAGGGAAAGTCCCCTGAGGAAGACCAGATGTCAGATTGAGGTCAGAGGTCAAAAGTGTACGTGAGTGGCGGTTGCTGTTAGAAGACCTTCAGGCAGGCAGCTTCGACCATCGCTGTGCAGTTTGAATCCTGCCACGCAGGAGCACATGAAGGCATATGAAGTCGACGTGCATAGCTGGTGACAAACATTCGGGCCTTCGGTGGGACACGGGAACCCTCCTAAAAAACGGTACATGTTGAAGCAGAAGCATCTGAGAGGATAATTTTTCAACCATCCCTCAGGTTCACCTGCTTCCACTTGCGGCGCTAATTTCGGGGTTCTTTTGTTCTCCTGGCTGTCTTTCAGTTGGCACGTGATTCCGTGGTGGGGGGGCGAGCAGGAGCAGTGGAAGCCGAAAGCCTTTTTTGTGCAATTCCCACCATGAAGGCAGGGGTTGGGCTTGCACTCGTCCTTATCTGTCACAAACAAAAATGGCTGGAATTGGAAATAACAATGGCAAGATTGCATTATTGACAGTCGATATGAGAAAGTCATAAATGTGCTTGTTTTATAGCAAGTCACGTGACCTCAGCCTGGCTGCAACCAATCAAGGCCAGTTTACCTGCCATGTTCAGGAAACAGGAAGTGCTCATTCTGTATCCAGTTCAAACAACATGCATTGCTAGTTTGAAATAAGAATGCTGTTGGATTCAGAAATCAAAACTATATTAAAACTAGAAAATGATGTAAATATTGCTGTCTAATATATACCAATTCTATTGACTGGAGATATATAAGAAGAGTGAAGACATCTGCAAACGTGAAGCCTTTTTGTTTCCAGCCGCTTGATTGACTTCTCAACAAAACTCGGTAAGCATTAGTTCTGGTATTTTTCTTTTTTTTTTTCTTTGCTTTGCTATATTTGGCTTTTGCTTCCCAAGCTGCTTTATTAATATGTCAATATTTTCCCAATGGTCAAGAATTAATTTTCTCATGGTCCCATCAGAGAAACTTCAACTTTTACCACCTCAAAGTAGGTGTGACAATATTGTAAAACATGCTTTAACAATTTTTAACCCTCCCCTCTTAATTTTGACCTACCACCAGTCAGCAACTTTTCATGATAATAAACTTACTCGGATAAGTGTCCCAGAACTTGTCCTGTGGAGAAACAAACATGTTGAAAAGTCGAAGACTGAAGTACTGCTGTCCTACTGTTTGTGCTGACCGTCTCGCCCTTGTCTTCAAAGTATTCCCTGGCCTCCTCGTAGGAGCAGCGTTCCTCGTGACATTCCCGTTCCAGGTTGCCCTGCAGGAACTCCTCCACAAAGAAGTGATTTGCTCGCTTGGAACGCAGGAAAACGTTTTGTGCAGCCGGCACATGCAGAAACACTGAAACGCCACGTGACAAAACGATGAGCATTACAAAAAATTAGGTGAGATTTCCAACAATGGCGCCAAAAAGATCAATAATCGGAATGCGTTATTTGTAACAGACGCACTGTGCGATGGTTCATACAAATCGTACAAAGTGCTCTAAGGTTAATTAATACAAGAGTTGTAAAGCTGTGGATTAATTGAGGACCAATTTATTTGAGGAACAAGCTACGGTAATGCTTATGTAATGCCAAAAGTAAACTATTTTTTAAAAAAACAGTTCAACAAACAAAAAAAATTTACCTGGATTTTTTTGTTTCTGTTTCTAGAACAGAAGAAACATGATAATCACCCAATATTTAAATATATGAAATTGGAGGTAAAGCTTCCACTTGAACGGGAAGGATTGAAAAATAACTGCGGTGCTTGTGTCATGTTTTTAATTGGACAAGCACCAAGACGTTCCACGAGGTAACAAAAAGTTGTGTAACCAAAGATGTAACGCCAAGTTGAACTCTTACCGTCTGCTTTTCCGAGGACCTGAAGGACGCATGCCAGCAAGTTGAACGAGAGAAGACACACTCCAGATAGCGCCATGACACCGAGTGTTCGACGAGTGTCGTCACATCCCGGTTGCGAAGCTCTCGCGCAGTCCTGGGCAACACACGCTCCTCCATGACCTCCGTGAGTCCCAGGGTCACCTGCTGAATGTTTGTCTGTCTCCATCACATGTTCACGTGTTGACATTAAGCATAGTCTGCGGGAAATGTTCTTGGACTCCGACCTCCCAAAACAAGCAGCTTGTTTGTTCATTTTATTTGCGGAAGGGGGCAGCTCCTGATGGCAACCTAACAAGGCTATTCTTCTTCTTAGAATGTCCTTAGTTCATATAATTACTATTCATTCACACACACGCTGTTGCAGACTTTATTTATGAGCTTTGAAAAATGCACAAAATTTAAAAGCTTCGGCGTTCAAGCCAAACTGCATGATTTTACGACTTGTCTCCAAGGAAGCTGTGGCCGTCTTATAAATACAGCCTCCTGATTGGTTCACTTTGCCGCCTCACCCTGTTGGCGTCTTTGTTGTTGCGCAACAGCTTCTTGATGGCGTGTCGGATCCATTTGTTGAATTTGGAGACTTGAGTATAGACGCCATATTTGCCTTCTTTTGCACAGCCTTCACCCCAGCTCACGATACCAGTGACAAAATAGGTGTTTTTGTATACCGTAACGTGTGGACCGCCACTGTCTCCTCGACACGAATCCATAGCTATTTTGTCGTAGCCTGCGCAGAACATGTGTGCGGAGATACGGAAACTGCTGGATTCTTTACAAGTCTGCTGAGGCACATAAGGTACAGTGAGGCGCTGCAGGATGGTGGATGTTGGCAGATTTTGGCCAAGACGGCCAAAACCGCTAACCAAACCATCCTTCTGCAGCATGAGAACCTGCAAGGAAAAGACGGAGCCCACTTATAACAATTTACGTACACTACTCACAAAAAGTTCGGGATAGCTTCAACAGGCTCTTTGCATATTATTGACCATGAAACCAAGACTATGCCAAAAAATTGACATGACAACAGCAGGCTTCAAACATCAGGTGACCTCTGTCATCAAAGTTGTCGTATGGTGTTCCACAGGGTTCCATTTTGGAGCCCCTGCTGTTCTCATTGTATTTCCTGTCCCTGGATTCCAGCAGTGGAACAGTGGTAGAATTGTTATCTTCCAACCCAGAAGTTGCCATTGTGACCATGTCAAAGTATTCTTGATAAGATACTGAAGTTCCTCCTGATACTGCGTCATCAGTAGACGAATGTGAATTCAAGGTGAAGCACTTTGTGGGCCTTATATAAATTATTGGATTATTGTAATGCAATTTCATTTGGAGTCAGCCAGTCCTCCCTCAAGCTGGAGAATGTAACTCCAATTCTGGCCTGACTGGTTCACAATACATTTTAGAGTTCATTGTAAGAACATTTACCTTCTCAGCAAAATCCGGATCAGGAAGACAAGCTGGCAGCATGTACTTGGAGAACTTGATGGGCGTAGCTAGTTTGAGGAGCGCAATGTCATTGTGGAAAGTGTCTGGGTTGTAGAGCTTGTGTGTTAGGGCCGAGTCCAGGTAGTGAGTGGCTTCGGTCCCCTCGTTTACCAATAAGTCAAACTCACCTGGATGGACAGAAATTGTGTCATTTTAGCACTAATAGTAAAGTTCGGACGGACTCTGATTGGTCAGTCGCACCCACCCAGCCTCACAGAGATATAACGCGTGTGGTTCATGCAGTGCGCCGCTGTTAAGATGATGTATTCGTTGAGGATGGTTCCGCCACAAAAGCCTCTGTCGTTTTCATCCATGAGAAGTGCCTGCGTTGACAAAATGGAGGGGAAAAAGACTCACTATGGATTGACATCCCACATGGACAGACACCTATTGCGTGGAAACACCCGGGGCCTGATTTACTAAGATCCGAAATTGCGTGAAAGAATGTTTAGCGCAGGGGTGTCAAACTCGTTTTTTTTCCCGGGCCGCATTTTAGTCAGTTTCTTTTGGAGCACCTTATGTTATTTACATTATAAGCTACAAAATAAACTTAAAAATAACTCGTTTTCAAATCAGACGAGTAAAAACTGGTCAAATATTTAAAAAAAAAAGATATTAAAATGTGCAATTCTAGTAATGACACGAATTTGGTGCACAATTTGTCTTCGGGGGCCACGTAAAATGATGTGGCGGGCCGTATCTGGCCCCCGGGGCCTTGAGTTTGACACCTGCGGTTTAGCGGATTATATAGCTCAGATGTTTTTCTCCGTTATTTTTGAGAGTACAAAAAGTGATGGACTTGGAAGTGTTGTTGGAAGGCTATGACTGGTGAAAAAGTTAGCCTTGACATTGTTCAGAAGTTTGCTGAATAGACCGTACGCCGTGATCATTTTGGGATTTCAAAAAATCGATCCATTCTCGTCTCGCAATATCTGCCCGCAGTAAATCAGGCCCTTGGTATGTGAGTTGATCAACTGTCTGCACCTGCCATGGACATTCTCCTGGTGGACAATTTTCCCCATTGACTATGCGGCTCATTTCTGCAACGTCAGAGGTGATTTCTTCCTCCTCTACATATTCAGACATAATTTCATCACTGCTGTCGTTGCCGGCAGACGACATCTCCGTTAGACTGACAGCGGATGTGTCGTTGCCTTCAACGTGGGTCTGGTTGAACTCGGTGATGTTTCCCTCTGTGATGTTTGGGCGCAGGTACGTGAAAGTGGTTCTGGTTTTGGTGGAAATTGTAACGCCGCATTTGAAGGGCTCTGCAAGAGTTTTGCAGCGTGAGGAAAGAGACTCAGAGTATCAAAATGTGACCCATGCCGAATGCTGCTCACCATTGGATTCACAGGATTTTTCATCCGAAGACAGAAAATAGCCATCGGCACATGAACATTCAATGTTTCCTTGTTCCACCTTGCAGAAGTGCTGGCAACCTCCGTTTTGGTTCTCGCAGATTTTAGGAATAACTGGAAACGAAATAGCGAGGAGACGGTTTAAAAGCTGCTCAGGTAGATGATGAGCACATCTACAGGCAGAGTCGTTCCGCACCAATTTCACAATTGGAACCATCGTAGCCGTGATCACAGTAGCACGTGTACCTGCCAATCCCGTCTTCGCAACGTCCCCTGTGGGCGCAGGGTATATCTCGACACGCGTCGCCGTCTGGGTCAACCACATAATATTTGGATCAAAAAACAACAACAAACATTTTCCGCAAAGCCTCTCACTTCTTACCGTAGTATACGGCCCAGAATTTGTTCTGAAAATGAACGAGATAAAATCAAAAAGCATTACTATAAAGTGTAAATTGAAGACAACTTTTGTCAAGTTACATTTAGTGCACAAAAAGGCTACCTGGCTAGCAATAGCAATAATACTAGCTTCCCGCAACAAGATTTCATCAGGTTACTGACACACTCGTGTTTAAACAAAAATGGTTTCCAACGGAATATTACCAGATGATGGCGGTCTTATTTCAAGATATCGAGTACTCACAAAGTCTGCCGATACCGATCACAGTCACTGACACAATTCTTGTGCCCATATCAGGAAGTAAATGGCATGCATAGCTGGCAGAACGATTTTTCAAGTATCCATGTCAAGTCCATTAAAATTCAATTTCTGTAGCTATTTATACTATTTATGCTTAGTGGGTAATATTAGTGTCTTTCTGCCAAAATCTATACAGTTATTTGCCAACTCAATTTCCGCATAGTGTGTCTTATGATGTCCACCCTCCGCGAGCTAATGCTGTTGCTAAGCCTCAATAAGTTTGAGGTAGTTTGTGTTGAATATCTAACTTTTGAATATGGTGATTTATGGTACTGGGCAGTTTTATGATTGTGTATACGCTAGATGCGTGATGTTGGTACTTTATGATTATCTTCGTTTTTAGTGATTTGCTGCCATCTTGTGACATCGGTACACAATGGCAAACCCCTTTTGAGCGTATGTCAACTATTCGCGGTTGTTTGCAGCAGGGCTAGTTCATGGACTTTAAAATATTTCAAAATATAAAAAAGTTGAGTATGTAAAAAAGTTGAGTCTTGTCAGAATAAGTGGTGGGGATTCACTATTTTAACGAGCAAATTTTTAAGGCTAGCAAAAAAGCTAGTATCTACATGAAGCTCATTATTTACCTAAGAGCTAGCAAGAGCTAGCAAGTAGCTTGCTAACTTTGAGATTGGCTTGTTTTAGGTTAGGTGTTAGTGTGTTTTTCTGGAATTGCATATACAGTTTGATCATCATCTTCAAAAATCTCCCGCGCCTCCTCCCAACTGCAGCGTTCCTCTCGACACTCGCGCTCCATGTCGCCTTGCTTGAGCTCCTCAAAGTATTTGTTGGCTCGTCTGGCCCGCATCAACACCTGACTGGCCTCATCGTTGCCGAGGAACACTGAGGACGGCGAGAGAATGACATTTTAAGACGCATTTTTAATTTGTAACTAAAAATACAAGAATGATCAAAAATGGAAAAACGGTCATGTTAAGTTTGGTCAGGAGCATTCGCAAAGCTAGGTTAGCTTGTTAGCCACTACATTCAAGAAAGGCCACGACCTCCATCCAGCCATGATATAGTTATTGAAATCATCTTCATGAATTAGTTCGACACGGAGTCTCCAGAGTACCTGGAGAAAGAATCCTAACTTCAGGCCGGATCCGGGATTCAAACACTTACACAAATGTGCTAACGACTTACTCAAAGTCCAAAATCTGAGCCTAAAATTTAAATATGAAGAATTTATCTTTTATGTGCATTTTAGACAAACACACACAAAAATCAAATAATCACTCTTTTTCAAAGTCTAATTCTAAACAGTTTGAGAATAATTTTATCCAATCGGGTGATCGAACATTCATCAGGTGTGGCAACGCTGACATCACACTCCATATTCTAAACACAAAAGCATACAAAACAAATACACATACTAAACACACAAAGCACACACACTTCATCCTACACCCCAACATCCCTCGCCATTGAACATACCATGAGCGGCAGCCAGGTGGAAAAACAGCACGCCAAGCGACACTCCACCAAAACAAAACATCACGTCGGGTGGCGAGTTGACTAGAAGAAGTTCTTAGTGGCGAGGGAATGATCTGAAGTCTGAATACACAGCCAGGGGCAGGAAGGGAGGCCGATGACCTCTGTGGGGGGAGGAAGGGGTGTCGACGTGTTCAAGTGGACCCATCTGGATGGGAGGAGATTGCGTTGGCTTCACATACTGTACAACTACCACACGTTGGAATCTGAGACTAATCACGGAAAAGGAATGTTATGAATGTTAGGACTGGAGAATAACAGAAAAATACATTATTATGATTATTACGAAACAAAGTTGCATAGCATGTAGAAAAATCCTCAGGACAAAACGCAGAAAGAGAAATTGAACCAGACTAATCTGCTGTTGTGGTTTTTGAGTTCTTTGTTTGTTCTGTTGGACGAGAACATTTTGAACACAGTTCATAATATCGGCCACATCCTTGTCACAAAAATCGGTGTTTTATTCTTTGAACAGATTATTGTAGTGGCAAACTCTTGTTTATCTCTGTGAGACCATTCAAATGCAACTTGAAGCATTTATTGCGGTTTTAGTAAATATAAAATCAGTTTGAAATGAACCGCGTTCAATCCTCAACTGGCCTTTTCTCGATTTGTGTCGAATTGGTGTTTTTGTGAGGAGTTCCGATCTGAATCTTAATAATTCAGAATAGCAAAAGTCAGACAAAAAAAAAACCAGAACAGATGTTGGTCATTGGAATTAAGAATTGCAAAAGTGATTGTATATTTTCCGACCAGGGTCGCTTGTGGTCTTAAAATGTTTTGTGTATTTATTTATACAGAACATTTAGCTGTCATGAAGGTCTGGTGTGTTATTTTGTCATACAAGCGAAAGAAAAAAAAATCCCTTAGTTGATTCCTAATTTTCATTTTATAGCTTTTTTGTTTTTGAAAAAATTAAGAGCACAAGACATTCAATGACCATATATAGATGTTTTTTATTTCAGACCTGAACTTTGTAACTATCAACAACACAATGACAAATCATTAGACGACTACCTGTTGCAGCATGTCAGGTGCCATTGTGTTCCTAGACTCCACCCAGTCAACAAACTTGGCCACTTTAGTGTAAACACCAAAGTAACCCCGGATGGTGCAGCCTTTCCCCCATCCCACCACACCTGAAAGGAAGTGGGTGGAGCCATAGAGAGTGGTCATGGGGCTCCCATCATCTCCACGGCAGCTCTCCTGGTCACCCGCCAGGTAGCCGGCACAGAGCATGTTGTCGGTGAAGTTGAACCGGGAACTGTCAGTGCACTGGGAATTCTGGATGATGGGTACAGACATCTTGCGGAGGATGGGTGAAATGGGAACCCCCACGGACACGATGCCTTCGTTGTTTCCTCCAACGGTCCTCTTGCCCCAACCGGACACGGTGTGGTAGCGTAGCAGCAGTAGCTCACGCTCTGCAAATTCTTTGGTGGGCAGGCAGATGGTTATCACGTTGCTATTTAGCGACACGTTTCTACTCAGATGCAGGAGGGCGATGTCGCTGTCTCCCGTCGCTGGCTCGTAATTCTCATGAACGATCACCGTCGAAACAGGGATTCTTTGTTCCGTGCCGTCGTCAGCGTCCAGGTTGTGTTCCCCTGGAAACACAATCAGTCGAGTCAAATGTGTTCGGCCGTTCGTTAAGTTAAGATGAAAGCATAGCAAGAAGACACAAAGGAAGTTCTTGGTTTGGGATGACATCATGTAGTTGCCTTTACCTGCCACCACAATAAGTTTGTCAGGTTTGATGTTGGAGACACAGTGAGCAGCGGTAAGGACTCTGTTGGGACGGATCAGAACGCCTCCACAGTGACTGGCTCCGTTCAATTGAATCAGAACCTAATCGAAAAAAATCCCACTTTCGTTATAGCGTAACGCTATCTTCTATCTATCTTCAAAATGCAGTCGTATGGCCCACTTAACGCCAAAGGTCTGGTTCAGACCTCGTGTCAGTCATACTTTAGGACGAGAGCCTCTACCTGCCAGGGTAACTCTCCTTTGTTACCATGATCGGATCCGACAAGCCTCGTCTGACTCATCATGCTCTGATTGTTTGGAGCCAGCTGACCACACGGAAACTCCACTGAAAGACGGAAAGACAATTTTAAATAGAGCTACAGGAACCTCTGCAAAATATTTGTGGCTCGTAAGCACGGGTCAAAAGTTCCCAACGAGGGTACCGTATTTTCCGCACTATAAGGCGCACTGGATTATAAGGCGCACCTTCAATGAATGGCCCATTTTAAAACTTTGTCCATATATAAGATATACACATTTGGCCCGCAGGCCGGGCTTTGGACACGCCTGCTTTAGTGGCTCAATATTGGTCCATATATAAGGCGCACCTGATTATAAGGCGCACTGTCGGCTTTTGAGAAAATTGGAAATTTTTAGGTGCGCCTTATAGTGCGGAAACTACGGTACATGACTGCTTTCGAACGGACTGCTAAATGAGCGCTATGTTTTTGGGCAGTGTTCAACGCTCGTGATTCAGCTCATGTTGTCTGTTTCTAAGCGGAACTTCAAATTCTTTGTCACTTATTTTGAAAAATAGTAGTTGGAAAAAGTGGCTAAATCTAGGCCAGCAAGTGGCTAAAATGCTTTTGTGAACTAGCGCTGATGTTTTGCAACCGTGTTGTTAGTGTAAGCTAGCAATGATGGAGTATCAAATTTGATTGGTTAAGATGATTTCCTTTCAACAGGTGATTGGTTGAAATGTTCAAATTATTCCCAGACGCCCACCCTGAGCAATGCACTGTCGTTCATCTTCGCCCAGCATGTAGCCATCAGCGCAGGAACATTTGCGGCGTTTCCCCGAGCCGTCGCAAAAGTGCTGACATTGGCCGTTGTGGTAGATACACTTGAGCGTGTCTTCAAAAACTGAAAGATGAGAAAGAGGTTCGGCAAAATGAGCGAGGTCATCACCACGCAAAGTTCCATTATTTCCTGCAGTACCCATCTGACAGAAGCGTCCTTCAAAGCCTTCGGGACATTTACACCGGAAGCCCGTCTCAGTGTTGACGCACACGCCGTTGTTAAGACACGGGTTGACTTTGCAGGGGTCCCGACCTCACACCGCAATAAATCCGAACACCAAAATCAGCCAAAAAGAACAGGAAGAGAAATTAGTCAGAGTTAAGCGCAACTTACGGTCATATGTATCCCAGAATTGCCTCTGTGGAAACAAAGAACAACAAAAACACGGCAATTATATCTTCAGAATAAAATCTTCGGAATGTTTCTCAAGTCTGATGCGAAATCAATCGTACGATAACATTAGAATAAATTGATGTAAGCAATTGAAGGTCAAAGGCAACCACCGGCTGACCGTCATGGCTTCGTCCTCAAACACTTCTCTGGCCTCCTCGTAGTTGCAGATCTCCTCGAGGCATTCCCTTTCCAGGTTGCCCTGCTTGAGTTCCTCTAAGAATCCAGTGTTTGCTCGTCGCCATCGGCTCAGCACCGCGTCCGCCGCCTGCTTCTCCACAAACACTGATACCAAATGCGTACGGTCAAATGATGCATCATAGACTAGCCGAAGTTGTTAGCATAATACGTTAGCTAGGCAGGAACAAGTACGTATCCATGTAAAGATGACATCTTTTTGCATTTGAAGAGACAAACCTCCAGCTGCAGCGATGTCAAACAGCAGAATCAACAAATAGCAGATTCTCGCCAACATGATGTCCACCGTTCGGTTCCCAAAAATCAAGGTTCAGATCCTCTCGAACCAGAGGCAGAGCCTTTAAACGAGAACTCGCTTACGACCCTCGGACTCAGCAAAACAAACACGTTCCTCTTTTTGCATGTAAACAAAGCAGAGGTCAACTGAATTTGGATTTTTGCTCGTCAAACTGGGAGTCAAAAATATCGCTCCACAAAAACATTAGCAGAACATTCGGTCATCAGATCTTGAAGGTCTGCTGCGTTATTTTATCGTACCGCGGAAAAGATTCAATCGTCTTTGCTGATTCCTCATTGGCCAATTTGGGTGCTGACACATTTGAAGAACCATACACGATATTTGGACAGAGATGGAAAATGCAGGTCCAGAAAGTTGTCCGTCTCTGTATTTGAATGATTCTAGTGGTTAACGTGTCCGTCTCACAGTCGATAGGTTGGAATCATGGCCTGGACTGCTTGTATGCTGCTTGAGGTTCTTCCCGTCCTTACAAACCTCAAACCTTTTACATAATTTCCCTTAAAAATAAATAGCTTCGATTATTTTAAAATTAATATGCAACAGAAGTGTGTGTGTGCCGAATATGCTTGCCATGACCTTCCACTAAGAAGCCAAACTAAAGTTAGCTCATCCCTAATGTCTGTAAATGTATGTTTATTTCCTCGATTACTATTTTCCTAATACTAGTTGTGCGTTTTACTGCTTACCTGTTGCTTGGAGTCGGAGTTTTCCATTTTTTGGCTCGATGTATTAGCCAGGACACTCCCAGTCACTTTCTATCAACCTCAACCTCCTCACCTAAATACAGAGATGTCCTATTTTAGTGGCCTTGAAAATCTGTCATGTGAACATTTATGAGCAAAATCCTTCCGACTCTTCAAGCAGGTGCAAATTCCCCATCCAAGTATTTATTTCATGAAGATAAGTTTACATATTTTGCGGCCGCATATACTGCACAAAGCAAAAACTGCCTCTGTTGGTGCCATCTTAAAACATTTCAAAAAGTGCAAAAAAATATGTTTAGGTGAAAAAGAAACCGTGGAAGAGGCCATATTGAGAAAAACCATGGATCAGCTTGATAAAGTTGACAACCAAACAGGGCGAACGACAACGGGTAATTGAGCGCTTAGGTCATAGGTGTCAAACTCAAGGCTCGGGGGCAAGAATCGGCCCGCCACATCATTTTATGTGGCCCGTGAAGGCAAATTTTCCATCGACTTTGTATCATTACCGAAATTACAAATTTTCACTTTTGGAAAAAAATGCAATTTTTACTACCATTCATCATTTAAAAATAGTTTTTACTCATCTCTGATTTCAAAAGTAGTTTTTCATCAATTTATTTTGTAGCCTATACTGTATATAGAATACGTTGACAATTATAATGGGAAAGTGACTACGATGTGGCCCGTGACAAAAATAGTTTGGCTTAAGTGGTTCGGTTGTACAGTGGAAGTTGCGTGTCGTTTGTGAGCTGTATTGGCGTCGTCATGTGGTTGTGTATCCACGGCAGGTAGTTGGAAACCCGAGCGTAGATCCCGTAGTGGCCTGGCCGGGCACAACCCTTCCCCCAGCTCACGATACCCAGCAGGAACGTGGTCTTCTTATACTGGGTCACCAGAGGCCCGCCGCTGTCACCTTTACACGAGTCGCCCTGGCCCGTAAGGTATCCGGCGCAAAACATGTTTTCGGTGAGCTGCACGCCGCTCTCCTGGACGCACTGTTGCGTCCGTATCCGAGGCACCTCGAGGCGGCGCAGCAGATGCGAGGTGGGTCCGTTCTCGGCTCGCCGCCCCCAGCCGCTCACCGTGTGAATGCTGATTGCCCACAGATCGCGTTCAGCTAAGGATCTTGTGGGCAGGCAGACCGGCACGGCGTACGGCGTGTAAACCACGGGAGAGGCCAGTCGCAGTAGGGCGATGTCGTTGTCGGCCGTTTTCTTTTCGTAGCTCTCGTGCATGAGGATTTGAGTCACTTGGATGATCTGCTCTGTTCCCTCCTCCACCATGGTGTTGTGCTCACCTGTCAAATAGTTTGGGCCATGAGTTTGCTTGAGAAGGTTGTTGTCGCCTCCAAGAATGATAGAAACTAAAAGCTTCTGGCATTCAAAATGATTCTTTCATGGAAAAAACTAAATTGATGGTAAAACCTGTTTGTCGTCAGCGCTACTTTTATCATAGTCGTCGTTCTGACTGACAGGTCACCATGTTAGCCAGCCAGCCTAAAATATTATACCTGCAACCACGGTTAGAAACTGGACATCAACATCTTCCAGGCAGTGAGACGCCGTGAGGATCCACGTGGGTTTAATAATTACTCCACCACAGAAACCTTTGCCTTGATAAACCAGCAACACCTACAAGAAGCATCAAGAAAGAGTTCACCAGAACCTGCGAGAATCTTCTGTGCAGAAGCATTCAGTACCTGCCAGGGACATTCTCCCTTGGGACACTCATTTCCACCCACAATCCGAGCGCGAGGGTTAAGTTGATTGGCTCTGTTTGGATCTTGAAGGACTGGGGTCATGCCACACGCTATCGAGTCTGAAGCAAATATGAACTTGATAGGACGCTTGACGATGACATCACGTAAAACTTTGCAAATGCTAACTACCAGCTCACCTTTAGCTACGCAGCCCTGACCATCAGCATGCAGCAAGTATCCATCTGCACAGGAGCAGTTGACTCCTTCTCCCCTCTCATCTTCATTACAGAAATGCTCACAGCCTCCGTTTTCTAGCAGACATGAGTTTGGCCTGGCACGGTCGTCTACGGAGTACAACGAGATTCTAGGTTGACTCAATCCAAGACGCGTGTGAGGTAGCCTTACCCAGCTCGCAGTTGAGACCACTGAAGGGGGGTGGGCACAAGCAGTTGTAAGACGTCGGCAGGACCGAACAAGTCCCCCCGTTCTTGCAAGGACTCGATTTACAGCTGTCTGGAACTGAGAGATGTCACCTGCTGGGGTCACTTGTTCATAGCACTGGTGTCAAAGTCAAGGCCCGGGGGCCAGATACGGCCCGCCACATCATTTCATTTCGAAGACAAATTGTGCATCAAATTCCTGTGTCATTACTAGAATTGCAAATTGTCTTCACTTTTAATAATGTAATTAATAATTAATAAGGCAGTTCTGTAAAGGCAAAGTGTTCAAGAGGAACAAACCCATCCAGTGTAAAATTTTTTTGGTATTGTAAAGTCCACAACGTTGTCTTCTCATTAAAGTGTAGCAACATGCTAGCCGTGTCAGTCGTCGGCTATGCTAACGCACTCGCGAATACTAACTACTGAACAGAGGCGTTGACTACTTAACAAACTTAACAAAACTAACCCTAACCCTAACCCTAACCCTAGCAAATTGTTAAATTTGCACCATTGTTAGCACTGATGCTACAAGAGTTGTACCGATGTTTTGAAATATTGGCATAATTTGACACCATTTTCTACCTCCAAAATTGTTGTCATGTAAAATAATGTCGAATAATGTTTTAGCAATTTCGATGGGCTTGATAACAACGTATTAATTCTGCTTACTGCTGTATATCCTCCAGAACTCGTCCTGAGGAAACACAAAGCCATGGTTAATTGAATCAACACTTGGAGATGAAGCTGAATTGGGTATGGAAAAAAAAAAGCAGGACCAACCGTGGTCTCTTGATGCTCAAAGACCTCACGTGCTTCCTCATATGAGCACATCTCCTCCAGACACTCCCTCTTCAGATCACCCGTCTGTAGCTCCTCCAGCCAGCCCGAGTTGAACCTTTTGCTGCGCACCAACACGTTGCGTGCCTCATCTGGATCCAGGAAGACTGAGGAGCAAGCACACTACAGGTTTGAAAACTGGTTCAGGATGAGATTACACGAATGGTTCCTGAACTTCTCCTGACCTGAGGCCAATGATGGCGAGCTTAAGACGATGAGCAAGTTTACGAAAACGCTCAAGCGCGCTGTTGACGCCATGGGAACGCCGGTTGCACTGTATGGGGCTGAAGTCCATCAACCCCAACGTTGGTAAAAACTGATGGGCCTGATGAGAAAACTCCGCCTCCTTTATCGTAGCTGTTTGGGAAACTTTCTCCGTGCCCTCTGCTGGTGAGCATTCAACACTGCTGTCACAATGTCTTCCATTTTATTATCGATTGACACGGCAACACATGTAGAGCTTAAATGTGATTGGATAAGTTGAAGTTTATATTTGAACATGAGATCAACCAAACACAAAATCATTTTTTCACATCATTTCATGTTAGGTCAAGAAGACAAATAAATCAACATGTTGAGAGAAGGAAGAAATTGCTGAAATATGATTGGATAAAAAAAAAGCTAAATCTAATCTCTGCATTCATGTATAAGCAGGGGAGATAAGAGAAATGCTACAAAATGAAGGGAAAGGAAAAAAGGCTTTGCTAGCACTGATCTCGCAGCACCATCAAGATTTTCGCATTTTTAGCCGGACAAAATTAGAGCAACAACCAACAGAAAAAAAACAATGCTTGTTTGTTAGTTTATTGAAACAAAAGTCACCAGCAAATATCATGTTGTCGGTTGGCAAATTCGTTTTACCATCTGCTCATTTGATGTTGGATCCAGTCCAGGTAGTTGCTGACTTTGGTATAAATGCCGTACATGTTGTTGTCAGCGCAGCCGTTCCCCCAGCTGACCACCCCGGTCAAAAACCAAGTTTTCTTGTAGCGTGTCACCAGAGGTCCACCGCTGTCTCCCTTGCATGCGTCTTGACCACCCTTTTGGAATCCGGCACAGATCATATTTCGCGTGATGTTAAGTTTGGTGTGCAGGCGACAGTCTTGCAGCGGCACCCGTGGTAGCATCACGCGTTGGAGCAATCTTGCCGTGGATCCGTGCAGTGACAAGCGACCCCATCCTGACACGGTGTACTGCCGCATTGCCGCTAGCGTGCGGACGAACGAGCTGTTCTTAGCCGGAAGACAAATAGGAACTACGTAAAGTCCCATTTTGATGGGACGGTGGAGCTTCAGCATGGCTATGTCGCTATCGTAGCTGGAATGGTTATAACTGCGGTGGATCAAGACTTTAGATACTCGCCGCTTCTGCTCTGTCTTCTCATCCGTCTCAAGGTCATGCTCGCCTTCAGAGGAGCAAAAAGAAGATAAAAATTCCTCAGCAAGCGGCTCTAAGCTTTGCTTTGGATCGATCATCTTACCCACAACCACGTGTAAGATGTTATTTGGTTTCTTCCACACGCAATGAGCCGCCGTCAGTATCCATTGATCGGATAAGACGATGGCGCCGCAGGAATGCTGGTGGTTCTCAGTCAGGAGAGCCTGAAGAGGAGGTCATCATTTTTTTTATCGTCATTTGTCACTATGAAAGATGAATCCTACCTGCCAGGGACAATGTCCTTTAGGACAAATCTCTCCGTTGACAACTCTCGGCCCAAAGTGGACCAACGGTCGTCCACACGGGACAGCGTCTAGGACAGAACCAAACATTTAGCGCCAATCTGAAATCATCTTAAAGCAACGTTAGCAATCTCTTACCTTGTGGAGTACAGGTACTATTATCCTGATCCAAACGGTATCCTGGTGCGCAAAAACAAGTGTATGTCCGGTCGGGTAACTCTTTGCAGAAGTGTTCACACCCCCCATTCCTATAGCGACACCCATGGGCGGTCACGCGTGCTACCGAGAAATAGACAATCATACATCAGTTGGTAATCAATCACGCCTGTGCCGGTGGTGCCTTACCTTTGTCACAAGTGGATCCGTGAAATCGAGACGTGCATTGGCAGACAAAAGTGTCGAGCTTGCGAGTGCAAGTGCCGCCGTTCTTACAGGGAGATGACAGGCAGTGATTCTCGGCTAGAAACCAAAAACATCAGGAAGCTTATCCAAAGCAACCTTCAAGCTGCGTTCAGACTTACCTGTGTACATTCTCCAGAAGACCTCCTAAAAAAACAAATGCATGAGTTGAAGGCAATGGATAAAAACATCTACTGATAGAAGTAGACTGACCAGCTGCTGCGGGAGAGCAAAGATCTCCTTTGCTTCTTCATATGAACATTTCTCCTCGAGACATTCCCGCTCCAGGTTGCCTTGTTTCAGTTCCTCCCAGAAATAGTTAGCTCGACGGGTTCGATGAAGGAAAACGCTGGCGTTGGGTTTCTCCAAAAACATGCCTGTTTCAACACACCGGATTGTGGCAGCAGAACGGAAATATTTGAAATCCCCTTTTTCCCGTCTGATTCCATTCAAGAGCCTTTGATGCTAACCGTCTGAGCCTTTGATGCTAACCGTCTGAGATGCGAAAATCACATCTGTCATTAGTAAGTCTTAACTAAGTTAGCGCGATTCTTGTTTCTGGTTTAAAGGAAGCTGGATCATCTAAACTGATCTCGGGTGAGACCCGGGGTATCGATGTCACCGATGTTTCATCCAACACTCGGTTGAACGTGATCAATCTGCTAACACAAAATTTCAGCCATGTTTCAATCAAATAAAAAAAAAGGAGGAAGATAAAGGAGAGTTGGAAAGGTTGAAAAGGCGGAGGACTGACCTTCAGGAAGCCCAATGCATGCTGGGATACAAGCCAAGACTAACCCTAAGAAGAAGAGCGGCTTAGTGTGTCTGCGTGTTGTCGCCATTTTTATTCTGATCTGGACAAAGGTCAAAAAATGACTTGAAAGAGGAGAACACCGTCGTGTGTGTAAACTGCCCAAATATGGCTCAGCTTTGTTAGTTTTGTCTCTTTGGACTTTGCTCCTAATCTGTTTTGGTCACTGCATCAAAGAAGTCACTCGAAGCGATTGAAAAAAAAAACATCAGCTTGATTTCTCATTTATTATTGACATTTTTGATTCATTCATGACTACACTGGAAATGTATACTTGAAGTGGTTTCACACGGAATCAGATCCAATCTGATCCTTGCATTTGTAAACCAAAAGAGAAAATGGAAGGGGTAAACTCCTGTTGTGGTTTCTTTGGATTTTCAGTACTTCAGACATTTAAGGATGTCTGGGATATAATCCTGAGCATCCCTTAACTGGTCCTTCCAGTCCTGCGGGATGGTGGACTTGGTGTAGGCTCCTCCCGCTCCGAGCAGGGCCCCCAGTGCAGCTCCTCGGTTACAATTCTCTCCTGAAAACGAACATAATTGTCTCGTAATTATCAGAATGTGATCCAGATTATATTTTAGTTCTTAAAAATGATTTTCAAACCTCCACAGTTAGTATTGGCCAGGATTCCTGCTGCAGGGTCATCGTGAAACTGGTGGGCAAGGTAAAACATGCTGGAAAGAGCTCCTGGAGGGTCACGAAAAAATATGACAGAAACAAGATCACATTTAGGAAAGACAACAGGAGGAAAATGATCACCTACCTTTTGTGTAGCACGCCAGGCCAAGACTACTGACGGCACTTTGATGGACCTGCAGTCGTTCTTCAGATGCTTCTGGAAACCTAAAGAAAATAACAAATGGACATATGATCAAATGAAACCTTTTCTGGAAGCCGGACCAAAACCAAAATCTGCAGTTGTCGGTGTGTACCTAGCAGCCTGCCGACTGAACTTCTCGCAGGCGTCCCACACCCCCAACGTCCTGAGGGCGAGCTCGGCCTGTTGGCGGACACCGGCACCCCCGAGCGCGGCGTGAAGTGCCTTGCTGTAGATAGCTACGTACTCAGGCACGGATGGGTGGGGGTGGGAGAGCTTCACAAAATTTGCTGCAGCAAGGACCTGGAGAAGCAGTCATTTAACATAACATAATGGCTAACGTCCATTTGCATTCCCGCATCAAAAGAGCAGCATGTGTGTACCATTAATCCAAACAATAAAAATACAATGAATTATCCAGTCATGTCAATTACCATCACGTGAACCCGCTGAAATGTTAATTACTGCATCCCGTCCCCCCTTTTAAGTAATTTATTTTCCATAACATCTTTTGGATTAAAATTAAACACATTCACACTATGGTGGTAGAAAAGAAGGTTTTGCCACTCAGGAGTGGATGCGTGTGACCTCACGGTGCTCGCGTGGTACGCACCGCTTGCTCCTCATTGGCCGAGGCCGACAACAGAACGAAGGGAAGGCTCATGGGGAGGCAACCGATTGCATCCAACTGGCTGTCCGGGGGTGATTTTAGCTTCTTCTCGGAGCGCTTCTCCGCAAACAATAGAACCTTTTGAGAACACAGAGTTTTGAGGGTCCGGTGTAACAGTTTACATTTCTGAAGTCATTCATTTTCAGCTGCCCAGTGATTGATTGAGCGTGAACTTCCCCGAGGGGAGATGTTGTACCTCCTGGCTGGAAGTCGGTCTGCTGTCCTGCCATTCGGAAAAGAAGGATCGGTGGTAGGACTCGGCGTAGGTGTCGTCGTGCGTGCCGGGTGTGGTCAAGAAGTGAACGTAGTCCGCGAGGACGGCGGCTCGAGCGTCCGGATGCGAGACGTCGGTAAAGTCACCGCTGGCCAGCGTGTGAGCGGCTCGCAGGGCGCACAGGACATTTAGCGTGTTGTTGCCTGCCTCCAAACCTGGAAGATACCACCAATTCACAATTTTGGGAAATAATAGTGGGAGATACTTCCAGGTGGCAGAAAGCCTGTGTTGCATCTTCCTTCCCAATATTTGACCTCACTTGACTTTTTTTTTTTTTTTAACGAAGCCTTCATATAATTCAAACTACCGTATTTTCCCGACTATAAGGCGCACCGGACTATAAGGCGCACCTTCAATGAATGACCCAATTTAAAACTTTGACCTTCTATAAGGCGCACCGGACTATAAGGTCTATGTCAACTTTTTAATCCAAATCAAATCATTCACCATTTTATTTTTATTATTTCAACTTCAGACGCAACAAATTACTTTATAATCACAAAATAATGATCCATAGTCTTTTTGATTCATGATTCAGAGTCTTCGGCGGGCCACTTGTGATAGATTTCATGACACAATGCTTCAGGCCAGTTTAAATTTAGGAATTTGGTCCATATGTAAGGCGCACCGGACTATAAGGCTTTTGAGAAAATTTTAGGTTTTTAGGTGCACCTTATAGTCTAGAAAATACGGTACACCGGTAGCAAATAAGGCCAAAGTTAGTACTCAATCCGGTCTTTTTTTTTTTTTACGTTTTTGGTTTTGTTTTGTGTATGCTATTTTATGTTTGTACGACGACCTTGAGTGCCTCGAAAGGCACCTTATAAATAAAATGTATTATTATTATCATCCATTTCCCCCGTTCCCTCAATAGTTCTGCCTTGGTTTTTGCCACCTGGAAGTGGCCTTGGTACCTTGGTGATAGTGGATGGAACCACTGGAAGCTTTCCAAAAACGCAGTTTGTCATGAAGGATGATGTTACCAACCACCTCCACTCGGTCGGGTGCAGACGACCAGGAAGTGCGCCCGCTACCAGCTTCATCAAATGATCACAGTAAGATGCTTGTTGATAATCACACACAAAAAGAGGAAGGCTGATCCTCACCGGTATTGGATAGGCTGAGGATGCTGCTCGGATGTTTAACTCTGGGAGAATTAAAACCAGATATCCATCCTCCAAAATCCCTTCTGATGTCACGGATGTTGTAATACCAGTGGACGGGCATGGACATGGCGTCGGCAGCACACATTGCCCATAATGCCTCACTCACAGACCTCCGCAGTGCAGTCATCTACCACAAGTTTGTCAGAACTTTATTCATCATAAAAGCAGAGAGTTAGAACCAGTAAATTGTACGATGGTGGCTTCTGACAATAAAATACATCACGTCCAATTTAAGTTTCTTGTTAAAGAATATCTTGCTGCAGACAGGTTTATTCCAGTGAGTACACATTTGTAGAAAGTATCTCATAAAACTGAGCACAACCTAAACAATTTAAAAATATATTGTGTATTCGTTAGTCTATCTTCATGGAAGATTGCTCACTCATATTATTTTAGGGCAAAAGACTATCCTTATTAATTAACCAAAACATTTTTTCTTGAGTATTAATTTGGGAGTTCTAATTTCGAAAAAAAATCTAAGACATTTTTCAAGATTTCTATTTGAATTTTAAAGATTTTTATTAGGTTGTTTTTTTTTTCAAAATGAAAGCAATGTTGATAGGTTGCTTAATCCTACTATTTGATTATTTTTTCTTGAGTACTCATTCATTTCCACACTCTAAATATTTATTTGTATATCATATAGTTTTCTTGTTTTCCCAATGCGTTCACGTTTACAGTCAAGGATTTAAACATAATTTGTACTCCAAACCATTTTGAAACTGTATATACAGGTTATAAAACAGTCTGAGTACATAACACACATGCACACTTATGAACGTACACAGTTTATATATTTATAAGCGTCCGTCACACTTAATTTAAAAAAAAAAAAACTAAATTGCTAACCTCTCAAAGACGCGCTTTACTTTCCATCAAGACGTTGTTGTGTAACATGCCATTTAAGTGTTACAAAAGCATGACAGGGGCAGCACCGCCCACACGAGAACGTTCGATGATTAACAAAACTACTGTGCTAAAAAAAAATAATAATCGTTGTGTGGATTCTCCGGACTAAACAGCAGAATGTCAAGCACGCTCCGCACAGTACATTCATAAATTCCGGTAATATGAACGCGAACCGTAGGCATGTATAATACGGTAGTTTACATTTCCTACTGTGGCCGACGAAGGTCAATCGACGCCGAAAACAGTTACTACGGTGGCCGATGAAGGTCGTAAGACATCAAATATAGGTACCATGAAAAATTACATTTATCTAAACGTCCATCTATTCAAGGTACATGAATGAATGAATCTTTATTTCGAACATGATTTAAAGAATAAAAACAAAATGAATGAATGAATAAATCTTTATTTCGAACATGATTTAAAGAATAAAATTTTATTTGGTTTTTATTCAAGATTCAAGATTCTTGAATCTTGAATCTTGAATAAAAACCAAATAAAAATGAATGAACGAATGAATCTTTATTAAACATGATTTAAAGAATAAAAACAAAAAAAGACGCGGCAACCTAAAAAAGTCGTTCTGGGGATTTAAGATACAGCAGGCCTCCATTTTTTAGATTTTTTTAGATATATAAAAGAGAAAATAAGCGGCAAATAAAGGGATCCGCTTATTAAGTATCTTGAGTTCATTGGTGGATAAATATTACTTTTTTGAAGTGATTAAAAGACATTTGAAACGTTTCAGTTGTATTTTGTTTTGCTATACACCGTATGAACGTCAAATATTAGTGGTGTCTGCCAGACTAACTTCAGGGTAAAAAATACCGCTAAATTACGGTGGCCGGCCGGCCGGTTTACTGTGCTTGTTGAAGAAACACAACATTACGTCTGAGCCATTTGGGCTGAATTTATTAATGCAGAGAAACAAATTACGTTGAAGCTAAGACAAACAATATCCGCTTCAAGGCTATTTTATTAGACGTCGCCTTTTGTAATTTATTTTTTCTTTTTTGCTAATGCAACTAAGTCAAAATGCGACTGCTAGCTTAGCGGTCCATCAGATCGACTAATACTTCAAAATAACATTTAAATGTTTCGCTTGAATTAAAATGGAAGATTCCTTCGACCATCGAGACGCTGGTGAGATTGTGATTTAGTTAAATTAAAGTAACTTGGATTACGCGCAATGTGAAAAATTATTATCATAATTTTATATTTTGTTTGACTGATTTGATGATGCAGGGAAAGTGATTTTATGTCTTTGTGTTTCCTAGATCGGGCCAAAGCTTTTTGGGACAAGGAGAACGTGGATCAGGTGTTTAGTATCATATTCAAGAAGCTCGATCACCTGAAGGAAGTCCTGAGAGCCAACACGGCAACCGACAAAGGTTTTGCTCATCTGCCTATCTTTAATTTTATGATAGATTTTTCTAAATTGCTTCTGTTCAATCAGAACGGGTTCAAGCTTTGAAGCTATTCGACTGTCTGGAGTGGACGGTTCTGTCTCCGCTGGGCAACTCTCCGGTGATTCAGTTGGTCGTTGGTTCAGGTAACCCATCGATATATTTGTGTGAATTTGCAGTTTAATGAAATATTTAACAGCAAATGTCATTGATGGTTTTTTTTTTCTAAGGTGGATGGTACAAAATTTGTGTATGTACTTTCTGTAGGTCAAATTTGATCGAGTCTGCCAAAATGGAATTCAAATTAGTGGAAGTATTAGAATTGTACATGCCATGTTTTTGTTTTTTGTTTTTTTGACTGAGTGGACATTTCAGATAATAGTGGACAAACATAGTGTGAAGGTATTTGATTTGGTTTTCCAAAATGATGACACCATATTTAAAAGTCGATTTTTTTTCGATGCAAAATTAATGGTGTAAAACAAATAAAAAAAAAACACTTCCTCTTTGTTTTAAATCATGCAATCAGGCTTAATCATTCATTTATTAACATCAGATAGCATAAGAATATATTTTGAAATGTTCTGTAATTTCCACTTTGATATTAATTGAAATATGATTATTATAGTATGAATACTTTTTGCACAGAATGTAAGAATGTCAAATAAAGTCCTGCCTTTATTTACCTGCTCAGATAAAGAGCATGAGCACTGCAGCTCCACACCCACATCTCCTCCATCTGCCTTCGAAGATCAACTGCCTCCTCTGCTGCCCATTCAGCCACCATACAAGCTGCACGTGTGCACCAAGGTAAGTTCAAGATGACCACCAGCATTCCCTTCCTTTTCTGAATCTGCTTTTCCTCCTTCTAGATGTGCCTGCCTTCTTTACAAGGCACGCTTCGGTCCAAACTGCCATATTGGAGTCAGAACCCGCTCAAGGTACCGCTGCTGTGCGGGTTCAAGAGGATGGTGGCCAGGCCACTGATGTCCTCCAATGAGGACGGGCCCAGTGATGATGATTGGAAAGATGAGGAGGAAGATGAAAGCCACTGGGACGTGATTTACAAAGCCCCCTGTGGACACAGCCTCCGTAACTATGCCGACGTGATACGCTTCCTGTTGGCCAGTAAAAGCTATGATGTATTCCAGGTCAGCTGCTTTGCAACATTCTTTGGATTCTCATTTTCATGAAATGTTTTGTTGTATTATGCTAAAAAAACGATCGATGAAACAGGATCATATTGCTGTTTTCTTTCAGCTGGACAATTTCTCCTTCAACATGGCGGTGCAGTTGGACCCTCCCATAGTCCTGGGCAGCCATCCCCCAGAGATAGACCTGAGTCGCGGAGCCGAGCCGTCCCCAGTGGAGCTTTGCGTGGGCCCCGATGACTCCCGGCCCCCTGAATTCCGCTACAGGAAGGAGCGCTGGCCGCATGGCTGCTTCCTGACCCGACGTCCCGTGTTTGACGCGTGTTGCGAGTGTACGGATGGATGCTTGGACGAACAACGCTGCGCCTGCATCGCCATGACGGGATCAGGAAACCACTACAACTATCAGAGACTCTCCCACCCTGTGCCGTCCGGGTGAGTTAACCGCAAACAAGAGCCAGCAGTCAACAATCAGTGAGCATTTAGAATTCACAATCATTTGAGATTCATTGATGAGGTGCTACTTGTTTTCAAGCCCAAGTATGATTATTATTATTATTTTTTTCAATTTTTGTTGTAACCGCTCCATGAATGCCAATAAAGATTTGAATGCATATCAACAGGTTGTTTGAGTGCGGGCCGTGGTGCAGCTGCGACCGGGCTCGTTGTCAGAATCGAGTCATCCAGAGAGGAATCCGAGTCCGTCTTCAAATCTTCCGGACGGAGCGTTGTGGCTGGGGTGTGCGCTGCTGTGACGACTTGGACGTGGGCACGTTTGTGTGCATCTACGCAGGTGACACAAACAACACGTGTTTAAAACAATCTGAATTTCCAAAGTTCAATTTAAAAGCCCTTTTGACATCCCCCAGGCGTGATCCTGCAGAGAGTCCAGCGACCCATTGAGCCTCCGCCACTGAAGCTGAGCAGAATGGACCTGCCGTCCGATGACGAGGTGGAGTTGGTCACCGAGTGGCTGGCACCCCCCGTACAGGAGGCAAACGACTTGCTGGAAAACGCCGACCCCCCGACTTCGCCGCCGCTGCACGTCGCAGTCATCCAGAGACCCGCCGAGGCCAACGCAAATCAGAGCAAAGACAAGGCGAAGAAAGCTTTGACGTCACCAAACGCTGATGGCCACGGCAGCAAAAGGAGATTGAAAATGGCGGGAAAGTCAGAGGACGTTTATTTGCTGGATGCCAGAAAAGAAGGAAACGTGAGCCGCTTCCTCAACGTAAGTGGACCGCAACTACAAGAAAACAAAGATGACTTTTTCATGGGGCCATTTTCATGTTTCTCTTTTTATGGAGCGACCCACCTTTGATATTGAGCTCTGCCGTCTTGTCTCATCTCCTGCAGCATAGTTGCCAGCCCAATCTTTTTATTCAGAACGTCTTCACTGACTCACATGACCCCAACTTCCCCATCGTGGCCTTCTTCACCAACAGGTAAGAAGCAAATAAGTGAGGCAGCCGAAATGTCATTGAATGCGTCTCGTGTGGTTTTGTGTCAGGATGGTGAAGGCAGGCACCGAACTGACGTGGAATTATTCTTCCGACGCATACACGATGTCGCTGGGTCGACAACATGAAGTGGCGTGCATGTGCGGCGCTGACGGCTGCTTGGGCCAATTCCTGGAGGAGAACCTTTGTAAAACATGTGAGCTTGGAGTTTCGGACACTATGGAGGAGACGTGAGCGCCTTGTACCCTTTTTTACACGTTGCTTAATGAAATTAAAAAAAGAGGTGACATTCTGCATCCTGAATTAATAGAAATGGGTGGAACCTTTTGTCAACGAAGGAAAGAAATTGTTCTGCCACTGGCACAGAGGGATGTTCAAAAATAGATTGTGTCAATACGGAAATTTTGCGACCAACAAAGTCAAATTCAATTATTGTCTCACAGCATGCCAACATGATTGGTTAGCGTCTAATTAAACTACTACAAAAATATTGCTTAGTCTAATTAAACGACAAAAATATTACTCTACTAAATGACAAAATATTTATTCAATATGCATCAATTACCCATGGCCCGTTAAGCCAATTATGTCAATAATGCTAAGATAATCAATTCTAGGAAGTCCGCCATCTCAAATGCAGGATTTACTCTAAGAAGAAATGAGTTACTTTAGACTGGAAGACCAAAATCACTCATTTATTGATTTGACAGCTTACCAAGCAATCCAGCTTGGGTGGTCTGAAAGTATGAAAAATAACTGATGCAAAGTCCATCTGTTAGCACATACAGACACAGTCTGAATAGAAAAACAAAAACAAAAAAAAAATCCTCCAGACTGCTGACCGTCTCTGAATCCAAAGCCGCCGTCGTCTTTTAAGATTCAAGTGTGGATGTTTTTACGCTTGGATGGTGTTCTTGGCACTGAAGGCCACGTAGTAGAGTAGGATTCCCACCAGGGCTGCCACCACCTCGGTGGAAACCCACGGGCCACTCCACACGCCCTGAAGTCACAACGGCCCAACATCAGTCACATTGCAACGACGCATGCTTCGAACTTCACAAAAAGTAGACAATCAGCGTCAAAAGATGATACAACGGCACACAACACTCACCCTGTGGTCCACGTTGACCAAGAATAGAGGCTCGATGGCGTTCACATCTTCATTGTTTCTCTGGGCCTACAAAAGACACAAATTCTCATTCCAACCAAAAAGCTAAATAAATAACTCAAATAGCTTAGCATCTGGCGCTAACCTTGCGCAGTGCGCTGTAGGATTCCTCGTCAAAGAACTTGACCTGGTAAGTTCCTGAGCTGGCCTGCTTGTGAGGAAGACTCCATGACACCTAAGATCAAGTCAAAGCCAAGTTAGGATGGGGAGGAAATGGACACGGCACTCAGACAGCTAGTTAAGTACACACTTATGAGTACATGATCGAAACGTGTCAAGTGTGAAAGGTTTACCTGGTACTTGCCGACATCCTGGCCTCTGGTCACGGGAAACTGTCTTCCATTCACATCAGCATACAAAGTGATGCTCTGCCGGGTGGTCACAGTGGTTAGCAATGGTTTAATGTTACTAGTTAACAATAGTTAGGGACAGTGAGCAATGGTAAGCAGTCGTTATCAATGCTTAGCAAATGTTAACAAAGGCTTCACGTTTCTTCGTGAAGTCCAGTGTGTGTCTGCATGGTGCCTTGTTGAGAACTTACCTGTGCTCCGTTGGCACAAACCAGGCTGAGCTCCACGATGAACACCGACTCTGCGGCGATGACAGCGTCCGAGGTGGTGTAGGCCGACGGGGTGATGGCCGGCTCCGTGCAGGTCTCTCCTGTCAAGGGATACGATGTATGTATTCGGTGAATGTTAACATCTGACCTGGAATATGTCATCCTTCAATTTGATAACGTGGATATTTCATATATATCACGTGTTCCAAATCCATTGTATCAGTGTACTTTTTGTCCTAATTCAAAAGGTACACTAGTAAAAATACTATTTTTCTATTAATGCAAAACTTGAATAGTTTACCCCTGTGCACTTCTGGTATTACTGATAAAGCGCTAAATATTAACTAGTGTCATTTATGACGTCCGTAGCAGTACTAGTAGCGTGCAGTGGACAGTTTAGCCTCACTCGTACTATGTACAAATGTTCTAAACCGGTGCAAAGCGTACTAGTACATGGATATTTATTTTGATATTAAGACTAAATTCTCAAACGTTTTTTCATTGAAACACTAGTTCGACTGGTAGTTCATTAGCGAACTAGCTTCATAGCATTTGGAAAGCTCTTAAAACATCGCCCTCCACCGGCTCCAATCATTTAGCTTACCCGAGCATGCAACCACCAACAGGGCGAGGAATGCAGCTGCTATCCGGATCATTGTAGCTTTTGGGGCTTTACGCGTTGAGAGGTTAAGTGTTGCTTTGGAAAAGTTCTTCTACAACGCTGCTGTTCAGTGACTGCGGGTCGGGGAAAAGGAAAGGAAAGGGGGTCCACTAGTCCACATCAGCAAAACAAGGCTGCCAGGCAAGTGCGCATGCGCCGCAGGACGCAGACTCGCATTAGACACGTCATCAAACGGTGACCAAAAATAATGCACTTCTTTTTGTCCTCTGCTAGCGTAACTTTTTTTTTTATTTTTTTTAATTGTTATCATTGATTATTCTCACTGTAGTCCGCCCCTTAATACTCGGGCACCATTGCAGCGTTCGAAACAAATACTAAAGTGAAATCATTTTAAATACTGCTTTAAATTTACAAAAACAATTCAAACAAGCAAAGCCACTTTTTGTCATGCCAAAAATTAACATTTCAAAAACACAAAATCGTTTTCTGTATCGGTTGAATGAACAATGAATAGAATTAATTTTATTTATAAACGGCTTTTCAAATTAAACTCACATTGTTGCTAAGCTTACAGATTTTATTGTGAAGTGTCCTCGCACAACCTCACCGGAACCGGCTGTTACTATTTTGGCAAACTTTACGTCAACTTCCTTTCCTTTACTCTGCTAGCAAAAAAACTGACTAGTTAGCTAAACCAGCCCTTTGAAAGCGTTGTGTTATTAATATTATGAGTTGTGCAAGTGCTGCAGTCTAGCTAACGCACCACAGAAAACTGAACAAGATGAATATACGAAACGCCAGGGTAAGCATGTCGCTGTCATGTCGCTCACGCTGAAGTATAGCTCAGCTAGCCGCATCAAATAGCCGACTAAACGTGCTTCTGCTGCTGCTAACTTCATTAGCATTGTGGCCATGACTGGACTGCAAGTGTTCATTTCTGGATATTGTGCATTATGTACGTTCTGTAGAATACGCAAAGTGTATCTGATGTATGTATTTAGTATAAATCATGCAGGTGTGGCTAAAGTACTCACATTGAGTACCGATACTTGTTTAAAGTAGACTGGTGGTCAAATGTATGTCTAATGACATCTTGTGCTGCTTGTTTAAATTAAACTTTGAATGAAATTGCGTCTCCTATCTCTCATTTCAGCCGGAGGACCTTATGAACATGCAGCACTGTAACCTTCTGTGTCTGCCAGAAAACTACCAAATGAAATACTACTTTTACCATGGATTGTCCTGGCCCCAGGTTGTTCATTTTACGTTGGTCTTTTTTTATAATTTTTTTATTAATCACACTTCTGTCCTGTTCTTTGTTTTTCAGTTATCATACATCGCAGAGGATGAAAATGGAAAAATTGTGGGTTACGTGCTAGCAAAGATGTAAGCATGTTACACACAACACTGCCATTAAATTGAACAATCTTTCGTGTTAATAGGATCACTTTTGTTTTTTTAGGGAGGAAGATCCAGATGATGTTCCTCATGGACACATCACATCGCTGGTACGTCTGAGTAAGAGCTTGACGCACTGAAATCAACTGCTTTTACATTGTATGCTGCAAGTGACAAAATTCCAATATATGTATCATATATTTCTCATAATCATGTCATGGAATTGGATTTCAGATTTGAATCCTGATTGTAGATTCAAATCTGATACACTGTCAGTTCAGCATAAAGGTACAGATGTAATGTTTGTTTTTGGGACCATTCGTGCAACCCACACAGAAAAAAAAAAAGTTAAATTGGTCCAAGTTGAAGGAAAAGCTTTGTAAGCATCAAACAATAAGCAAGCAGTGGCCTTGGCTGTCTCCCAGGCGGTGAAGCGCTCCCATCGACGTCTAGGTCTGGCTCAGAAGCTGATGGACCAGGCCAGTCGCGCCATGATTGAGAACTTCAACGCCAAATACGTCTCGCTTCACGTACGCAAAAGGTACGTGTGTCCTTCAAAACGTCGTGACGCCGTGACTAACCGTTCCGTTGTCCTCACCGCAGCAACCGAGCGGCCCTACATCTCTACTCAAACACACTCAAGTTCCAGTAAGTCCGTTTCCATTGAATTCATTTGAATCCTCCAAAAGTTTAGGGTTAGGTATGCGGTTTTTTTTTTTGTTTTTTTTTTTAACCTCAAGACATGAAATACATCATGCTTCTTTCTGCGCAGGATCAGTGAAGTAGAACCCAAGTACTACGCAGACGGGGAGGACGCCTATGCCATGAAGAGGGACCTGGCCCATATGGCAGATGAGGTACCTGTGCAATCATTGTAATTAAAAAAAAAATAATAATAAAAGATTGCAAGTGTGTGTGTGTGGGGGGGGGGGGGCAGAGTCAAGTGGTGATCGGTTGGATGAACATACGTAGACTTTGATTTTGACTACAACTGTGGCATGCCGTAGCTGAGAAAGCCTGGTCCCCGTGTGCCGGGTCAGGAGGCGCCTTCCGGTTCCGGTGACCCAGAGAGAGAAAACGAGAGAGACAGCGGCGGAGAGAGCAAAGAGCTGAGCGAAGTCAGCGAGGCCACCGAGAGCACGGATGTCAAAGATTCCTCCTCGGATTCGCAATGACGCTTGTAGGCATTTTTTTGGGTTTGTTTTTTAAAGGAAATAATAGAAAAGAATAAATTCCTTTTTAATGCCCCGCCCGCCCCTCCCTCGACAATGCGCTCACAATCATGACAGGATGATGACACCAATTTTTTTTTTTCTTTTTTTTTTCTATACACTCCGGTCTGCCCATGTAACACACTGAAGCTAATAAATATGATATAGTACATCACTAGTGCAATAATTAGAATAAACGTTTTGGGAAATGAAGACCTGTTTTGAGGTCAGTCCTTTCTGAAAATCGAGCCAATAGTGAAAATCATTAATCCCCCCCCCCTTGAAAAGATTTGTAATTGCTTAGAGAGGCCACACGATGGCAGCAAAGCACGTCATCATAATTCCTGATGATGGCAAAGCAACTTGTTCATAAAACTTTGCTTTGACCAGTGGAGGTAAGTTTTTCAGCCAGTCCTCGCAGATTGGATCCGCAATAGTAAATATTATATGATGCACACTACACAGAAGATAGACAAAAATCTTTGTTGTAAATTAAAATGATACTCTAGACCTCAATGCACAATCATCCCAACACACTTCTGAAATGTTTTGAATGCAAACGTTCAACTTTTCAATGTTCCAAAGCTTGTTCAACAAGTGAACCAGCAAAATTTGCAACTGGTGTTTGAGCCACGAATATTTCAAAAAATTCCCACTTTTACTCTGATTCTTTCAATCTCCATAAATTTCCTGACTTTGAGTTTGCTTTATTTATTTATTTTTATCCCAAATAAAGTCAGAATCATGTAAAAAAAGATTCAAGGACTTCCTCAAATCACACAACCTTTTCAAATTGTCGTTTTTTCTTTTCTTTTTTTTTCTATTACGCAACTTAATCCACTTTAGAGGAAGGAAGTGAGTGAGGAGTTCCAGAGAATGTCCAAAAAGTTTGATACGAGCCACCAGAAATGGAAAATAACTTGGTCATGGTACTTGAGAGCAGCCAGTTAAATTGTGCGCAACAAAGCAGCATTTGATGTATTCACTTCTGAAGCCGCATCACGAGTATACCCGAGGCCATCATAAACATCAATCCTCATAAAGTGCCGTCATGACCTCACACTTTTATATACGCATTACCGTGGGCATATGTAAACCATTTTTAGGCCCTCGATTCCTCTGGTGAGTCCTTTATTATCATTCTTTTCTGTCATTCTCCTATAATTAGCATAGTGCGCTGCACTTTTATTTTGACTGCAAAATCAAATAAAATCTGTCTGAATGTAAATATTGTAAATATTTGTTATTGTAAGTATTTTAAATATCTGCATCAGTGTAAGTATTTTAAGTGAGTTCATGTTAACTCAGGAATTATAACAACTGTTGCTGTCATTTAGAGCAGTGAGTCTGTGGGCTCCCTCTAGCGGCGTGTAAAAAGAATAACTTCCTAAGTAGTAGATTTGCATTTTATAATCAAAATCTGGACTGGTTATTTTAAAACAAATATTCGAGTATTTTTTAAATTTAATTTGTGTTTGCAATACTTGAGAATTCTAACATTTATGCACTTTTTTGTTTTCTATATTTAAGTGGCAGAATTCATGTTTAAAATGTGCTTGATGTACGGAGTAAATAATTTGTCAATATATTTTCGAATATAAAATACTGAAAGGTCTTAACTGGTGCTAAAGAGTCGTCAAATATAGATGTGCAGTAATCCCTCGTTTATCGCGGATAATTGGTTCCAAAAACCACCCGCGATAAGTGAAATCCGCGAAGTACGGTCACCAACAAGAAGTACTGGGCAGGCTAACGAGTTAGCGGAAATATGCTAATTCGCGATCGTGCTAACACGCGAAAACGGACTTCTAAAGGAATGTCAATGAACATTTGGAGCAATACTACATTGTCCTAAAGGTTACACTCGTTTCCTCAATTTAGAAGTTTTATTTTGACTTTTAAATGTTTTTTTAATTTGGAAAAAAAATCCGCGATGTAGTGAAGCCGCGATAAACGAAACGCGAAGTAGCGAGGGATCACTGTATAGCCTCACTAACCAGTGTGGCGCATTCCTAGATTAAATGACTCATTCATTTTGGGCGAACCGTTTACCTCGGGAGATTAAATAATGAATTCCCATGTTTCCTTTTTTAAAATGAAATGCCACGAGTTCCAAAATTGGTCCTGTACCTGCTGTCGAAAACCAACAGCAGTTAATTTCAATGATGACCACTAACCAGTGTGTGTTTGTGTTTGCAAATCAAATGTATACAGGGAAACAGTTGCCCCCCAACGTTCTCTGCTGACACTCCCCATGTGCACATGTGCAAATGTGACGAAAGGGAAAGCAGAGCGTGAGTCACACTCACGGTGAGCGCGCACGGGCGCGCGCGTGAGCGAAAGAACGAGCAAGAAAGCGAGGGATGAGTTGCACACCCCACCCACATCTGTGCATGTGAGGGGGAGGTGAGAGTTAAGTGGCGTAACTCGGCTCCCTTGTCCCTGCCTGCCGCACTCTCACAACACAAGCGACAAGTCAAGCCTGCTCCTCATCAGGTAGGACGCAGACACACGCCCTCTGAGAAATACGTGCCCTCTTTACAAGTGCTCCAAGTCCGACTTTCGGCTCTTGGTTTTGCCATTTTGCCGCCTTTTCCTGGTTTACTACCAACAGTGAGTCAGTGGGCTTGACTGTCGTCACATGGTAGTTTATGGGGCAAAGGCGTCTTCAAAAGTTGAACGCGACAAGGTTCAAGTTGCTCTTATTACTTTTAGTTCTTAAGATTTTGGAATGGCAGGGTGGTAAATGAAAGGTTTCTAAGCTCCTACTAAAAAAAAAAAAAAAAAAAAAATTCGTAGCCATTGCCCCCAACCAGGGAGGGCAACACTGAAGGGGTTACTGACATACGGCTTACATGACTTTATATCAATGACGGTGCGATTGGGGAATCTACCTCTTACCAAGTTGACATGTTTCTTCTAAGTTGGCTTTGTTTACAGAAATAATTTGATTAGATATACTTTTATTTGTACATTATCTTAGCGTTTGTTTGGGGTGGCAGCTACCACCATGAATTTATTTGTTTTTAGTTGTAATGGAAGAGGGTAAAAGCATATAAGAAATGAGACTCAACCCAACAAGGTACATGACAGGCAGTTTGGGTTCATATTTGTGTTGCGGTTTGAGTTTGTGTGTTGCACGCATTTGTGGTTTGAACTGAACTTTCCGATCTAAGAGCCATAACACATTTCAGCAGAAGAGAATGTTGAAGAGTCATGTGTGCCTTTTCTAAATGGGGAAGTGTGTGTGAATGTGTGTTGGTCATGCAAGAAAACAGCACTCTTCCTCTTTTTCATGCAATTACTCAAGTAAATCTTCCTTCACATTCGAATAACTGAGATCTCTGCACGGCCAATGTCGGCGAGGATGTTGCCTGTCATGGTTTTCGATTTTTATAATGACTGGACTGCTGAATGTTTTCAGTATTAAGTTTCCTGGTTTTAGTATTATATTTACTGTGTCACATCATGTGGTCGAGTTCAGGGACTGTATAGCTGTATAGGTTTCGTTGACTTACTCAGAAGAATGACGTGATACGATGGGATCATCACAAAATTTTTATTAGATGTGTATGTAAACTTGCACACACATCAACCCTCTGAACAGGCTGATAATTCCTGGCAAAAATCAAGCTGAGACAATAATTTTTTTAAAGCATCAAGTCAGTCTTTTTAATTAAAAAATATATAATATTTAGATTTAACTTATAATAAAATAAACATAATTAAAAAGATATGTATATATTTATACATGTAAAACAATTAATTGATTTAAAAAAGGTGACAAAATAAATACATTCAAATATACATTTTTCAAAATTAAATGAATTGCAAATAAATTTGTAATAAAGTGCAAAGGAAACTATCACCTTGTAATTTGCAAAGTCATTTCAGAACTGCCTCAGCAGGCATGCAGACCAGAAGTAGCAAGCAAAACTAACTCCTCCGCTATGGTGAACGCTTTCATGCTTTGTGCCACAAGGCGTGAGAGCTTAGTGACATACACTATTTCTATGGAGACAAATCGGAAAACAATCATCAGTGAATCATCCGACTGATGATTTCGTCTCAAATCTCCCACAACCCTATGTAGTCAGTTTGAAATGTCGAAGCAAAGGTTCTGCCATCTAGTGGAAGAGCATTGCGATTGTTCTACCTGTCACTATACGTCGCTGGCACAGACAGATGAACAAAGGACACATTATTTGTATTAAATATTCATTTTGGGATGAGTTAAGGCAAGTGAAATTGTTATGAATTATTCCATCAAAAATAAAAATGTATTTCATTTATTTATTTATTTTTCTATCTCCTGTACTTTTGACTTTTGTACAAATCACCCGATTTTTCAATGCTGTCTTTGTTCCACAGAAGTCCACCTGGTTTGGGCAATCATGGCTTCCCATGTGAAGCTCAGGAAGGACAAGACTGGCGCGGTGGACTATGACACACAAATTAAGGGTAAAACACTTTACTATTGCAAATCGGGGTTGTCTGTAGTCTTTGATTCCCTCCTGTGCCTTTGTCAGAGGTTCGCTGTCAGCTGGTCGACCAACTGAAAGCCATGGACGTGCAGCTGGAGCAGAAGAGCCAGCTTCTGCACGATTTTGCCGACTACCTGCGGCGACGGAGCGAGATCGAGAGCGAGTACTCGCGATCCTTGGACAAACTGGCCGAAAGGTTCACCAACCGGAGCAAAAGGTAGAGCAATTTCAAATCTTCAATGTTTTGGGACTGAGAGAGGGAAGAACTCACTAGGGAGAACAAGCAAACTCCACACGGGACATATTAGAACCTCAAAATCCGTGTTTCTGGTAACAGGAAAGAGGCGAGCAGTCATTCCGTGGCCCAGATGTGGTTGGCCTTGCTGTCACATACGAGGCAGGAGAGCAAAGACCATAACCAGCTGAGTGACAACTGCTCCTCTTTCCTCATCCAGCCTCTCAACTATTGCTTTGAGTACACACAGAGGCTGGCCAAGAAGGTACTCAAATGCATGTTTGTAAATATCCACGTGAGCAGGATACAAATAATTGCTCGGTTTCCAGAGTAAAGAGATCTGCACTCAGCTTCAGGACGGCCTGCTCAAGGTGACCACGGAGCTGCAGACTGTAAGTGAGAAACTCTATTGCATTTTTGTTTTTCTTGAGCGTGCGTAGTGACACGTGTGTCTCTGGTGCAGGCGTGGCGGACGTACTCCCAGTACCACGCCGAATACCTGTGTGCAGACGGGAAGTTGAAGGAGGCGGAGAAACAGGAGGAGAAGCAGAAGCAGAACGCAAAGAAACTGGAGAGGCTCATCGAGAAGGTGAAGTGCTGTCAACTCCTGTCGTCTTCCTCACTTTCTTTACAAAAGAGATTTTCACAAAATGGCAGGCGAGCAGACGTGACACACTCGAATTGATCGTGTCGCTGATTTTATGACTTGGGACTTGCTCGGCAAAAAGTGACGCGAACTCAGTGACTTGACAAGTCATGTGGTTTACATTTAAAAAAAAAAAATTTTTTAAATCTCTTAAGAAATTTCTTCAGAGTGCAAGTACATAAATGAAAGTTCATCCCCTTAAGTTGTTTAATATTTGAAGCTATAAATTGTTCATATATTTTTTTAGAGTTGGAAATGAATTTTTTTCGTTGTTATGATCAGTGGAATTTTTATCACTCCAATAATTTATACTGCGAATGAACAAGATTGTTTGACTTGACTCATGACTTTCTTGAAATTTGGTAAATTGGCTGTTGGGCTCTAAAACACCCGACAAACCCTCGTGGAGTTTTTTACAATCTGAAGGTCCAGCGCGAAAACTTTAAATTTATTACAGAAAGCAAGGAGCAATGGAAGAACACACGTGAAAGTGATTTCTTTTTTTCCCCCCCATGTTCTCACAGAGGCAAGGAAAAGCCCAAGGCATCTACTTGAAGTGCACTAAGGCCAGAAATGATTACCTGCTCAACTTGGATGCTGCTAACGTTTCCATGAAGAAGTACTACCTCCAGGACATCTCCACTCTCATTGACGTCAGTCCGCACTTGTCCGTCAACCAATGACGAGCGCTTTTAGACCTTGCCGTGTTCTCCAAATGACTAGATTAGCACGTGATGGCTGTTTGACATGCCGCGGCCTTCCCCCTCCATGCAGTGCGCCGATACGGGCTACCACTTGTCTCTGGGCCGAGTGATGCAAGCTTATCTGTCCAGTCGGCGCCAGGTCCAGCAGAACTTGGACTCAAGCCTGCAGCATCTCCACAGTACCATGTCCGGGCTGGACCAGGGCCGGGACCGAGACAATCTCCTGCAGGACCACCACGTGACTTTTTGTTTGCCCTTTCGCTTCCCCTACCAGCCCCACGATGGCGACCAGGTGGGTGGTGCTTTGTTTTTTTTCTCTCGCAGATCTCTCGTTCCCTCCTCATTTGCTTGACCTCGTAGCAATCTGAGATTAGCGCCGAGAACGAGATGAGGTCTGAGCTGGAGACCAGATTCAAACAGATCCAGACCAGGCTGACAGCCGTCACGGAGGAATCGCGGGAGGTAAAGCGTCGCCGTCCGTCCTCTTCCTTCCTTTCACGCTCATTGGTACTCTCTCCAAACATCCAACATGGCCGATCTCACTGGTGTCCTGTAAGGACTTTCGCTTCAAGGCGAGACTTCCAACATATCCAAAATGTGGCTTTCACCCGACCGCCGCAGGCAAACAAGAGCATGTTAGCAGCCCAGTCGTCTTTGTTGGAAACCATGGCCGACTTGGACTTGGAGCCCAACAGCAGCCAAGAGGAGAGCACAGACAGCCTGTTAGTCCGACCCAGTGTGGCGCGCCGCAGAACAAACCAGCAAGACATAGAAAACCTCTACCTCACTGTGAGTTTTTTTTTTTTTAAGCCATAGACTCACAATCTTCCTTTTTGTGAACAGATGATTGACAAGAGCTGCTTTTGTCTTCCAGAGAGTCAAAGAATATCTGGTGAGCAGCTCTTTGGAGTCCAAGCTGCAAGCCAAACACGACCTGCTTAAAGTGGCGGTGGAAAAAGGTGGCGCAAATGTAACTTCTCTAACAATGACCTGTTCGAGTACTTAAATGTTTACTTCTCACCATACCCTAGGCCAAACGTCAAGTAAACATCTACCGAGGTAAGTCAACCTCAGTTGATTGCGGCTGATCCGGTTTTAAGCCCACGGCTAACAACCTAAGCAAATGATTGGCTTTCTTTCTCCGTACAGACACAACGGGAAGTCTGCACGTGTTCGAAAAAATCCCTCCAGTGGTAATTTGGTGCACAACCACAAACTTTTCAGCGGTGACATGCTGTCCTTCTTGGAGGTAATGAAATTTGGCACTTCCTTAAATCAGTACACGCGTTGTCTTACAGAAGTGTTTATTTTTGTCAATATAAAAAAATAAATAAATACTGGAATGTCAAATTAAAAATACGCTGCATGTTCTTGTGCATTGTTTTATATTGCTTCCTATGTTTTGCAGGCGTCAGGTCAACAGATTCCAGTTGTGGTGGAAAGTTGCATTCGCTACATCAATCTCAAAGGTGAGCCCCGTCCATTGTCTCTCGGGAGAGTCAGAGGCGTTCACACGATTTGAATTGTGGTTCCGTTCACCAGGCCTCCACCATGAAGGCATATTTCGGGTGCCGGGCTCTCAAGTGGAAGTCAACAATTTGAGGGATGCATTCGAGCGAGGTAAGGGGGAACTGCTAGAAATTGTTGTGAAAAAGAAAAGTGGGGGAAAAAAATGGTCAAAATACTTTTACTTAGATCCAGCGTTGTTGTTTTGTAGGAGAAGACCCTCTGACCGAGCACACGTCTGACCTGGATTCGGTTGCCGGAGTGCTCAAGCTGTATTTCAGAGAGTTGAAGAATCCCCTTTTCCCCGTAGACAGCCTCAGTCGGCTGTTGGAGTACACCTGTGAGTTTCTTCATCCTCGGCGTCCCCTTGTTCTATTTGGAGTCTTCGTTTGAGACCTAAAACTGATCTTCTCTTGGAGGCCTTCATAAATTCCATAGTTTCACAGTTCCTTTTGTCCGTCAGACATCCAAAACGACGGCGAGAGAGCCGATCAGCTGAAAAGCGTCATCTCGTCCTTCGCCGAGCCGCTCATCATTGTCATGAGATACCTGTTTGCGTTTCTTCACCAGTGAGTGCAAAGCCCCGCCCACCTGTCCACCTTAAATGAGAAGCTTCACGCTAACGTCGCCATTCGTCCCCAGCGTGTCGCAGTACAGCGACGAGAACATGATGCAGCCTTACAACCTGGCGGTGTGCTTCGGTCCAAGCCTGGTCAGAGGGGCTCGGGAACAGAACCAGGATCAGCAGCTGGACCAGCACGACGCCGTCACCTTACAGCCACAGATCAACGCCCTGGTCAAGAACTTCATCGTCCAGCACGAGAGCATCTTTCCCGGGCCGAGCGAGGTGCGAGGCCTCGTGTATGAAAAGTGCATGACGCTGGAACAAGATGATGGGTGAGACAGTTGCCCCCCCAAAACACATTATTTATTGCTGTTTGAAGATTTTTTTTTTTTTTTTTTTTTGCTTTCTAATGCAGTTTTTTTTCCCCCCCCCCCTCACAGTGAGCTAAATGTGGAGGAAGGGGACGGCGAGCCAGAGTACTGCAAACTTGGTGAGCTCAATTGCTTGTTTTTCTTTCTGAGAAATGCAAAGAGACCTTGACTAGCAAGGAGAGATTATCGCATGCATTCGGGTTTGTGAAAGACAAAAGTAACACGCTATGTTACAGAAGTGGAAGCGGGACACCCGGTCAATCGCAGTCATTCGGCAAAAGGAGCCCTGCAGAAAAACAGCGAGGATTCCAAGAGCGGCCAGGCGGACCACCGCAGGTCCGCGTCGGGACCAGCCGGGGCTGGGGTCAGCGTGGCTACATGCGGGTCAAAGGTCATCCTCCAGATTCCAACCGGGCCCCAGAATTGGCCAAGGAGGACTCACTCTCCTGGTTTTGCACGCAGAGAGTGAGTATCAAGCTAACAATGGATTCACGCTGGATTCATCCCAATTTACATTAATGACAGTGAAAACGATTTGAATCCAAACATCACCTGCCATCTTTTCCTTCTCCAGACAGGTGACCACCTCCCCTGCGGATGACGTCAAAGTAGATAAGGTTTGCGCTCCTTCTCCTTTGCCTTCTTAAATGTTTTCAGTTCACAATGCCCTTGTGCCAACGGGGAGAAGAGTTTAAGTCACACCAGATTGTCTCGTCCTCCTTAACAGGAGGTGTGCCGCCAAATGGACTCAGTCTTCAAAGAACTCGTGTCCAAGCATGTGCTGCAAGAGTCACCCACTTCCTCGTCGTCCTCCCTTGCAGGCGTCCCAAAGGAAAAGAGGGCATGAGGGGTAGGGGAGTGTTGAGGCGTTGGAATAGCTGCACACAATCATACAAAATGAAATTGCAAAATATTCAAGCTGTGAAAATGACTTGTAAAAAAAAAAATGTATATATACATGTATACAATATATTTACGCGTTGTCAACGCGAAAGAGCATTCACACGTTATTCTGCAATCTTCCCGTGACAACTATTTTCCATATTCCTCCAATCCCAAATTTCACTTTCATTAAAAAAAAAAAAAAAAAAAACCCTCACCCAAGTTTTTAGGGTTACTTACTTGCATCGCTTCCATGTTTCCTGACCAGTACAAACTATTCCAACTTCAAATGACAAGTTTATTTTATCTTTCAGGCTAATTGTTTATCTGCCTTTCCACTGTAGTCCACTGACACACTTAGAAGCGGATGGACGAATTCCTCAGGGCTAAATGCTGCCATCTGGTGGACATATGCGACAACTGCTCATTTGCGTCCCCATTTTTGTGCATTCCAAAGCATACTTGAATATGTACAGTAAAAGAATGGAATAAAGTAAAAAGATGAAACTATTATAACCAAAATGTCGTGTCATTCGAGGGCATTATACGGATATGGATGGACTGAATTAGGATTGTTTGTTATCAAGACTACTGTACAATGTGTTTAATTAATTTTTCGTGCTTTCCTGAAATGGGTTGTTCAAGGAAAATCAATTTATTAAAAAAAAAAAAAAGTACTTTCATACACGTGTTTCTGTTTTCAAAATGACATGTTCCTTGCCTTGAGGCCAAATGTTTCCCCACCTCTTTTCTTTTCATATTCAAATTCTGCGTCGTCATCAGCCAATGGGTATTCTTACAGCCTTCTAAATAAACAAGAACAAGCAGCGCCGAAGTGATGTGCATTCCAGTTCTTTTAAGTGAACTGGATCTTTAGAATCAGTTCACTCAAAAGATTCGTTCAAACAAATCGTTCAACAAATCTAGTGTTGGCTCGTGAGTGAACGATGGGTTTGAGAGAACGAATCTTTTCAGTGAACGAGAGTGACCGAATCACTTCCTAAAGTGATTCGTTCTTTTTTCAGTCCGTATGACTTCAACCAGTAGGTGTCAGTAATGCCCATTGAAGCTGGTGCCACCTAGCCGTAAAACAAAACGAGTGAGTGATTCGCATTTCCAGTTCATCGCGAGAACGGATCGGTGAGGGAACGAATGCTGACTTTCCCCTTCGCGAACGAGTCAATGGGTCAACTGCCTTCCTTCCCGTGCATCAACGGATCAGTCAGTGAACGTGTTGTGTGAACTATGTAAGCCAGAATGTCGATTTACGATTTGCCAAAGAAAGAAAGAACCACTCACTGAAACACCACTCTTCTTTTATGCGCGTTTTCTCCAAGCTAACGGCTAACTTTATTGCATGAAGGGATGCGCTGTTATGAAACAACGGGGAGATTATCTTCTCTTTGGGTAATCTTGATTTTATAACACTTATTGTAGTTTTTAAATAACGTGTATGCATATATACGCCGAAATATTGTTTCCAATATAGCTACTGCAATTTCACATTGGATTGCTGGTTTGAAATTTACTTTTAATTTTATTATTATTTTTAAATAAACATTTATGTTAAAACATGTCTGGTGTTTTATTCCTTGTTTTTATTTTTTTGGGCATGAAAACAAAAATCTGACATTTGGTTAACTGCTTTATATTGTCCACAATTTCTTCAATATGACAATATGTGTAGGTACACCTCATGGACACTAAAAATAGGTACACTACACGAGGTAAAAAAAAAATTAAATAAATAAATAGAGGGTTAATTGCACAATAACAGCACATTTAATCATGTGCTCGCAACGGGGATCAAACCAAGGTCTTACCGAGAAAGAGCCCGTGTCACTCACCAGTGGACTATTTGGACCTGAAAGACAATAGTCGTCTGCACCGTTTTGTACTACTGATGTGCATTCCAGTTCTTAAGTGAGCTGAATCTTTAGAATCGGTTCACTCACCTTAACCTCCTGATTGGCTGTTTGATCTGTGACGTCACTTGGACACTCCATTAGGTACACCGCCATTTTCAAGTGCACCTAATAACAGGCCACTTTATTAGGGAAATATCATGGTCAAAGGTCACAGGTGTCAAGCTCTCGTCCTCAGGGCCGCATTCCAACATGTTTTCCAAGATAATAAAGTGGCCTGTTATTAGGTACACTTGAAAATGGTGGTGTACCTAATGGAGTGTCCATGTGATTCCCTCGTTAAGCGCACCTGCGTGAAAAGTTTTTGGTCACTTTCACGTTCTACAGGAGCTAAAACTTTTCACGCAGGTGCGCTTAACGAGGGAATCACACGGACACTCCATTAGGTACACCGCCATTTTCAAGTGTACCTAATAACAGGCCACTTTATTAGGGAACTATCATGGTCAAAGGTCACAAGTGTCAAGCTCTAGTCCTTGGGGCCGCGTTCCAACATGTTTTCCAAGTGACCCTCGTTAAGCGCAGGTGCGTGAAAAGTTTTAGCTTCTTTCACGTTCAAAAGGAGCTAAAAGTTTTCACGCACCTGCACTTAACGAGGGAATTACATGGACACTCCATTAGGTACACCGCCATTTTCAAGTGTACCTAATAACAGGCCACTTTATTAGGGAAATATCATGGTCAAAGGTCACAAGTGTCAAGCTCTAGTCCTCGGGGCCGCGTTCCAACATGTTTTCCAAGTGACCCTCGTTAAGCGCAGGTGCGTGAAAAGTTTTAGCTTCTTTCACGTTCAAAAGGAGCTAAAAGTTTTCACGCACCTGCACTTAACGAGGGAATCACATGGACACTCCATTAGGTACACCGCCATTTTCAAGTGTACCTAATAACAGGCCACTTTATTAGGTAAATATGGTCAAAGGTCACAGGTGTCAAGCTCTAGTCCTCGGGGCCGCGTTCCAACATGTTTTCCAAGTGACCCTCGTTAAGCGCAGGTGCGTGAAAACTTTTAGCTTCTTTCACGTTCAAAAGGAGCTAAAAGTTTTCACGCACCTGCGCTTAACGAGGGAATCACATGGACACTCCATTAGGTACACTGCCATTTTCAAGTGTACCTAATAACAGGTCACTTTATTATCTTGGAAAACATGCTGGAATGCGTCTCCGAGGCATGAGCTTGACACCTGTGACCTTTGACCATGATATTTCCCTAATAAAGTGGCCTGTTATTAGGTACACTTGAAAATGGCGGTGTACCTAATGGAGTGTCCATGTGATTCCCTCGTTAAATGCAGGTGCGTGAAAACTTTTAGCTCCTTTTGAACGTGAAAGTGACCAAAAACTTTTCACGCACCTGCGCTTAACGAGGGTCACTTGGAAAACATGTTGGAACGCGGCCCCAAGGACTAGAGCTTGACACTTGTGACCTTTGACCATGATAGTTCCCTAATAAAGTGGCTTGTTATTAGGTACACTTGAAAATGGCGGTGTACCTAATGGAGTGTCCGTGTGATTCCCTCGTTAAGCGCACCTGCGTGAAAAGTTTTAGCTCCTGCAGAACGTGAAAGTGACCAAAAACTTTTCACGCAGGTGCGCTTAACGAGGGATTCACATGGACACTCCATTAGGTACACCGCCATTTTCAAGTGTACCTAATAACAGGCCATTTTATTATCTTGGAAAACATGTTGGAATGTGGCCCTGAGGACGAGAGCTTGACACCTGTGACCTTTGACCATGATATTTCCCTAATAAAGTGGCCTGTTATTAGGTACACTTGAAAATGGCGGTGTACCTAATGGAGTGTCCATGTGATTCCCTCGTTAAGTGCAGGTGCGTGAAAACTTTTAGCTCCTTTTGAACGTGAAAGAAGCTAAAACTTTTCACGCACCTGCGCTTAACGAGGGTCACTTGGAAAACATGTTGGAACGCGGCCCCAAGGACTAGAGCTTGACACGTGACCTTTGACCATGATAGTTCCCAAATAAAGTGGCCTGTTATTAGGTACACTTGAAAATGGCAGTGTACCTAATGGAGTGTCCGTGTGATTCCCTCGTTAAGCGCACCTGCGTGAAAAGTTTTAGCTCCTGTAGAACGTGAAAGTGACCAAAAACTTTTCACGCAGGTGCGCTTAACGAGGGAATCACATGGACACTCCATTAGGTTCACCACCATTTTCAAGTGTACCTAATAACAGGCCACTTTATTATCTTGGAAAACATGTTGGAATGCGGCCCTGAGGACGAGAGCTTGACACCTGTGAACTTTGACCATGATATTTCCCTAATAAAGTGGCCTGTTATTAGGTACACTTGAAAATGGCGGTGTACCTAATGGAGTGTCCAAGTGACGTCACAGATCAAACAGCCAATCAGGAGGTTAGGGTGAGTGAACCGATTCTAAAGATTCAGCTCACTTAAGAACTGGAATGCACATCAGTAGTACAAAACGGTGCAGACGACTATTGTCTTTCGGGTCCAAATAGTCCACTGGTGAGTGACACGGGCTCTTTCTCGGTAAGACCTTGGTTCGATCCCCGTTGCAAGCACATAATTAAATGTGCTGTTATTGTGCAATCAACCTTCTCTTTATTTATTTATTTTTTTACCTCGTGTAGTGTACCTATTTTTAGTGTCCATGAGGTGTACCTACACATATTGTCATATTGAAGAAATTGTGGACAATATAAAGCAGTTAACCAAATGTCAGATTTTTGTTTTCATGCCCCAAAAAATAAAAACAAGGAATAAAACACCAGACATGTTTTAACATAAATGTTTATTTAAAAATAATAATAATAAAATTAAAAGTAAATTTCAAACCAGCAATCCAATGTGAAATTGCAGTAGATATATTGGAAACAATATTTAGCAGCGCAAAAAAACAACAGCGCATCCCTTCATGCAATAAAGTTAGCCGTTAGCTTGGAGAAAACGCGCATACAAGAAGAGTGGTGTTTCAGTGAGTGGTTCTTTCTTTTCTTGGCAAATCGTAAATCGACATTCTGCCTTACATAGTTCACGCAACACGTTCACTGACTGATCCGTTGATGCACGGGAAGGAAGGCAGTTCACCCATTGACTCGTTCGCGAACGGGAAAGTCAGCATTCGTTCCCTCACTGATCCGTTCTCGCGATGAACTGGAAATGCGAATCACTCACTCACTGATTCGTTCGTTGGTGAACTGGAAATACAATTCACGACTCGTTCGTGAACCGGAAGTCACGGCACTTTCTTCTTCGTTTTATTTTACGGCGAGGTGGCACCAGCTTCAATGGGCATTACCGACACCTACTGGCTAAAGTCATATGAACTGAAAAAAGAACGAATGATTCGTTCACTCTCGTTCACTGAAAAGAGTCGTTCTTTTGAACCGATCTGACTCACGAGCCAACACTGCAGCACCGCGCCCACTCATTGGTCCAGCATGTGCACATTGCGGCTCCTGCTCGCAACTTGTCAGTGAAGAAGGTGGCAAAGCTGCAAGTGGGCCAAGTGTGGCGTCCGGATGGAGTCGAGCTTGTGGCTCGCCAACAGGCGCTACCGAGCCTCCCTCACCGGCTGGACTTTCAAGTGGACCCGAGTTGATCACAAGAACCGTCATCACAAAACAAGTACGTCGCACTTTCACTCATCCCTCGCATTCACAGACAAACACAAAACTCTCCAGTTCGTTTTCTAAAGTCGTCTATAACAAACGAGCTCATTAAAAAAATAAAATAAAAAAATCATGTTCTCACTTTTGTTTGCAGAAAACTGCGGGAAGATAAGTTTTGGAAGTGGATGATTGGAAATGTTTTATTTATAGTAAAAAAAAAAAAAATCCCAAGTATTATACACTTAATGCTTTTGCCACAACTAGTCAAAATAAACCGGGAATCAAAACCCCTGTGCATCTGCTTCCATGCACTTCTTTTTTTTTTTTGCATTTGGCAGTTGTAAACCACGACATGTGGTGGAAATGTCGTATTATTTGTAATTGGAGAGTAGTATAAGGTTGTCAACTATAAGCACTTGAAGGAAGAGCGGCAAAACACGCACAACCGGTTCAACAGCATCAACGAGCCCAAGTGTGATAGATGATCTCCTGTAACTGAGGTGTCAGGTGGAGATTGCAATGGGAGTACCCAACTTGCTCTCAACACCGTCCAAATAGCGCGTGCTTCCTGAAACTTTTATGTAAGGAAAAGAAAATAATGTAAGGGAAAGCCTACTAGAGCAACCTGAGTGTTGTCTGGTGCCAGGAGTTTGAAAATGATTGGTTAATTTAAATGATTTATTTTTGGTACAAAGCAAACTTTCTAAAATGTGTTATTTAGTCATAATCCGTTTTTTTTTACTACATTCGAAAAGGGGTGTGTGGACTTTTCATAAGTATTCCTTTATAGATCCTAAAAAATAATAATTGTGACCACAGAATCACTTTTGATTATTCTTTGTAAGCAAAAGTGTTGTCAATCAAACGTACTTTATGGCCGCACGCCTTGAATGGAAAACAGCAGATTGTTGACTTTCTCGTGTTTCCTTACGCTTGGTTTTCAGTTTCGGTGTCGGTGGCGGATGTCGTCGGCGTGGAGGAGGGGCGAGTTAGCGTCCTGCCCCGCAAGTCGGCAGAGGACTCCGACAAAGACTTTACTGGTGTGTTCTCCCTTTTTTTTCCCATCGATTTGAAATCACATACCTTCTGCCATGATTAAGCAATTCTCCTGGTTAATTTCGTTTCCCTTCCCATCAGTGTTCTACGTGAAGCGTGTGAGCAGCGGGAGCTCCCGGGGGTTGCTATGGCGACTGGGCCACACCCAGTTTACCTGTCCGAGTCGGGTCCTGAGAGACCAATGGACCAATCATCTGAGAGCGGCTCTCAAAACTCATTGTAAGCAGTCGCCTCAAACCAATACTGCATGTATGGTTGAAAATAAAATCTCCATCCTCTTTCAGGTCCTTTGCGTCCAAGCAGATTATTGGTTTTTATCAATCCATTTGGAGGGAAGAAGAAAGGAAAGCAAATCTTCGACTCTCTGGTTGCTCCTCTCTTTGAGCTGGCTGGAATCAGCTCTCAAGTCATCGGTAGGAGATCACACCTAATCGTTTCCAATTTTTACCATGGTCCTCATATAATTCATATTCTGATGCCATTCTTTATTTTTTCGTTTAGTAACAGAGCGAGCCAATCAGGCTCGAGACCACCTCCTCAAAAAAGATCTCACAGGCTTCGACGGGTAAGTGTATATATGTGTGTGTGTGTGACTTGCCTTTATTTATATTTGTGCGTGCCACAGCGTGGTGTGCGTCGGTGGCGACGGCATGTTCAGCGAGGTGCTCCACGGCGTGATTGGTCGCACGCAACAAGAGGCGGGCCTGTGCGAGAACGAGCCGTCCGCTGTGTTACAAGTGTGTCCGCTCCATATCGGCATCATCCCGGCAGGTCGGCGCCTAACAAAAAAACGACACCGATTATGTTAGTATAGTGTCTTCATTGTTTTTTGTTGTTTCTTTTTTCCTTCTCATTAGGCTCCACAGACTGTGTGTGCTACGCCACCGTGGGGGTCATCGATCCCGTCACTTCAGCTTTGCACATCATCATTGGTAAAGAGAATAATTCAATTCAATTAAATTAAATTTTGTCACTTCAGCTTTGCACATCATCATTGGTAAAGAGAATAATTAAATTAAATATTGTCACTTCAGCTTGGCACATCATCATTGGTAGAGAATAACTAAATTAAATTAGATTAAATTAAATTAATAATTGATATTGTCACTTCAGCTTTGCACATCATCATTGGATAATGAAATGAAATAAATGAAATAAATAAATAAATGGATAAATGGATGGATAGATAGATAGATTAGATTAAATTAGATTAAATTAAATTAATAAATGATATTGTCACTTCAGCTTTACACGTCATTGGATAATTAAATGAAATAAATTAAAAAAAAATGGATAAATGGAGAGATAAATGGATAGATAGATTAAATAAATAAATAAATAAATAAATAAATAAATAAATAAATAAATAAATAAATAAATAAATAAATGGATAAATGGAGAGATAGACAGATAGACAGATAGATCCAAGTTATAACTTTTGGTACGAAAGGGCTAAACAGTGACGCCGAGTTGGTTTTGTTGTGTTTACAGGCGACTCTCAGCCTTTGGACGTTTGTTCAGTGCATCATTCCAACACTCTGGTGCGCTACTCCGTGTCCCTGCTGGGTTACGGCTTCTACGGCGACGTGCTGGCCCAGAGCGAAAAAAAACGCTGGATGGGACCGCTCCGATACGATTACGCCGGTAAGAGCGCAGAGTGGCGAACAAAAAAAAAGCACGTGAAGGCTTTGGAATGACCTCATCAACGTGTGTCGTCGGCGCAGGCGCTATGGTGTACCTGAGCAACAGAAGCTACAAGGGCGTGGTTCACTTCCTGCCGGCGGACCCCATGCTTTCCAGCCCGAGGGACAAGACACACTGCCTTTCAGGGTCACCAATTAGGAATTGAAAATGTTTGATATTTTAACGTGTGTGCCTACTCACACGTCTGTCGTTTTGCATGTTTGTGCGTTTTTGTGTGTAGGTGCGATGTGTGTTCCAGGAGCAGGGATAGGTTTTTCCCCCAATCTGCAGATTCAAACTCACTCTGCAGCTCCTACCTTAGCCAGAGCAGCAGTGACTCAGAGGGTAACACAATTTCTCATGCACACATTCACACAAACGCACTTGACAACAGCATTGAATCGTAAATGTCTATTTTTCTCACCTTACAACCAAAAGAATAATCGGAAGATTTCCGTCTGAATATTTTTGTATGTGTACCTCCGCTTCAGGTGACTGGGTGAGGGTGGAGGGCCGCTTCCGCTGCGTGTCTCTGACTTGCATGTCGTGCTCGTGTCCCAAAAGCCCTCTGGGCCTCTCGCCCTCGGCTCACCTGGCCGACGGAACGGGCGACCTCATCCTGGTTTGGGACTCGCACCCGCTGGGCTTCCTCAAGTACCTCTACAGGCACACCAGCTCACAGGACCAGGTAATACCAGCAAGTAGTCCTCATATCTATTCGTTGAAAATTAGTTTTCAGGATGATTTGTCTTTGTAGTTTTTGAAAGTGTGCGCATTTGAATTATTTTGTTGACTTACAGTAATACTTGAAATTATTATTTAAATTGCAATTGTCAATATTTTACAGTGGTTGCCGGAATCACTTATTTTTTAATTTCTTTTTCTATTTTTTAAATTTTTTTTATCATTGTGTTATGTGTGAATTCCCTACAGGGAGGAAAATAAGCAAACTTGTTTTGAATAACGTCATCCCCTTTTCCCATAAGTGAAAGTGAAAGACTTTTGTGAAAAACATAACATTCAAATTAAATTCTACATATTTAACAGTAAATATGATTGCTGATTTTCTTATTTACCTCATTGTGCTTAGTTTGATCTCCCGTTTGTGGAGGTCCACCGAGTGAAGGCAATTCGCTTCTCTGTATCCTCTGGTGAAGAAGACGACGCGTACAAGAAGGTGGGAGAACCCTGTCCAGATGAAGAAGAAGAAGAGGAGGAAGAGAAGAGAGAATACAAGGAGGACCTAAGCAGGAATGGATCTCAGCAGCACCTGACTACCAAACCCGTGCAACCACCCAAAGCGACGTGCGGCGTCCTCTGCGGAGTGTGCTGCAGCAGCGCTCCCACGACGTCCGTGTGGAACTGCGACGGGGAGATTCTGCCCTTCACTGACATCCTCTGCAGGTGACGTCTTTGTCAAGCTCGTGATAAGTTCTTGATGCATTTTTAGTTGACAGGATTGATTCAGCATGTTCTTGTCGGTCCATCAGGATTCACGGGCAGCTGGTGCGGCTTTACGCAAGGGGCATTGAAGACGCAGCGACCATGCATCCAGAAAATGGGCTCATGTGAAGAACCATGGCGGCAAAAGAAGAAAGGAAGTCTTTCGAGAAGCGGTTCGCCAAATGCTATTTTTATCCACCACAGTGAATTCAATAAACTATTTTTATATATACCCAGCGTGTTTATCCTCATTTGAGAGGCAGGGGGACCTGAAAGCTATTTGGCAAGTTTATTCTATATTATAGCGCCCTCTGCTGTTGAGTAGGGTTTCAAATTAGGGATAGCGTTTAAAACTAGGATTTTTTTTGATTGTGGGAAGAAAAGAACTATGAACTTTTTATTTTTGGAACGATGAACTTAGTTGATAAAATTTCAATGATGAACTGAGCAAGTTAATTTTTAAAATTTATGAACTGAACTTTGAACGAGGTCGTGCAGGAAATGAATTTTTCTGACACTCATTGGAACTGAGATGTTTCCTGTGCAGTGAGGTGAATGTGTGAAGTATGCAGAACAAAATGGACAACAATAAGTCATAGAAGTGACATTTTCATTGACCTTTATGTTTCTAAATGTGTCAATAGTGGCGCTAGATGCGCATCACAAGTGAGGTTGCACCCACTTGTATTTCCCTTCGTAGCGGAATCCAGCCGTCCTCACCAGCTCGTCGGCTTCGCTTGGGCCGCGACTGAGCATAAAAGAACAAACGAGAATCATAGTGGGATGATTATTTGCGGAACATCACAAATAATCCAAAAGTGTTCCAATAGTAAAACAGTTTTCCCATAGGAAATTATGGAAATGAACAGAAAGAATCACAGTCAATTAAAAAGAAAGTAAAAAATTGGTTAGTAGAGATTCTGGGTGCACTTCACAGCACATGAAAATTCAGAAGTGAAATTATTTTTGAGGAAAATACCGATGCATCATATTTGGAATACGAGAAAATGACTCACCTCCCGTATTTGTAAGGTAAGGGACGTGTCTTCTTCTCTTCAATTTGGTGGAGGAGCGGGGTAAAAATTCGCCAGGCTTCCCGTAACTCATCGCTAAGGAAAAAAAAAAGTGGAGGAAAAGAAAGTGAGCGCACAACATTTCAGGAACAGACAAGCTGTGATGCATGTGATGGAAACCTTCGGACGAAATGCATCTGATTTCCGCAGATCACGTCCAGGAGGAGCCTCTCGTACGCATCCGGAAGCTTCACGTTCTGCCGGGACCAGACGGGAGATGTTTCTTTGGATGTGCTTGGCTCTAACGTTTTTGTTCGTGAATTCATGCTAACATAGGGATTTAAGAATGTGGGCGGGGCATAAGGTGAAGGTGATGTCAACTCCACACAGGAAGTCCACAGCCCAGATTGGAACCTCAAAGCTGTGAGGCAGATGTGCTAACCGCTTGTCCACCGTGCTGCCATCAAAAAAAAAAAAAAAAGGAGGTTACCTTGTATCTGCTTCTGTAAGTGAGGTCCAGCTCGGTCTCCTCTGGGCTAAAGTGGCCCCCGGGCCTCTTGGTGGTCATCTTCAGGTAGATGGCTTCGTCAGGCTGCACGCGTACCACCAGCTCGTTCCGCTGACATTCATTTGCGAAAATGTCGCCCGGGACGTCGGTGAACTGCAGCCGCAGCTCCGCCTTGCGCTCGTTCAGAGCTTTACCGCAGCGCAGGATGAAAGGCACACCTGAGAAGGAGCAAAAGAGAAACATCTCAAATATTGACAAACGCAATATTGTTGCATTATTAACTTGAGATTTTTCATTAAAGTCATTTTTAAGGCTTAGAGTTCAAATTCAGTAATTAAAACTAATTACTGGATTTTTCAGCTATTTGTTGCTCTGGAATATTTGTCGCTCTGGAGTATTAGTCGCGGCAGTCAAAAACTGTATCGTGCAAAAAGAAAGGGAGGGTTTAATGTAATTTATAAAAAATAAATGAGTGATGGTGGTCACCATCCATGCAACAAACGTAAAAGAAATATTTTGAAGTGAGGGTCTCCTCTTTACCGTCCCATCTTTCGTTGTTCACGTAAAGCACGGCGGTGGCAAAGGTGGGCGTGCGGGAGCCTTCGGGGACGCTGGGGTCGTCAAGGTAACCCAACTTGGCAAGATCGTCGCCCTCGGGGTCCCCCACATACTGGCCGAGCACCACCTGGGACGCATCCACGGGAGTGATGCACTTTAACACCTTCACCTTGAGAAGAACAAGTTCATGAGTGTGAAGAAAGAACTGTTTTTTTTTTTGCTTTGCATGATTTTGTTAAAATTAATTTCTCTGTAGCGATTTTGTTTTGATTTGATATTGTGCCATCCCCACTGTTACCTTCTCATTCCTGACGTCATCTGGCCCGGTGGAGGTGGGCTTCTCCATGGCGGCCAAGCAGAGCATCTGGAGGAGATGATTTTGCATCACGTCTCTACGTTCATATTAAAAAAAAATTAGATAAAAACAAAACACAATAGTCAAATTCATAAACTTCTCTCCAGCACGGCTCGCTCACCGAATGATGCCAAAGTTATCAAAGTATCCTCCTCGTCCATAGGTCCCGAAAGGTTCTTTGAAGGTTAGCACCACACACGACACGCTGTTCCTGTTCCAAATCGGTCCAAAAATGCGATTGCCAAACCTGCAAGAAATAAAAGTGAACACATCAATATTAACCTCAGCTGGCCTTTCTCCTTGCCATGTTCAGACATGACAGAGAACAAGTTGCCTTCATGCTTACCTGAGGACCATGAGGTTCTGGACCATCTCTTTGCCCAGGTAGTGGTCAATGCGGTAGATCTGCTCCTCTGCAAAGAGCGAGGCCATGTGTGCCGACAGGTCCTGGGAACTCTGCAGGTCCCGTCCGAAAGGCTTCTCAACGATGAGTCGGTTCCAACCTCTGCTGGGAACATGAAGGTTGGTGATGAGGTGGATCATTGATTTTGGCCATTCGTTCTAATTTGTCAGCGTGTCCTCGCTGACGTGCCAGGAACCAGAAACACATCGATCATGTGTGTGTGTGTGTGTAAACTGACTTGGTGCTCATGCAATGGGCGCTGATGTTTGTGCAGACATGGTGGTAGACGGTTGGAGGCAGCGCCAAGTAGAAAAGCCGGTTGGCCTCAGCTCCGCCGGGCAGAGAGGACACATGAGCGTCGAGCTTGCGAAAGGAAACGGCGTCGTCATAGCGACCGCTCAGGTACGAGTTCCTGCTGAAGAAGGTGGAGAGGCGCTCACCCTCGCCATCAGTCACCTTAAGATAGAAACGTACGGAATGACTGCTTGCCTGGTGGCATGCTAGGGCAAGTTTTAGAAATAAAAAAAACAACAAAGGCTACCTTCATGTAAGGCAGGCACGCTATCTTGATGTCCTCCACTGTTAAGTTAGATCTTGCGAAACCCACAAAGTACGTGTCTTCTGGAAGCAGGCCATCACGGAAAAGCCACCTAAGAGAACACACTTGAGTCCAACAAATTAAATTGAATTGAATTTTTTTTTCTTTCATCAGACTCACCATAAGGTTGAGTAGATCTTCTTCTTAGCAAGATCTCCCTATGGAATCAAATAGATTGGTTATGACTAAATCTGATTCAAAATGATAATAATTGTTGAGTAGGTATGAATGAGAGGTCCAAAGGTCAGCGGAGTGAGAAAAAGTGAGAGGGAGGGGGGAGGGGGGGAGCAGACTTGCAGACTTTGACCACATTCCATTTGCAAGTAAATACACGCGCATTCATACGAACACGCCACTTTTTCCAACTTTGTAGGCGATCTAAAGTCCTCTTTTTGCATTGTTGGGTGAAGGGGTTGACCTTCTGTGAATAAGTAATATTCTTGAAAGAAGATTAAATCGGTTAAGAAAAAAATTGCACTGACCGAAGCGCCCAGGATGATAAAGATGTTGGAATGATCGGATTGAAGGTGTCCATGGAGTTCTCTCCGGAGCTGGCTGAAAACCTCCGAGCGGCTTAACGGCTCGGAGTTCTTCCTTTCCTTCGTTTTCACGTCCATCAGCTCTCAGCCTCTGTGGAGACATGACACACACACAGGCACGCAAAGGAGCAGAGTGAAAAGTCATCGTCGCCTTGCACAAAAAAAAAAAAAAAAGAAAGAAAAAAAAAACGGCTTATGCCGCTACCTACTGGCGAAAAGGGGGACTACAAGCCTCCCAATACAATTCCGAAATGTATTGATCAGATGGAAGCAATTACGACTAAATAGGATTCGCTTTTAATTCACTGTAATTCTGATGACATACAATATCATTATTTCACTGATTATTACGTAACATTGTGGTAGATCTCAGATCCAGGCCTCACCCAGCAAGCCACAATATTCTAATTATGGCCAAATACAATTTCCTCAATGATTATCTTCACCCTTCCCATATAAACTATTCAACCATTTTTACAATATGATCTTTAAGGATAACACAATATGATAGGATTAATTTTAGGCTCACTCCAGTTAGTTAAAATTTCATTTCATTTATTCTCCTCAAAAACTTTTTAACATAGTTTGTGCTTTTTAAAAAAATGTTTTACATGTATGTTTGAGGATCTGGGGCCAAGTAAAAAAAATAACTACCCTGTCCATGTGGCAAAATTAAAATTTTTCCTTACAGACGGCACCATGTAAAACATACGTTTGACATTCCATGTTTTGAAATAAATTAATGTTTGGCTACATACGTTTGACATTCCATGTATTAAAATAAATTAACAGCACTTAGCTCCATTTGTGTGAGTGTTCATCAAAGCTGGATCGGAATGGAGCAGGGCGAGCAAATGCAGCATGGACCAGAGTTTATTGAAGAACTCAAGGACAGACTCGGCGAACTGACATAACTTACTAACAAAACCAACAACAGACAAAGACGTGAAACAAAAAAGACATGAAGACATTAAGAACAACAGGAACCAAAAAGACATCAAGACAACAACTGACAAAACAATAACTAGACTGACCGACCGGAACGTGAGACAAGAAAACAACAGGACATGGAGAAATCAAGACATGACAATGATCCGACAGGGAGTGAGGGGCAGACAGGACTTAAATACGAAAAACCGAAACACGAGGCAGGTGACCTCGGTTGCATTGATTGAGGTGACACAGGAGGGGAGGGGCGACGCAAAGAGAAACCATGGCAACCTGGGGACGAGACGTGACACTGCTGTTGCTTGCACTAGTCAAGCAGGATGGAAATACACGTTGTGGCGGATCTGGTTTTGCAACACCTCCACTTGACACAATTGTCAGGAATGTTTCTTGCTCTATACAATTGCTGAGCAAACATTTAGCAGAGTGCCGGTCCTTTGACAGTTGTCGTTTAGTCATAGGTCAACGAGACAAACAGCGAGCAAACAGGAATCCGACATTTGTCGATTCTCTATTTTGACACGCCATGTTGCCTCATGAAGTTGGAGGTAATGATTTTTGTCGTTGTCGAATACAAATCTTATTTTATAACTATTATTATATCATTAAACCACTTCTCCAACAGTTATATGATTTTTCAAATAAAGGCCTTCATCATCAATCTGAATTAAAAATGACACACATTGCGTAATAATTTTGATAGACAATGCTGTAAAAGTTTTTTTTAAACATATTTAAAATAGAATATTCAAAATATGAACACCTTGTGGCCCTTACAAAAATCTAAAATGAAATGGGACTTTCTTGAACATGCTGATATCTGTTCTGAGACAAAAAAAAAAAATAACACTGCGAGAAAGCTGCTCAATTCCACTTCCTTCCTTTTTATGCTTTAAAATGGAAAACAGAAGGTTTTCTATCTCCATGTTAAAATCAAACCACTAACAAGTTAGCGTCTGGCCAAAGTCTTCCTAGCTTGTCTATTACAGTATTTTACTTAACTTATTGTACTTCCATCATCACAGCTACCACCACCAGAGGAAGTCCATCGTGAAAGAAAAAATAGCCTTGACTCTGATGACCACTTTTGAGGCACCCAAAGCCGACTTATCTTTAAAGCAGCCAATCCAAGTGCATCTATGTGAGTCTGGTGCCAAAACCTCATGAGTCCAGTTGGACTGTTTGAAGGATGTCAGCTGAAGCTCCAGCGCTGGTTGTCGTTCCAAGCGTTACACTTGTCCATCATGACCACCTTTTCTTTCACCTTTAAGCATTTCCCACTGATGGTATTCTTCAGGAGGTTCTCCTGAAGAGGTAGGAAAGGAAAAGTATCGTCAGACTGTATCGCACCGGGTCGCTAAGCTCAAACACATGGAGGCAAACGGACCTGTGTGAAGATCCACTCCTGGTTTGCCGACGACTTCGAGGCCCCTCTTTTCAGGGTACATTTCTCGATCTTCACCGCCTCTGGATTAAGTGACACTTGAAGACACAACTCGTGCCGGATGTTATGGCGGAGCTCCTTGTTGGCCGTATATTCAAAGTACTGGGAAAGATCATAGACGAGGCCTCCATTACACTGCTGGCAAGTGACAAAGTACAAATACCTCCTGGCTTAAATGTTGCCTCATGGGGGTAAAATGATTCAAATAATTAAAATGAGTAAATGATTAAAATGGGTAAAATAATTATTACAATAGATGGAGTGTTTAAAAAGTTTTTTTTTAATTAATTATTTTATCGATTGATAAATCAAATAATCGAATAAAATTTTTTTTTCATTAAAGTGTGTTCATTTTTTCCCCCAGATTACTTTTTATTTACCAGTTATTTTTGTTTATTTGGTATTATTTAGTGATTAAAACAAGAACTAAACAATAGTTGGGCAATATTACACACAGATGTTTGATAGCCATTATTTTCCAAAGTAAAAGCAGATGTTTGCAAATGCCTTATTTTGATTAAATACAAAAGATAAATCAGTCTGCTTTCATGAAAGATTACATAAAATAGAGAATTATTCTTTTTGAGTATCTGAAAATCAGTAGATTTGGATGAACCTCCACTAAAAAATTTTTTTATAAACAATTACTCGACTATTAAAATACAAGAACATTCATTTGATAATTGGTTTGTTGTCGATTAATGAAGTCCAACTTGGAGGTACGGCGAGTACATTGAGTTGTGTACCTGGTTGCCTCCCTGGTTGTGACATTGATACATGATAACAGATTTCCCTTCTGGGTTGGTATTACCGACGTCCAGGCATGTTTTAGATCCGGCATTCCTTATCTGGAAGCAAACAATAAAGGAGGGAGAAGCTCTACATTCGCTCCACATCCACTTGCAGCAATAAAAGCAAAGCTGACTTACTGCTCCATATTTTAATGGATGGATCTCAGGAATGTGCATCTCGGGGTAGATGGTGTTTAGGTACCAGGAGAAGTTCTTGCAGTGTAAGCTCTCTCTCAGTTTCAGACGACTGGAGATGTTCCCGTATGCGTGCTACAACCGCAAACGCATTTCAATTCAATGGCAGTGCAGCCCATAGCGAGAACATGAAACATTTTTGTGTTTGTAATTTTCAAAACACAAATAAAAAGACAATTTTGACAAAAGAGCGTCCTGTTTCTGAGATTCTTTTGACTCAGTTTGGGCTTTGACACACAGTGGAGGAGACGTTCCAGTTTGATAACACGCCCACTAACAGAATGATGGAAGACGTACGCTCTAAAAATACATGATGTGAGATACAAAAGAATTAATGTGACGAATGAGTCGCATGCTTTCAAAATTGGAGCACTGTGAATGCTTCTAAGGAACAACCAGCAACGGTTCAACAACAAACAAACGGTCCACCTTGTTTGTTAACAACAATTCACCTTTAACACAAAAAGCTTCTGCACGTTTTTAGGTGTGGAGTATTTATAGCTCGGTGGGTGTGTCCCCCCACATTTATTTTGTTGTTGCTGGCAGGCATGGTGGGGAATGGCCGTTTAGAATCCCAACCGGTCCTCCACTTGCCTGGAAGCAAAACAACTTGTTCATCCGAATTTTGTTTGTTGTCAGGGTTTGTTTCGCCAACACTTCCGCAAACAATTTCAAAAAGTCACAAACTTGCTTCTTGTGAAGGAATGTTCCAAATTGGATGAGTATCTTTTCCTTTTGTCGGAGTAAAATTTGAAAAGTAGACGCCTTTGTGGAGAACTCCAAATCTACATAGTGGTGTCTAGAAGCTCCTCCCACATGAAGAAATGGTCACCTCACGAGCCATGGCGCTGGCCCTATTGTTGCGACGATAGAAGATCGTTTTGTAGTCGTCCATCCAGACCTCGGCCAGGCGCACTTGGTTACGAACGATGACGTCGGTGCCTTTGGGGAAAGTGTGCGGACTCTTGGTGCGGAAGACGTGGCCCACCACGGAACAAGGAAGGATCTCCAGCTGACCGCCGCACTGCCACACCTGGACATACATAACACAGCTATGACAATCCATGAAATGACATTTGTAAAGAGAATAAGGGGGGGAGACTGACCCGGAAGGACATCTCCACATTTTCACCACCCCAAATCTCCATCTGTTCATCATATGTTCCGATGTGTTCAAAGTAGCTCTTTGAAATGGAAAAGAGACCGCCGGCAAAAGTGGGTGTTCTGAAATATTCACAGGTAAGAAGAAAAAAACGGAATAAATGGATGAAGCCAGTACCAGAATAAAAACGATTTGATTCTGTAGGCTACTTCGCTTGAGGAAGCAAAAATCGAACAATCCTTTTTACGTGTACTGAATGAAGAACTCAAATTAGCCGTGGAGTGCCAGTACTTACTTAATTGGATAGGTGTCATTATTGCGCAACTTGTAGATGTCGGCGGGGATGGACTCCCAGGTAAAGGTCAAGGCCCAGTCGAAGGAACCTCGGGTTTGGTAATGCAGGTTGGCTACAGGCTTCTTGAATTTAAACGTGTTGAGGTCGATGGAGACGATGTGCGGACTGACCACCGCCGTTGGTTCCTCCGCAATACGGCTCATTAGCGGCTCCAGCCACCCGTGGAAACACTCACCTTCAAGTACATCAAATCAGAATTTGGTTTATAATCAGATTCTTTTATTCTGAATTTTGTTTGTCTGATGTAACATTAAAGTTCCAAACTGTCAACTTTTAAATCTGGCAAATATTGCAGGAAATTCACCTTTTTACTTCAGTGCAAACACTGAATTCTGAAATGTTGTTGCTTTCGTACAAAAGTAAAAATATTATTTTGATTTAGCTATTTAGACACAGTGAAGAAAAAAAACTATGCATAACCGTTTCTCAACATCACCAATTTTTTTCTTCTGTCGTCTCTATTTGCATCTTTTTTTTTTTTTTTTTAAATTGTGTTCGCTTCTTCAGAGGTTGAAAAAAGTAATAAAGTAAAATGCTTACAGTGCGCATCAAGGAAGGTGAGCACTTGGCCTTGGGCGATGCTGGCGCCCAGCAGCCGGGCCGCCACCAGTCCCTTCCTCTCCCGCTGCCTCAGCACACGGACAATCTTCATGTCGTGGACGTACTCCTCCAGGTGCTTCTGCAGGTACTCTTGAGAAAGGCCATTTTTTCACATCAATTGGCGCAATATCAGCAAAACTGTACCAGGAGATTGAAAAGTATCGGTATTGCCGCAATTGAAAAACGTTCACGAATAATTCCTTTCTTCTGATAACCAGATAATGTGGCTTTCTTCATTTTCATTTGCTGGTCTCTCACCTTCAGTGCTGGCATCGTCCACCAGGATGATTTCTTTGAGCAAGATGGCAGGTGACGTGTGCATGACGCTGTAGACCGTTCGGAGTAGCGTGGACCAGGCTTCGTTGTGGAACACGATGATCACGCTGGTGTCGGGCAGCGGAGGGCAGCGGGAAAACGTCTGGGCCAAGCACCTGGGACAGAGTGGACACGTTAACATTTCATCCATGAAAAATATGACCTGAAGTGAATATGTAGGCTAATGAAGCCGATCAATCAGCTAGTATTGTGGCAAAACGTTAGCATGCCAACTGCTAGCGTTTCTCATTAGAAATATTAGAAGAAAAAGTAAGGCACTTGCAGTTGTATGATAATCAGCGTCCTCACTTTTATTCTACATTTAAATGAATTATTCCGTATTTTAGCTACGTATCAAGGTTGGTGTTTCCAATCAATAGAAACGTCCAATCAAATTAGAGATGTCACACCAATGGCGGATATCAATCAATCGGGGGACTCAAAGATTGTTAAACCAAGTGATATCTTACTCTGGAGGGCGAGTGTCGTTGCCAAGGCTCCGGCTAAGCGAGATGCGGTCACTGGCAAACGCATTGAAGCAATGCTTGGTCATGCCCGCCTCCTTCTCCTTGGTCTCCTCAGGAGATAGATTTTTTTTTTCAAAGGCTTCTCCATTTGCACCAGGCGCGTTGGGGTTCTGAGGCGGTCTCTCGATGTGAGGCTTGAGCTCATCCTTGCTGTATAAACCAACGGAGCAAGCGATCCTCCCCGTCGCGCCCGGCTGAGGAATCTGGAAGCCCAAGTTTTTGGCAGCCTCTCGGACCAGGACCATCACCTTGTCGTTCTTCGGTACCCGTTCCCACAGCGAGGGTTCTGTGGATAACGAGGTGTCCGTGTCCTTCTGGAGAACCAACAAGGCCAACATGAAGAAAGCCCCCCCTATAACAGCCAGTTTCAGGGGGGCCATGCGACGTCGGGGGAACAGACGCATGCTTCAGCCTCAACGTGGAGCGCGACTGCGTAAAGTGATTTGAGGAAGTGGTGGCAAATGAGTCATCAAGGTGACATTTGCTCAACCGACTCCCTTCAGGTGTCAACGCAGCAGCATTGCTCAACATCACACCTGCCAGCCGCAGGACCCACGTGACTGCAGCTAGGCTAGCTCAAGCTAGTGAACCAACCACCCGACCAGCTGAAGTGACACCTGACGCGTGGCTACTTCTACGTCACACCATTGGGCCTTACAGCAAGACCTGTTTCCTGGATTGCCGAAACAGGATCTAAGTGCTGCAATGTTGGCGGTCTGAAGTGAACACGGAAACTCACTCTTACTCTCGGCCATCATTTATTTACTCACGTGTCATTCAAAGCGGCCACCGACCGGCTTTGTTTAACATATTAAAATATTCAAAGAAAAACAAAGACGATACTTAGAAAAACAAACACATAAACAGAATAAGTTGGGATGAAATTATCCATTTTAGCATTTACGAAGCCGCATGTGCTCATTAGAGTCACATATTTATATTTCTTTCAAGAGAAAGCACTAAGGTCAAATAATAAGGGTTGCACATTAGAAAATGAGTATAGAGAGGGCTAAAGCAAATATAAAGGATTTAATGGGTTGCTACATGCTAACATGCTAGCCACTTGAAACCCAAAACAGTGATTCTCAACTGGCCAAATGGGGACCCAAAAATGTGGGGTCGCAGACAGCTAGTAAAAAAATAACTTGCATTTGTATTTATTTATTTTTTTTAGAACAAAAGTCCCCTATAGAACCCACAATGTTGGGTAAACATTGAAACAAGGAAATCTTACAAGTTGTCAAGCTGCTCTGTAAACAAATGCAATGCAGCTCAATGTTTTGGCTAGCAGACAACAAAGTTAGCAATTTGCTATTCGCAGTATGCCAAACATTTAAAACTGCGTTTTAAACGATTACATATCTTTCTTGTAATCTCACAATCAATAAAAACATCATTGTATCGTTACAGTTGCATTATACAAGTGACCCGACGCATTGCACAAGAATAATGACGGTTTAAATAAAGAAAAAAAGAAAGCGACGATCATCACTCACCTACACAGGAGTGGTGGTAGCGCGCCACCTACTGGCACGAAGCGGAACATCCGCTCACAGGTCAAACGCGCGAGTTTTATGCAAAAATGTTAATTTTCAAAAATATGTTTATTTCCGGTCACATGTTTGTCAGTAGACTTAAGATACGTTCAGTGACCGCTCACAAAGTAGGACAGCTCAAAACTACATAGTAAAAACAACACCAAATAGAAATGGCTTCTACATGATGACACTTCAGGGAGTATGTGGAAACATTTTATAATTTATTTGACGCACCAAAAATCAGAATATAAACTAGTCGCGGGGACAGTTTAGTTTGGAAGGGCGGTATGGGGGTGGCTTTGTGACGTCACAAATTGAAGACCCAGTCGTTTTCTTGGAACGGAAAACACCAATTTAGGGATGTTTTTGGTGAATAATTAGCATTTAACCAAATAATCAATCAGTAGATTTGCGAAAAGTATCTCCTAAAAGACACCTGTGTTTCAAATTGGACTGGAGCCTCGTTCGCAATGTCAAACAAGCTCTGTTTTGTTATGCCCATCAATTTGCCAAGAGTACATGGTGATCTAGTAACACGGCGGCTATTTCACAAGGGGATTAACGAGAATTTATGAGACTTAATTAATGTACAGCATGGAGCGATGTGAGAACTTGGCCACGGGCTGGCCAGAAATGCATAATTCATGTGCAAGCAATTACACGTTCTCCATTGCACGGGCCTCTTGAAACCTTAGATGGATTTATTTGGGGAAAAGGAGAAGAGGAAGGCGTTCTCAAGTTACTGAATCTGAGCTGCATTTAAATGAGAGCAATTTCAAAGTGGAGCATTTCACAGAAATAGTTGGACAATTTTCTTTTATTTTGTAAAATAGATGCTACAGTCGTGCTGTAGAAGTGCACCAAGAGACAAGAAAGGGACACACAAGTAAGGCAAAAAAAATAATTCATTTTGCTGCGGTCCTATCGGAGAAATAACGATTAAGGGGTATTTGGTTGACTTTTCAGGCAAAGGCGTCACCTTTTAAGGCATAAATATTTTGGACCTCCACGGAAAAAGTCAGCTCCTAAACATTGCAGTGCATGTACAGCGCAAGTACACTGTATTCATTTGCAGCAAACGGAAATCCCAAAGTGTCTCGTGTCCTTCAGTGGTCATATCACGTTTTTGTTCTGACATACATTCGACGGACAGTTTGAGGGGGTGACGAAAACAAGTCTGGAAAATTGGTCCATTGCGACTGGTTCACATCAAGGCAAAAAAAAAAAAAAAAAGTCGCCGTGTAAGCGCTCTGTCCTAAATCTCTTCAAAAAATATACTTTTGCGTTGAAATCTTTTTGCTTGGAATAACATTGGCGTCAAAGTGGACATGATCCTCTTGCGATCTACCAGAAGTTCTGGAGATGAATAGGAACCATGCAAAGAAAGCATGATCGCATATAGTAAAAACTCACAGTGAAAAGTTACAGTATGCTTCGTCGTAGGAAAAGTTCAGCAGTCTGTTTCACTCACTCACACACACACTCTCACGTATACACACACACACGCACGTCAAGCGTATTGTTTGCACTCGTTATCTGCGGTGATTTCGTCCACGTGTGTGCGTGCGTGTGTGTCCCTCAGTGACTTGACGGCACAAACACGATTAAATGAGCATACTTGGGACAGAGTCTCAGTGTTGTTCTTTGGTCGTGTTCTTCCTTCATAATATTTCTAGCTTATCCTTTTTTGTACTGTACATCACTAAAAAAACCATCTGCACGGAAGAAATAAAAATAAATTAGGAGTCCAGAGAAAATACTTGTACAGCTCACACACAACAAGCACACTCCCGTCCTAAGGCAACTGGGCTTTGTGCTCGCTTGTGCAAAAAAAAAAGCCTTCAAACACCACCAACAGAGCCCTGCGTGTGTGTGTGTGTGTGTGTGTAGGGGACAAGACACTAACAGCATTTGTCAACCCTGTGGGGTGTTTTTTTTTTTTTTTTTTTTTTTTTAGGGGGGGTGTCCATGGTTAGCTGCTAGGGGGGCCACTGGTCAGGAAGTAAGTGGTCATTTCCCCTTTGCCCTTCACCTTGACCAGTCCTCTGCAGTCCAGCTGGTAGCCATTGTTGGCCAGCACGTGGTAAAGGTCTGTGGTCACCTGGGAAAGAACATCCACATGAATTTAAAATAGCTTTTGAGCATCTGAAAGCTCCTAAACGAGGTCTACTTTATCTATACTGACACTTCAGTTGTGCTCTTCTTTGATTTTAAAATTTAGTCATTAAAAGCAACACCCAAAGATGGAGCGCCTCAAGATCTGCTTGTCCCTTTCCAATGGAGAAAAATGTTCTGTACAACAGGTGGCAGCATTGCTCAATGTTCTTCCTTGTGGCAGTGGAATTCATTTATAAACTTCTTAGTGTGTGTTTCTAAAAGTGTGTTACCTGAATGTAGTCTGGTACCCCGGTGCTGTCCATGCGACTAGCCACATTGACTGTGTTCCCCCAGATATCATATTGAGGCTTCCTGGCTCCAATCACCCCGGCCACGACTGGTCCCATGTTCAGCCCTGAGGAGCACAACCCAGTAATTTGTCAGAAACATATAACTAAAAAAAAAAAACTTTCCGAATGGCGACTGGAGTAAAACGAATGGCAGAATCCAAGCTGTAAAATCGACACAGCTTACCGATTTTCATCTGGAAATTGTTGAAAGAGTGCTCGTTGATGTATTTCATCTGCTCCCTGAGCCTCATGGCGTAGTCGGCCAGCGCTAGGATGTGCGAGCGACCTTCTCGGTCGTAGCTGGAAACGTTGAGGCCGGAGGCGGCCATGTAAGTGGAACCGATGGTTTTGATTTTTTCCACCTGACGGAATCTCTCCTCACTGATGATCTGGGAAGCAGAGGTTTGATTTAACAATAACAATAAGACAATATAACAGGGAAGATGAACCTACTGAAAGTTTAAAAAGTTGCTTATGCAATTGAAATTTATCATCAAATAGTCAATTATTCAGCTAAAATATTTTTAGCTGGACTATGAATGCAAAAAAAGAAAATCAAACATTTCATTTAATAAACAAAACCCAAAAAATGGTTGGGTTTCTTTTTTACATAAAGTATAATCACATAAAATTTACAATAAAACTGCCACACAAAATAACATCTAAACACCAACATTTTCAACCAAGAAATGTAATATCAAAAGAAAGCTAGCATAATGCTAACATATAATGTAAAACCTCATAGACGGGCTAATTTAAATTAGCATAGCTGGAAATGCAAACAACCGGTGCAGCAACACACAAAAACAAAGCATATTAAAAAAGAGTGACATCTTCTAACAAGACCAACTTGTAATCCAAGTCGAATCATTTTGCCCATCACCCTCATACCTCGTCGAAATCAGCGATGATCTCGTTGAGCAGCCGGAGGCACTCGACGCCCTCGTTGTTGCCCTCCAGCTCCACGTAGAACTCGGAGAAGTTGCAGATGGAGGCAAACATGACTGCCACGCACTCGCACGACTGGTAGTACAGCTCGTCGTTAAGCCGCTCGCGAGCCAGGAAGTGGGCGGCGACATCTTTGGGCAGGATGTTGTGGAGCAAGCGGCGGTTGTACGCCTGCAGCTCCTCCATCTCCTCCTTCTCCTCAGTGGCCTGGGGAGGGGGGACAAGGCAGAGGGTTTACTTCCTATTTGGATACTGGAGGGAGTCACAGAAGTCCAGAAGGTGCCCTCAATTTAATTACCGTATTTTCCGCACTATAAGGCGCACCGGATTATAAGGCGGCTAACCCTAACCCTAACCCTTATAGCGCGGAAAATACGGTATTTCTTTTTTAACTTGTATAAAACTTTTTTTAAAAATACCTGCAGCTTCCAGAGGAAGTCGAGTCGTGCGGTGGACTCCACCTGCTGGCCGTGCAAGTACAGTGCCAGGACAAAGACGGTCAGGATGACAGGGGTCATGACCTTCAGCGGCACTTTGGTCACACTCTCCAGGCTGTGGCAAGAGTTCACCAGTTCATCATCAGCATTAAGAGAGGCATCGAAAGATAACAAGTCCACTTACCACTGTTCCGCTGTTGCATTGAAAGCAGGCCTGTAAAAAACAAAAACATGAAATTAGCTTTCCCGTCATTGCGCTGTAAAAAAATATAGTGTGTTTGTTGACTTACAGCGAGATGGCTTTGACCAGCAGGTCGGCGTTGTCGAAGAGGACCACCTGAGGCCACTCCACCAGCAGGAGAAAGACGAGCTGGATGAGCAGCGTGAGCGCTAACTTCCCGATGCTGCTGATGTGGAGGAACACCGAGCAGACCAGCAAGGTCAGCAGGACGCTGTAGCTGAAATACTGCAGTAAGGGCGGTCCACCGGTCAGCCACACAATGCACAGCAAAGTCAACATTAAATTCATCTGACTCATTTTTGGACAACCTCGCTGTCTTCAGACATACGGAATAATGTAGCAGCAGATTGAAAACTAACGAGACCGACCTGAGGGAAAGGGCAAGGTATGACATGGCCGGAACACACGTTGAGGCCGTCTTTTGCCGTCTTGGTGAGGTTGTGCAGCAGACAGAGCGTCACCGTCGTGTTCCGCTGTTCCTCAGCTACGCAGTCCTTCAGTTCAGTTCTGCTGCATGTAAACTAGAAGATCAGGAATTTTACATTAGAAAAAACGTTAGGTGATAAAGTACCGTATTTTCCGTACTATAAGCCGCATCTAAAAACCTCAAAAGCCGACAGTGCGCCTTATAATCCGGTGCACCTTATATATGGACCAATATGGATTTGTGGATGAGGACTAATTTATTAAAGTAAGCTTTACGTGTTTATTTTGTGTGTTGTGTGATATTAACGTTTGAGCAACGTTGAGTTATTGATATATTGTTCTTGTTGTCACTATTTCGAGTGTTACTATATTGTGATTGCGTTAACGTTTGAGCAACGTTGAGTTATTTATTCTATGCGCCTTATAATCCGGTGCGCCTTATATATGAATAAAGATTTAAAATGGGTCATTTATTGAAGGTGCGCCTTATAATCCGGTGCGCCTTATAGTGCGGAAAATATGGTAGACAAGTGCAAGCACAGGGACAAGGTGCACATGGACTCGAGTCATCTCCCTCTGCCTGTGAGGCAGACATCCGAACCACTCACCCACCGCGCTACGTGAAAAATGACATGAATCAATTATGAGTGAAACCAAAACATGTCAAAGCGTACCATGTTAGCAAAGGAAGCGATGAAGAGGAGGAGGATGGTGAAGACCGCCACCATCGTGCTGTTTGCGCGGGACTGCACGATCTTCTTGGTTAGCGTCTGCAAGGCGACTGGGAATAGCTTCGAGATGGACAGACAGACAGATAAAGAGCGGACGCCACGTTAGCTGCAATCGCGCGACTGCCAGATGGTGAGATTATGTCTCGCTTACTTTGATGCAGGAGTAGATTGAACAGATGAAGAGGATGTTGGTTAAGATGATGAAGATGCTAATATAAAGACCCAGCATAAGCGGCGTTCTGCGGAAGAGACGAGGAAAAAAATTCAAGAAGCTCATTAGGGCGGATGTTGAACTCATCAAGTTGATAAAAAGTCCAAGATGGGAAAGGCGAGAGCTGCTTACATTTTTAAAACGATCATCTGAATGATACAGATGCAGCAAAAAACCAAAAGGGTGCAGGCCACGTAGCCGCCGAAGCCGTCGTCCACCTTTTTAGAGTACTGACGACGAAAAAACAAATGACAACCAAGTTGAAAGCAAAGGTGTGATCTAAAATGGCCGCACGTACTTTTTTCTCCAATTCAGCAGTTTGAAAGGTGAGCAGGAAGTTCTTGACGTGGTCTTTGCGTAGCTGGTCGATGCTACGAGCGTCGATGGCTCGGCCCAGGAACTCATCCACCTCATCTTCGGGGTTCAGGGCCTCCTGAGCGCAACGGCTTCAAAGGACATTTCCATCATGGGTTAGCAAGAAAACAAAAGAAAATAATCATTAAAAAAAAAAAAAAGACTCACTTGTCCTTGCTGGATGCTTCGTCGATACCCTGAAAAACGCCAAATGGAGATTACGGTGTGGCTACAGAGAGCAGCTCAGACATGCGCAGCTACATAATCCCCAGGAGACACGCCGATGTTTTAATTAATGCTCGGAGGTTGCAAATTACAGACTGTCTTTGCCGCAAGGGTGCAAATCCCGCAGAGACGAAAAGGAAACGAGGAGGAGGCCAACGATACTTGTTCATGGAGACTTTCCAGGGAAAAAAAATGTGCTGGGGAGGCGCCGGCGGGATATGCAAATTCACCTATTCAAGGATTTTGGTTTGGAAGTTGCAGAAAACTTGCCTGTTTGCAATTTTGTGTAGTGAGGCAAAAACAAATAAATAAATAAATAAACAAATAAATAAATAATAAATATTAATAATAATAATAAATAAGTATTTTTTTTTTTTTTACAATTTTTAGGCAAACTATTGCCATTTTTATCCCTTGGAAAGATAACACAATAAAATTAACTGAATTAATGAACTAAAACTTGCCTGTTTGCATTTTGGTGTTGTGAGGCATAAAAAAATAAAAAAAAAATTGGAAATTTTTTTGATGTTTTCAAGGCAAACTATTACTATTTTTATCCCTTGGAAAAATAATACAATAAAATTAACTGAATTAATTAACTAAAATTAAATTAGATTAACACATTCTAATTACTTCAGGTCATGTAAAATTCAAATTGTTTTTGTTTTGTCTGAAGAATCTCACCATCTGCCTGAAGACTTTGGACTCCTTGGTTCTGGCGAAGGATCTATCAGGCACCCAACGCGGCATCAATCCCTCGGCGGAGTTTGCCCGCGCTCGCTGCATTTTTGCCATCATGGCTTTCTCCTCTTTCTGAAAACAAACATGCAGAAGATTCTGTAGCCGTTGATCCTTTGCGTCATTTTTGGAGGTCTTCAAATCAACCCACCCTTTTCTGACTGCAACCGAGCACCAAAAAAGTTTCAATGTTGTTCTCTTTCAAGTAGGCGTTCCTCTCCCCTCCGAAGCCGGGCTCTACTTCGTAATCCTCGTTGAGGTATTGAAGAGTAGCTTTGGTGATGTGGATGCGTCTAAGACACATGCACAGAATCAGAAACTGGACTATGGATGGCAGCATACATGAGTGCCGAGGAACTAACCCGGCCTTCCCGCCGGCCTCCATTTGATTGGCGAGCGTCACGTCGTTGGACCACACGTCAAACTGCCACTTGCGTAGACCCAGCACGCCGCAGTGGACGCGCCCGCTGTGGATGCCCACTCGCATGTTGACGTTGACGCCCGTCACTTCTCTCACCAGTCTGCCGACAGACGACATGTTAATGGTTCGATCGGAATAGCCAGGCTGGGTCAAATACAGTAATCCCTCGTTTATCGCGGATAATTGGTTCCGAAAACCCCCCGCGATAAGTGAAATCTGAGAAGTACGGTCACCGACAAGAAGTACTGGGCAGGCTAACGAGTTAGCGGAAAGACGCTAGTTCGCAATTGTGCTAACACGCGAAAACGGACTTCTAAAGGAATGTAAACGAACATTTGGAGCAAGACTACATTGTCCTAAAGGTTAGACACATGTTTCCTCAATTTAGAAGTTTTATTTTGACTTTTAAATGTTTTTTTAATTTGGAAAAAAAAATCCACGATGTAGTGAAGCCGCGATAAACGAAACGCGAAGTAGCGAGGGATCACTGTACTTCAATGGCGACTATTGTGCTAAATTGACAAAATAAATCATGTTATGTTTACTTTGATCCAAATTAGGGCTGAAACGATTCATCGAGTAATTTGAATAATTTGATCTTTTAAAATGTTACAATGTTGGTTGTGCAGTAAAGAATACATACAAGAGTAAAAATCTTGAGGAAAGTCTTAATATAAAAAAAAAAAAAAAAAAGGATGTTTTATCCGATTACTTGATTAATCGATGTAAATAATCGCTAGATTACTAGAATCAATAGCTGCAGATTCTGCATCTGTCTTTTCGGCTTTTCGGATTCATCTCGTGACGCATGTAAAAAAAAAAAAACCACATCACATGGAAACAGTTGACTCAAGATGGTCAGTCAGAATGATTTTAATCGGTATGGTAAAAAAGTCTGCATCTATCGGCCAACCAAGTACCAAGTTCTAAAATTGCCGAGTTCAGTCAAACTCGAGTTAAGTCATGTGACTGGAGGCACCCCCACCTCTGGTAACTGATGATAAAGACGCTTTTTATTTACTTTATAAATAAGCCAATTGTTCATTCCCCAATTTTTTTTTTTTTTTGTCAATCACCCAGGGCACAACAAACTCAAGTACTCACAATGTGAAGTTTTAGAAGAGCATGAAGAGAAATGACAGGAAACGGCGTTGCGACTGACTTACGAGATGGCTTCAATCATATCCACGCCCATCTCCACGCAGCAGTGGGCGTGGTCAGCCCGAGGTTCTGGCAGCCCCGATACACAGTAGTAGCAATCCCCCAGGATCTTGATGCGGAGGCAGTGATTCTCCTGCGTAGTAGCCAGGACATTCGGAATTACTGCCTTTGCAGATGTCATCTGCTTTGGGGTGGAATTGTGACAGCTGTTGTATCAAATGTACCGTATTTTCCGGACTATAAGGTGCACCTAAAAACCTAACATTTTCTCAAAAGCCGACAGTGCGCCTTATAAATGGACCAAATTTAAACTAGCCCGAAGCATTGTGTCCTGAAATCAATCATAAGTGGTCCGCTGAAGACTATGAATCATGAATCAAAAAGACTATGGATCATTATTTTGTGATTATAAAGTAATTTGTTGCGACTGAAGTTGAAGTAAAAAAGATCAAATGGAGAATGATTTGATTTGGATTAAAAATCTGACATGATGCATTAATGGTGCGCCTTATAGTTCGGTGCGCCTTATAGTCCGGAAAATACGGTAATGTAATGAATTGTAATGTAATATAATGTAATGTAATTTAATCTATAACTAATCTATATGTAAGAGATGACTCATCAGATTCATTTCAGTGTAAGTGATGTGTTGCGCAATGCCCCTCTCTCAGGGTCACATGACCTCTGCGGTGGTGCAGGCTCTCACCGATGCCAATTTATCGAAACGGGCAAACAGCTCGTTGAGCGTCATGACAAGTTCCTGCGCCGTGCACTGAGACGCCAGGCTGGTAAAGCCCTCGATGTCTGCAAACAAGATGCTGCATGGAAACACACACAGACACACACACAGAAACAATAAGCATGGCTAGCGCTAACGTAGCACTTAAGCTACCATGTGAACAAACCGGTCACCAGTTAATGTTTGGGCACATTTAAACAAATAATGACCTGGCACCACACTATAGAATTTGGGTCACATTTAAACGGCGACCAAGCAGCGACCTCGTTTCTTTGTTCCCGATCGTCAATCGCCACGGCAACCTTAAATGCACATCGCACGACTAATAGGCGGATTGTTCAGGCTGGTTCAGTTGCGGGTGAAAAGAGTGCTCGGCCTGTAAAAGTAAAAGCGTGAAGAAATCACAAATCTCATTTTAGATGATCTTTTCGCTTATCGAAAAAGCTAATTATTGCATCACGTGGACTTTTTTCCATGCTTGTGTCGATCCATAGTAGCATGTTAGCGTCATTGAAGACAAAGCCCTGATATTGAATTGCAACCATCGTGGGAACTAATACAAAATAATGAATGAGTGTCAGTTGACAATCATGAGTAATATGCATCATGTGACATTTTGTCGGTAATGTTTTTAAGCATGGGTGTGCTGACTTTACCTAACATTGTCATGTTTTTGAATGTAGATCTTATGGAACATCATATCTTCTTTCTTGGCATTGATGTCAGCTTTCATCTCCATGGCGACGTGCCTGGGAAGCACTGACAGTAGGAGGCGCTCCTGAGAGAAAGCGAGAGAAATGAAAGAAGAACGTCTATGGAGGCGCATTTGCAACGTTAAGAAGGTGCGATGAGTCACGTTGCCTCGTCGGTGTGTGTGTGTGGGTGTGGGAATGTGCTACTCTGAAACTCGCTGATGCGCGTTATACCGCTAAACATATTGTCGACCTGGGAAAGCTTAGACAAATGAGAATGGCACGTGTTGCTCTTTTGTACCTGCTGCTGGTTTTCTCTCTGCAGGTGAATTCTGGCCTGGATGTATCCTCGGGTTTCTTGGAAGGCTTGTCTCTGGGAGACTTCAGCGGGGTAGTGGGTGCAGATCCCGATCATGTTGGTGCACAGGAAGATGACAATGTTGGCACTTATCTGTAAACATGTCATTATCGGGTGTGATCAATACATGATTTATCAACTTTGCTAAAATATGAGGCTGAACTGAAATACTGGTCAAACATTGGATGTGAGACTTGAAGTTCCTATCTCAGAAGACATCAGGCAAACTATACCCTGAACTGGTCGTAGGGCACATATAGAGACAAATAACCTTCATCGTCAAGTGAACATGTTCATGATCAGGCTCCTGCAGAACATGAGGATGAACGGCTCATTTGAATCAGGTGTGTTTAATGATGGAAACTTGGAAAACATGCAGAAATGCGACCCACGAGGACTGGAGTTTGGCGCCAATAAATGATTGGCTATTTCCGAGGACCTTGTCAAGCGCTTTTCAATATTTGCTATTAAAACCTTGACAGGTTGGGAGATAACCATTCTTCCATTGATTTACACAATCCTCATTTTTAAAAACTCTGATCCCAACGTGATTTGAACACGCAACCTTCTGATCTGGAGTCAGATGCGCTACCATTGCGCCATGAGATCTGTCCGGGGTTTATCGAGGTGCAGGCTTCGATGCCTGTACCTAGGGAACAAAAACTGACTGGAGAAGCAACTAAGGTTTCTATGTTTTGCTCGAGGAAACTTGGACGTGGTCACAATGGCTGGGAACCAAACCTCTGACCTCTGTATTGGGAGACAACAACTCTCAAATGTATCCACACAGCGCTCATTTTTAAAATTAGTGACCCCGACGTGATTTGAACACGCAACCTTCTGATCTGGAGTCAGACGCGCTACCGTTGCGCCACGAGATCAGCGTGCTTTACTTGGCTGTCATCTACCATCCAAGAGGGTCTTGAGCTGCTGCTCTTCCGTATTGAAAGGAGCCAAATGAGATGGATCAGGCATCTAATTAGCATCGCTCCTTTAGGCTTCCCTGTTGAAGATGCTGACTGCGCAAACTGGCTCCAGATAAGGAGTGGAAAAAAATGGATGGGACAAGCAGCCCACACAGTCTCCATCTTTAAAGATCATGACCACGACGTGATTTGAACACGCAACCTTCTGATCTGGAGTCAGACGCGCTACCGTTGCGCCACATGGTCGATATACTTGCAGAATTAGTGGACGCATGGATACGGCTTCAATTTATGTGCGGAGGTTCTGTCCAGGGGAAAAAAATGGGATTTAGTTGTTTTGCTCAAGGACACTTGGACGTGGTCATAAGGGCTGGGGATCAACCCTCCGACCTCTCAGCTGGGAGACAAAGTCGACAAGTCGCTCTTTTTAAAAGGCATGACCCCGGTGGGATTTGAACACACAACCTTCTGATCTGGAGTCAGACGCGCTACCGTTGCGCCACAAGGCCTCTCTTCCGAAACAACAAAAATGCCTCTGGAAACAATATAAAAAATTCCAGGAAAATCTCAGCAATTCAGCCTGATAAGTAAAAGTTCAATTTGAAAAACTTCAATGTGCTTCTTCGCTATACTTGCACACTCATTCTAGTATGAACGCACACTGGAGCTACATGTAATCCTGGGAAATTGGGGTGAGCTTGACTTTTGTGTGGTGCCACAGCAAATGACTGTCAAGTGATCAAATGAGCAATGAGCTGTTACAGCAGAGCAGTTTTTGGTGCATTGCCGAGGCCATGTGCGTGTGTGTGTGTGTGTGTGTGTGTGTGACCAACAGTATTATCTATGGCAGCAGTTAAAATGGATTGAACATCGCGTTAGCCTTCTGGGGTCATCAACCTTAAAAGCATTCCTCTTCTATGCTGTGCGTGATTGAGTGTGTGTGTGTGTGTGTGTGTGTGTGTTTGATAGCATCCATCTGTTTGTCAGTTCTTGTAGGAACTGACAACGTCCGCGTGAATGAATACACAAGCGTGCGATTTCATTCAATCACCACAACTTTTTACGTGACTCGGACGAATCATCGATCACCGCAGCTTCGCCTGAACATTAGAAACGAAGCCTCAAACTGTGGACTTCCCCTCTCAAATACACAAACACACAGTGTGTCCCCCCCCTCCATGCTCAGAAACGCACTTCAGCCTGGGAAAGTCACTTGACCCCTGACCTCAGCACAGAGCGTTTCCTCTGAAGATCATATCATGAATAATGAGAAAAGGTCAAATTTCAATCGGTCTTAATAGGGTCAATATCACTATGAAGTGTTTTTTCGGAATCACCGAGTCAAAATGGGGCTGAATAATGACCTTCTGAGTTCTTCTTATAAGTGTTTTAACATTTATGCACAAACAAGTACAAGTTTTCATGATAATAATTTATATGACAGCTGGACCAATATGCATTTCCAACTATGTCTAATATTGAGTCTACAGAGATGGAGATCAAGTTACACATGTTTCGAAAAGTCTCAAGCAACATCTCCAAAAAGTCCCAAGTCAAATCAAGTTTATTAGTTTCAAGATTAAAACAGCCTCATAATTGGCGGCCATGTTGTTTGTGTGTGTGTGAGTGTATGTTTGTGTGTGGGCGCCAGCGTGCGTGCGTTTACTTTTATGACAGCAGATGGAGGAGATTCAGGGTACGATTCACACACACGCACATTCAGCCTTGAAATAAATGCCGATAAAATTGACTCCAGATGGATGTTAAACCTTTAAGCACGAAGCTGTGAAAAGAAAACTTGGGAAGCACTTATGGGAGAATATTTACACTGTCGACACACACACACACACATTGGTGGCCACATGTTGCCACAACAAGAGCGAAAGCATGTGACAGCTTTCATGACGAGAAAACGGACGTCTGGCTAATTCCATTGTTTACTCCAAAGCCTAACCAAACCTAAGGAGTCAAATAAACACAAGGGAGCAACAACATGAACGTTTCGATGATTCTCTCTCTCCTGAGTTGAACTCGCTTACTGTGACGGACGTTTGTATTCTCCGTGCTGACTGTGCCTCCTTGCTTTTTTTAAAAATTTTTCTTCGTCTAAATTGGGTTTGCAGATAACTACCGTATTGGCCCGAATATAAGACTTTTTTTTGCAATGAAATAAGACTAAAAAAGTGGGGGTCGTCTTACATTCGGGGTCTAGACATTACACCCATGCGCTAGATTGCGCTAGATAGCTTTAAAGCGAATGCTGAACTTAACGCGAATCAAAACGAATCCCTGTCATGGAGAAGAAAAATAAAAATAGCGGTAGAATGAAGAAGAAAAATAAAAAATTGCGGTAAGAAAGAAAAGAAAATAAGAGAAGAGATAACAGAAAATTGAGTTTTTGCATGATTTGAATGAGGCAAAAGAACTTTTTCTCTCAAATATATTGTTATAATCATTTGTTTCAGATGTACTGTCATTATTTTCTGTATAAAAAATAAATTTGGTGTTCAAAAAGTCTTTTTTCAAACTTGAGTCTTGAAAAAGAGGGGGCCGTCTTATAATAAGAGTCGTCTTATATTCGGGCCAATACGGTATTAGACAGGAATTTTTCCGCGGTGGTAGGCATTGACAGCATGGCGGAACGCAGACGAGGGATTATTAACAACATTTTTTGAACGGCTCCATAAAAATGGTCAATTAGTGCCCTCGAGATAGAATTAAACTGACTTGAACTGAATTAAAATACACACAAAGGGATGTTTGTTGTTGTTAGTTGTTCCATTGAAATTGGCTTGTTAGGACACAAGCAGCTTTTTGTGAACAGATGATTGCATTTAAAATATTTGGAGTCCATCTCTTTGTGATGTTTGAAAAGAAGCTGGAAAAGCTGTTTCCTGCCACATCCGAGCCAAGTCCGCAGTATTTTGTGGATTCAGGTCACTTCTCATAATTTTCGAACCCTGACCGTCAGGTCAGAAACAAAATGGATGTGTTTACACAACTAGCTAAGCGGTTATTAAGTGCTGTATTGAATTTACATAGCATAGTCACTCAATTAGGACTTGGCCGGTGGTGTTTATAATTCATTGAGAGAGCCAGGCCTGTCCAACCTAACCTGATCATATTGATCCCTAACAGATGGCTCGGAACAGTGGGAGTGCGCTAACGAGGTTAGCTAGCCTACGTGAAACAAACGGCCACTTGTACTTCCTAAACAACCGGCATGGATGAAGACAACATAGAAAAGAGGACGTCCGGCTGTTTGAATAAAATTAAAAATCTATTTTTTAAAAATGATATGGTCTGTCTATATCGAGGTTAAAGCCCGCCCGTCCGTTCATCCATCCATCCGTTTAAACAAAAATAAAAATCTATTTTTAAAAAAATGATATGGTCTGTCGATATCGAGGATTTTCCCGGCTGGGTCTGGAACGAATCCCCCGCAGTAAACGAAGCTTCATTGAAGACTTGTTATCTCAACTCACATTTGGACTGGAGAATCTCCAAAGCGTTCCTCTGCCCTCAGATTATTGGCTCAACTTCTTTCCAAACATTGGCTTATAAGGTGCGTCTACTGCTAAGGTGCTGCGAAGCATTTTTGAAGAATAAATGAAGGAGAAACAGTCGAGTTGGGCTTGGCAAACACGAGAAATCCTTTGCATCTCCTGCAGGCGGGGATCAAACAAAGCATTGGGAAAAACTGTTTCATGGCTAAAAGGTGTTTCCATGAGACAGACTCATTGAGAAGCTTCAAATTATCCATCCATTCATTCTCTGTACCGCTTATCCTCAATCACGATGTGGATGTCCTATTCAAATCCAAACCCGGGGATAAATACGGTATTTTCCGGACTCTAAGGCGCATCGGACTATAAGGCGCACCTTCAATGAATGGCCCATTTTAAAACTGTGTCCTTATATAAGGCGCACCAGACTATAAGGCGCACCATTAATGCATCATGTCAGATTTTTAATCCAAATCATTCTCCATTTTATCTTTTTTATTTCAACTTCAGACGCAACAAATAACTTTATAATCACAAAATAATGATCCATATTTTTGATTCGTGATTCATAGTCTTCAGCGGGCCACTTATGATTCATTTCATGACACAATGCTTCGGGCCAGTTTGAATTTAGGAATTTGATCCATATATAAGGCCCACCGGTCTATAAGGCTTTTGAGAAAATTTTAGGTTTTTAGGTGCGCCTTATAGTCCGGAAAATACGGTAAATGTTTGCATGGCCATTGACAACAGAGAGCATTCTCTTTTACTTAGAAACATAAAAAAAATTCACCCAATAACAATAATAATCTGTAACACCTTCCATGTATTTGATTGCTTGACTTACTGGTCACTTTATTAGGGACACATGCATACTATAAGGACTAATACAACTTCTGCTTAGGCGACGATAATGCTCACTTTTGAGAAGTATTAAGATGTTTTTTTTTTCAAATGACATTTGCTCCTCTCATTTAGCTAAACAATTAAACAAAATTTAGAGCGACAGTTGTATATTACCGCAAAACTATAACCGCAATAAGACTGCCGTTAAAAGAAATAGATCGTTCAAATAATGTCTTGCGTGAGTCTGCTGAGATTGAGGACCTAATTAAGAGCCCGCCGAGTGTAAATACGCAACACAAATATTTAGTTTATCATAAAGTGTGTTTGCCAAAGACTCTTGAGGAAAGTGTCTGTGAGTAGCTCCCGGTGGTGGTGCAGCAACAAAATTGATTATTAACTCTTGTGATGATAAAGGCCAAGCTAAACATGATAACAACCACATGGGGCCCATCAAATAAAGTCCTGGTCCAGTTTGGATTCATCAGGCTGCACCTGAAGAGTGGGAGGACATTGTTTGCCAACATCGGAGTTCCATTAGGGAAACATTAGATTAAATTAGTGTGCGTTTCATATATTAAGTGGTTATTTAAAAAATATCTCAAGAAAAAATATACATACAAAGGCAAGATGGCTTCACAATTTAGCTTTGTTAGTGTGTCTAGGATATCTTCTGATTGGGGCTTGTTTGTAAGAATTCCCCAGGAGTGAGTTATGGGGTTATGCTGGGGACTCGTAAATATATTTCCACCAATAAGCCATGTTGGGGCTGCCAAAACATCATCAGTTTGTCTGAAAAATAATAAAAATAAACACGGACATTCCAAGAAACTTGCCTGAAACCTAATTTGCTCCTAGTAGGGTCGTTCATGGGAGCATCGGTTTCATTTTTCTGTCTTCTTGAGGGTGTTCCTGCCTGTTTCTAATAAAATATATTTATTACAAACATCCCCAGCGGTATTTTAAAAAAAGGAGGGTTGTTTTCCCAAAACAAGTGTCCCCGATAACGTGACGATGCCGTTTTGGTAAAAATAGAGCGGCAACACGCTAGTCTGAAGCCGATTATTTGCAGGGCGGCTCATAATATGTAATTGTGAACACAAGAAAAGCATAAAAGTGGTTGAGGGGTGGGCGTGCCTCATCTGGAAGCTCAGCTCCGGCCAAACTAAAATTAGCCTCAGACGACCGAGTGGGCCACAAAGGCTGAGGCCAATTCCGTACGGACCACATCTGTACATCATCAATGAACGCTAACAAACACAATGAACCCAAGTTGAGATGATTAAAGAATCGGAAAGAATTATTTCGACCTGTAAAGTGTAAAAAAAAGAGGAGTTAAAGCTTCGACTGTACTTTCTGCGGGAAACAGGAGAACATTTCCAGGAACTGTAAAATTGCAGGTTAAAATAAACTGTAACCGCCATTTTAGCTTAGCATGCTTTCCCTCCATGCTGGTCATCAGCTGTGGTGTAGTGTGGTTTGTCTGTACCCAAATTTATTTGACTTTATTTTAGTACTGTTTGAGCTTTATTTTATAGTATAGTATAATTTGGGGATTTAACTCATTGAATGCCAGCCATTTTCTAAAACTTTGGACAACGGTCCTTCTGTTTGATATTTTTTTCCCACACAAACATCGTATGGTGTAAAAATCCTGCGGGGCAATTTTATGTTTGGGAAATTCCGCTTAACTGCCAGCGGCTTGGATGTAATGCAATCAAGATAGGACAATAAATGGAAAGTCCACTATTCAAGAAGATATTGTATTTTTTGCTTTAAGCAAATTCATTGGTATCAACACATTTTTTTTTTTGATGAATTCATTCCACAAATACAAAATTTGATACTGAGCAACTCCAAAACTTGTCAAAATGTTGCTGACAAATTGGTTCAAATTGTTTTGGATTTGGAACACCAAATACAACGTCATCATTTCACGCCTTGACCTCAGTTGACCTCATTTGAGCCAGCAACAAAGAATTCACTCACCATGTGCCTCTTGCCTTTTCCCTTGACTTTTTGTGACACTGAAAGGCCCATCGTGGTAAGAGAAGATAATCCACAGGAAGTTAGAGTGAAGTCAGTGACCGGATTTTGGCGAACAAAGAACTTTTATTTGGATCTTGTGCTCAGTGTTTGTTTGGGATGTTTGACAAGAGGGAGCATGTCGAGTTAGCTTCTCACGCAAGCAAACTAGCCATATACTTGTCACTTGCGATCAAAAGATAACGTGTACTGTCGTGGTAAGTGTTACTTATGTAACATGTTAAATGGTAAGGCGGGTGTTTTATGTAGCTTGTCATTGAATGGGAAATGGTGTTATATGTAGCATGCTACGCTAAATGTTAGCATCGTGTTAGCTACTATATAAAATGTTATATGTAGCGTGTTATAGGGTAAGAGGTGTCATGTTTTATTTTATATAGAGTCGGTGTATGAAAAAAGTTTTCACATTTTATATTAATGGTTGATTTGTTTTAATCTCCCATCCATTATCCACTTTTTTGTTTTAGTTCACAGGTGTCAAACTCAAGGCCCGGGGGCTAGATACGGCCCGCCACATCATTTTATGTGGCCAGTGAAGACAAATTGTGCATCAAATTCGTGTGTCATTACTAGAATTGCAAATTGTCTTCACTTTGAATAATATCTTTTTTTTTCATATTTGACCAGATTTTACTCATCTGATTTGAAAACGAGTTATTTGTGAGTTTGTTTTGTAGCTTTTACTGTATATAACATGAGGTGCTCATACATTTCTTTGGGTTGACAGTCATTATGGCCCTCCGAAAGAAGCTATGACTACAATGCGGCCCGCGAAAAAAAAAGTTACTTTTAAACAAAACGTTTTTTATGATATAGGCAATTTGGAGATCATTCATGGATGGATTGCTATGGAGGAATTTTTGTATTGTCATGGGACACATACCACAAGTGCTACAACATGTACATGTCAGTAGATGACATAAATCTGATGGGGAATGCACAAGTATGCATTTGTCCCAGTGCTAAGATTTGGCTAGACACAGAAAAAAAAAAAATCAACGTTTTATAGCATTAAGGGGGGTGCACTCCTCGTCCGCAACAAAGCAGCCATCCTACAAATTGGCTCCCAGCCCACCCACACACCACCCCACTCACCCTTCATTTCCGCTTGCACATTTGGTTACTGGAGTAAAGTTGACATTTTAGGGGTCTGTACATTTTTGGAATATTTATTTTTCTAAGGACTTTATTTTTACTCCCCACTTTTGATAACAAATTTTGACAGTAATCCCTCGTTTATCGCGGATAATTGGTTCCAAAAACCACCTGCGATAAGTGAAATACGCGAAATACGGGGCAGGCTAACGAGTTAGCGGAAAGATGCTAATTCGCGCTCGTGCTAACACGTGAAAACGGACTTCTAAAGGAATGTAAAGGAACATTTGGAGCAATACTACATTGTCCTAAAGGTTAGACACATGTTTTCTCAATTTAGAAGTTTTATTTTGATTTTTAAATATTTTTTTAATTTGGGGACAAAAATCCACGATGTAGTGAAGCCGCGATAAATGAAACGCGAAGTAGCGAGGGATCACTGAATTTACTGCTTCTATTTTAAATATGAGATAACATTTTTTTGTCTGTCCTCGGTATGAATACTATTCAAGTTAATGAAAGTTCCCAGCCAAAGCTAATGCTCCCACAACCCAACCCTGGATAAGCAGAAACAAACAGATGGATTGATGACCGGATCGTAACTTACCCAAAGAACCAACATTAAGTTCTCTGCTGTCCTTACTCACTCATCCCAACTATGTGACACAGTCCAGACCATTTAATATGAAACTATGAGATAAACGTCAAGAAATTCCATCTCCTTTTAAGCACAATCTACAATACGAAACCAGGGCCAGCATTTTACCGGAAGGCACACTGGAGTGCATTTAGTCCCTCGGACAACAAGTATACAGGGCTCATAAAAATAGGACGATTCAATTACATTAAATGAGAGCACATGGGCAGAGAGAGGAGCTCTGAATAACAACACAAGAGTTAAGTTTCACTAGCATCAGATAACAGCAGCAACTCACTTTCCAACTCCGGTCCCCGCCTCTGATCATACACAATATTTACTCTTACCTCTGTCCAAAGCATACAAATCAATACCGTGACCAGAACAACACGTGAGCGCTTGGGCTCAGACGAACATGCTCCAAAAACAACCTTCATGAATCCCGATAACATGGATGGTAACATTTCCAAGTAGTAAATATCATTTGTCATTTTCATTCCGGAGGAGCAATAATAATCAAAGGGATGCATTTGCAATTCCGGAGCTTGTGAATGACCGAGGGGCTGACTTGAAGCCGATCACAAGAAGGAGTCATGCATGCTTTGACAAAACTTCTTTTATTTCTGCGTTTCCTTGAGTCTGTAGCATTTCAGTGCCATGAAGGATTTAGTGCTGGCGTCTTCCGGAACGGATTTCCGAGTGCACGGTGCCGAGTTTCAAATGTAATGTTACACAGGAGTGGTGGATACAACCAATTCCCACAAATATGAGTTCAATCAAACAAAACATTATGACGATGACAAAAATGCCATTTTGAATATACAATGATCCCTCGCAACTTTGCGTTATGTTTATTGCGGCTTCACTACATCGTGGATTTTTTTTTCCAAATCAAAAAAACATTTAAAAGTCAAAATAAAACTTCTAAATTGAGGAAACATGTGTCTAACCTTTAGGACAATGTAGTATTGCTCCAAATGTTCATTTACATTCCTTTAGAAGTTTGATTTCGCGTGTTAGCATGATCGCGAATTAGCATCTTTCCGCTAACTCGTTAGCCTGCCCAGTACTTCTTGTTGGTGACCGTAATTCCCGGATTTCACTTTTTGCGGGTGGTTTTTGGAACCAAATATCAGTGATAAACGAGGGATTACTGTATATCATAATTATAAATATACATTTATAACAAAATAGTTAAAAGTTTTGAGCTTTTTTTTCACAATGATCAACAAACTTGGAATTATAATATTATTGAGGTACTGCCCTGCATGCGTGAGTGAGTGAAATCACAATTCAATACCAGTAAATTGGGATTTTAGAAAAGGATAATCTTAGTAGATCACATGCAGATCTCCAAATCTGTTGGAGAAAACAAGTAATAGAAAATCAGGCCAATTGAATATTTTGCAAGCATAATCTAATAAAAGATAAAATGACCGCCCTTGTTTTGAAAGTGACGTAGCTGCATTTTAGTGCTTTTCCCAATGTTTCAACAAAAACATTTAATCACATGAATTGTTTTTGGTGTACTCTACATCCGTTTTTTTTTTCTCCCAAATGGTCTTGTGTTACTTTGCTATTGCAACAAGTGAGTGGGCATAATTGATAAGGCAACGTGATTCTTTGTGAGGTTTCTGCACTTGAGAGAGAGGATCCTGTGACTTCTTCAGATGAATCATGAGACGGGGGGGAGGCCTCGTTAATGTGGACGAAATGACTCATGTTCAGTCACAGACAATATGAGAATGTGCTGTCAAGCCTTTTGCTTTAGGGTTGTTATAAAGGGGTGTTGTGGTAACGAGGTAAGCGATTTGTTCAAAGGTGGCCAAAGTGCTCACTCACTCCTCTCTCCGTCTCGTTCTCTCTCTCTCTCTCTCTGTATATAAGTGTAAATACCGTATTGGCCCGAATATAAGACAACCCTGATTATAAGACGACCCCCCTGTCAACTCAACTCAAGTTTGAAAAAAGTGTTTTGAACACCAAATTTAATTTTCATACAGAAAATAATTTGAATAATCTGAAAAAAATGATCCTGTCGAGCTCTTGAAAGCGGAATATATATATATATATATATATATATACACACACACACAACATAACATGTCAACATAAATTACATATATACTTTTAAATATGTAATTTTAAATATGTTTGAAATAAAGATAGATAGATATATAATAAAAATAAATATAATATATAATATAAATAAATATATATATAAATAAATAAATAAATAAATATATATATATATATATATATATATATATATATATATATATATATATATATATATATATATATATATATATATATATATATATATATATATATATATACTGTGGATGGATGTACTTTACTGGCTTTGTGTGTGTGCGTGCGTGGCATTTGAACAGCAGGACATTGTTCCGTGTTTGCGCAGCGATGGCAATCATGTTTGTCAATTACAACACGGTCTCGTCGGCGCATTCTCTCGCCATTACACTTGCTGTTGCCTGTTTAACTATGCAACAGATAATGGGCGGAGGGGTCACAGGACGGATAAGCGTAACCGTTGTCTTGTGTTGACGCTGAACTCTGACACACAACTATTCACCTTCATGGAGAAACAAGGCTATAAAAGCCTGAGCTTGCATTCCATGCTGATCAACATTTAACGCCACTAATGGATTCCAAATATATTTGTGCTGGGTGGTTGGCCATCAGCCATGGCACTTCAGCTTCGACGTATTTACTTTCACACAGAGCCAAGTTGTTAGTAAACCACGAGCATTGCAGTCACCCGGCTATTATTAGGCCAGGCTATTATTTTCCTTCTCGTTGGCGATGTTTTAAGAGCAATATATTATTCATAACTGATTTCAAACTGTTCTTATGGTTGTTCTTCTACGGTGGTAGCAGAACATCAGAGGTGGAAAAAGTAGTCTGGACTTAAGTAGAAGTACCGTATTTTCCGCACTATAAGGCGCACCTAAAAACCTCCAATTTTCTCAACAGTACGCCTTATAATCCGGTGCGCCTTATATATGAACCAATATTTAGCCACTTCAGCAGGCGTGTCCAAATATATGGATTTATATACATATGCTTCAATTTTGATGTTTGTTTTGAGGTTTTATGTGACAATAGTGCCTAAAAGTTAGCCAATGCTAACACTGCTAGCATCATTTGAACGTATCCCCACTCGACTAATCCCTGTGTGTGTCTCTGACCAAAGTCATGACTGTTCTCAAACATGACCCTTCATAATGGCATGCGATGATGAAAGTGTGTCGCCATCATAACTAGTCAGAGAGAAGGCTTATCGAGCTTCAATAAAATAGCAGCACTAGCAAAACCAAGATAGTATTAGTATAGATAAGCAACCCTCAGGTGCTACCAAACTTATTTGTAATTGTGTGTACTGTAACACTAAAATTTATTCTTCAATTATTCGTTTTTCCATCGGTGCAGAATTTGTTTTTTTTTAATTAGAGATGCAAAATGGGGCCAGTGTTGACAATTTAAGAACTATAACAAACATCTTTTTATTTCCCAACGAAATTGTAACCCCACCTTTAATTTCATACTTCAGAATTCTAAACATGAGTAAGATTTTTATACGACCTCGTACTTTGTCATTCGTCATTAAAGTGTTTGTGTGAGTAGTGCCAATAAAGGTGTGAACTCTGGAACGATCTCATGTGGACTTTGTGCTTAGCATTGAGATCTAAGTGAAACACTTTCATTTTCTAACTTGAAATCTGATCATCTCATCTTTTTAACAGTATCAAAAAAATCTTAGACGTTCACAAAAAAAGAAATGAGCTCGCATGAACGAACCCCTATCACAGTGTGTTGCCATTACTCGGCAACAGAATGTGTCCTTGGGTGTGGCCAGCTGACCTCGAAGCCCTGATCTAGATTAAAAAAAAAAAAAGATTACATCAGCAGTCCATATTTCACCATTGCCCGAGTGTGTGCCAAATACACTAATTGCATAAATGGTTACAGTGGCCAGTCAAGTTTTTCTTATGTAATACCGCTTTAAATGAATGACAAATCTGTGACATTTCATCAATGGCTATCTTCTCGTTAAGCGTAGTGATCAGTAAGTTTCCATCAGTCCCGCATCCGTCTGACCCAACAACAATCTAGAGTAGGAACAGGTTTTTCCTCCCGTGCTGTAACAACACACAGTAACAAACAGCCTGATGTACTTTTGATACCGTACTGCCCTCCTAAAGCGTCCGTCAAGAGATCCCTCTAAGGACCAGCCAGTTTGGGATTTGAGAGCCAAAATTATCCCCGCCGCAGGCCAAAGAATATCATATGTTTGCTTGAATGTAAATCCACATGACTTTTTTTTCCCAAGCGTCTGGTTATGTTAGAACCCAAACAATGCTTTTATAAATCACATCATCCCTTTGAAGACATCTAAGGGAACGTTAAGGCTACAGCTGCTCATATGTATGTTACGGAAATACATATACTATTTCAAAACAGAACATGTATGTCTCCCATGTAAGTGTGTCTGGTGCCTGAGAACAAAAGAGAGACAGGTGGGCTGTTGTAAACCAGACTAATCTGGTTTACACCATGTATGTTTATATATTACAAGCCCCTGTCACGGGCTTTTGGCCGTTGTTGACTTTGAAGGAGGAAGAGGCTCAAATGATCGGTCCCGCATGTGTGTAAACTGCTTAGACAATAAATCTCTAACCCTTGATAGGATACTTTGGGTTAATAATATACAGTAATCCCTCGTTTATCGCGGATATTTGGTTCCAAAAACCAAGTGAAATCCAAGAAGTACGGTCACCAACAGCAAGTAATGAGTTAGCGGAAAGATGCTAATTCGTGATCATGCTAGCGCGCGAAATCAGACTTCTAAAGGATGTAAACGAACATTTGGAGCAATACTACATGGTCCTAAAGGTTAGACACACGTTTCCTCAATTTAGATGTTTTATTTTGACTTTTAAATGTTTTTTTAATTTAGGAAAAAAAAAATCCGCGATGTAGCGAAGCCGCGATAAACGAAACGCGAAGTAGCGAGGGATCACTGTATAGTAGTCTAGATGAGATGTAACAAAGGCATGGATTCAGTACAAAAGTAAATTAATGTTCAAAATATTTTTGTTTACTGTCAATACTAGCTTAGTGGCAGTGAGGAGTCACTTGTTCACGCACTACATGTACACAGTGAGTGAAAATGCTATCATTGCTAGCTAGCGCATGTGAATATTAGCCGCGGATTCCCAAAGTTGATGTCTTTCCAGTTTGTAGCGGTTACAAATTCACGATAGGACAACACTCGGTAATCTCCTCAGAATGTCTGTCCTCCAACGTGAACTTCCTTGGCTGCCAGAGTCGCTTTATCTTCATCTGTCCGTCGAACCCCCTCAGAGTCGAGTAATGAGACATGAAAGTGGCCGTGAGTGTGGAGAGCTCAGTGTCAGCTCTCTGGGAAATAAAAGGTCGCTTCGTTTGAGATGGATCTTTTGAGAAAGGATTCTTTAAAAAAAAAAAAAAAAAAAAAAGGCCAGAAAAGACAGGCAGCTCTTATGAAGTCCGGTGAGTCATCCCCACACTATTCATACCCTCCATCCGTGTCACCCTCATTACACCCATCATCCCCCCCCTATGCTCCATCGAGGAGGTCTTTCACAAAAAAAACACTTTTATCCCAACCGTCATCACTCTCACATCTTCTCAGCTCTACGTGCAGCATGGACATCTCCACAGGGAAAATACAAATAAGGGAAAAACAAGAGAAAGCTGGGGAGGAGGATGAAGTCCCAGAAGGAGAATGCTACTTTCCCAGATCAGGGAGCCTAGCCATGTGACGCTAGGGGCCACAAAGTTTGTGTGAGGTTATGTGTGTGATATGGAGAGCGTGACAGGCTGAATGGGCTCTCTCTGTATTCACAAAAGTCCAAGTAGCCTGGAGCCAGACAGACGGATACCTGGTGAAATTGAGCTTACAATGAGATACCGCTGCTGTGAGAAAAGCCAGAGGTGGCCAAAGTACTCGCACTCGGTGCTTAAGTGGAGCTACAGATACTTATGTAGGAAAAGACTTGGGTTAAAAAAATAAAAAAAAACAGCTAAAGAAACTGAGAACAAGACAGATATTGATTCCGCCATTCTGGAAATTCACCGTCCCACTGGGCATGCCGAAATGTTAAATATTAAAAATATCAAAATATGAAACAGTTTCTGTATAGATGTTTGTTTAAATATTGATTCGACTCTCACACTTGAGTCAAAGTAAAAAAAAAAAAGTACAGACTGAAATTTATAACTCATGCTGTTTATTTTTATTTTAAGCTAAGCGCTAGCTAGCGTTGTTTCAACTTCGCTGATTTTGTGAACTGGCAAACAAAATAAAAGTCAAATTAGGTCACGATAAGGACTAAAAATACACTATGTTTTTTTTCAGATTGTATTTGTAGGTTGCAGAGGTAGAGAAAGTCAAAACCATGCCGCAGTTTGGCTTTAGCTTCTCATCAACTAGCAGGTAAACAAGCTAACTCTTGCTTCTCCTAATCTATTGCCCTAGTTTACATTTCTCTGTGTCACTGCTGTCCCCTTTTTCCCCCCAAGACCTAAAGTAACTAATCAATGGTTTACTTGACTCTCCCTCCCTCTAGTTAACTTTTTTTTGATCACTAAACGTAAGCCTAATTCGACAAATTAGAAAGTGCAGATTTTTTTTTTTTATAAACGTAAGGTAAAAGTTGTCTCAAAAAATAAACACTAAAACTACCCGATAAGCTTTCTTAAGTACAGTAACAAATGATTTGTACTTGATTACTTCCCACCACTGCCATTTATAGCGACTCAAGCGTATAAACGTTGGATACGGTTCATCCAAGTCATAAACAAGCCCAAACAATGTTGCTATCCTTCCTCCCACATCTATTTTAAGCTTGAGTGAGAGAGCAACAATCTTGTTGGGCAGTGCGAAGCTTACGTTCCATCATTGATTTGCATGTTGAAGTGGAACATACTGTTATCGGGGCCCGGGGGGGGAAGAGGGGGGGCAGCGAATGTGACCCGGCCGGGCGAGGCAGCCGACAAATGTGTAAATGTGCGCCTGTAGCCAGGCTGTCTGGTCTGCAGCTCTCCACGCACATACTGGAAGCTCACTCAACCGGCGAAGTTGTGTCAACATTGTCTCATTCCCAGTGGCCCTGCAGTCATCTGGGTTGCTTCATCACCATGCTCGGTAAAAAAAAAACAAAAAAAAAACAATAACCTGCGGTGCATTTGACTTGGCAAGTTCGACCCAAACGTTGTCGCGACAGACAAATATGAACAGTCATTTATTTTCTACGAGTCTGTAAGATGGTGACAATTATCCTACCGATTATTCCATCGATTAATCGGGGGGAATCGTCACGATCTTTTCCCAGATAGAAGGACTCATCTAGCGTTCTTTGTGATGGGTTGTACGGCCTCAGCATCCCAGCCTGTTTCATTTGACTACAATGGCCTCCTTGTCTCAAGCTGGGGGGGGATTGCGGACCGAACGGCACCGAGCGACATGATCACGATATAGTGTAGCTCCACAATGAGAATAAAGGCGCTCCATAATCACGATTAGGCCTCCGCAAAGCTCGCTCAACCCAAGTCACCTTCCACAAAGCTCACCCAAAAAGTTGCCTTCTGACAAACAAGACAGAAAAGCTCCTTCTCAATAGATTGGACAGTTGGAATGAAGTTTTTACAGAACAGAAAAAAAAAAAAATCAACCCTACTGCTCTACCTGCTTTAGAAAGCTGCAAATCTAGCCATAAAGCTCGGAATAGTCTCACAGCTAAATCTATTCAAAGCAGTCCGACTTCCCTCTGAGATTTGAAGAGCCCACGGGCTTATTAATTGTTTCCAGACCCGGAAACAAATAAAGTCAAGCAGCTGATATCTGCTCAAACTATCGTGACATCTCAAAGTGCTCACAGCTGCTTTTCATAAATCAACTTTTTCATTTATTCTGCTTTTATGTTAGGAATCCATCCAGATTTTTCATCTCAGTTATTGTTATTTTTTTTGTCTGTATCTGTAGAGCACTATAGCGTATAACGAAGATATATAAATAGCGCAAAAAACGAAATCTCATTGGAGAAACTGACGAGAGCTTGGGAAGGATCTACTTTTGACATGCCAAGAGCGCGGAAAGAGCTGGAACAATGTTTGTCCTATATTGATGCGGAGGGAAAGTAGGGCGTCTCCATATGAGGACAGTAACGACATTGTGCTCCATTGTACGTTGACGACGGCGGGCCGCCGCGGTGGCCTGCCGACTATCTCGTGCTCACACATGCCAACAGCAACTGAAGGAAAAAAATAAAAATGCAAATGGAAGACATTTTTTTATCAATATTGCCCCACTTTTTGGATATTGTTGCCATTTTTCAAACCATTCAAACTTCCAAATAGTTCAAAAAATTCAGGATAATAATTCCTACGTGAGCAAAATTCCACACATTTCTCGATAACCTTTCAAAATTGAAAAAGATGCTCTACGCATTTACCATTTCGCATTTCCCGGCTTATTCAAAACGCTGAGCTCATTTAGAAGATCATGGGAACTATTTAACACGTTCCCCCAACATTCCGACATTTTCACAGCGGGATTCCCAAACAAAGAGATATTTTACATATCTCCCTCTTTTCGCATTTCTTGACCGATTCAAACTCAGAATTTTTTCTTTTTTTATCTTTTGTGTAAAATGCTTAATTGGAATCTGTTTTGAAAATATTAGCGATGACATAAGACTGTTGAGCTAGCTAGCTAGCTAGGATTTGCCACCTAGCGAGCTAGCCGCTGATTGGTTAGCTAGTGTGTGTTATGTCTAGGCTGGAGCACATTCAGAAAATACACACAAGCACAGCGAGAACATTTAAACTCCACACACAAATAAATAAGTCGTGTTTTATCCGTGCCAGAGAGTGTATGAGGCTAAAACCAATCAAACTGCGACTTACCAATTCCGAGATGAACGCGTCCTCTCGATTTCGCTGCCACGCCGTCAGCGTGTGGATGACTGACAGCGTGATACCGCTAAGTACAGCGGCTCTCATTCGGACAGGCAGCAGTGTGTAGATGATGTAGATGAAGAAGACCGTCCACCAGACGCCCTCCGAGGCACTGCGGGGGTTCACCATCAGCAGCCCATACACCTGCACCACAATCAGCACCCCGATCACAAGGTAGCTCACAATCCACATGTAGTCCTGGTGGAAGCAGTTGCGGTTGCACACCACCATCACGGCCAGGAAAAGTGTCATGGCCACGCAGAGGACGGTGACGTAGGCCACGTCCGGAGCCCGCTGGATGCAGTGGAAGGTTAGCATGACCCCGCACACCACCACCAGGACCCCCATCAGCATGGTGAGAGAACTCTGGTTGAGTCGGAAGAAGTAGCGCTGGTACAGACGCTCCAGTTTAGCCGACTGGAACTTCTTTGAGTGAAAAACCCACAATACTCGCATCCAGCAGTCGGTGGCGCTCAAGGCCTTGCACCGGCCTTCGGTGGATTCCCCAAAGTCATCCTCCTTCCTCCCCTTTGGTTCGCCATCCTCAAAGCCCAAGTCTACTGCCTTCAACCCCAAATCCACTCCTTCGCCCATCCTTTTCCCGTAGTGGTCCTCTTGCCATCCGCAGTGCAGGCCCAAGTTCCCTCCGCTAGTCCCCGCTCGAGTGTGGTAATGGTGGCCGACCGTATTCCGGGGCTCCGGGTCCTCGGGGTCCCTGAGGCAGCTCATGTAGCGAGAAGTGCATAGCGAGGATTTGGCGCTCTTCTTTTTGCCATTGCGCTCTCCCCACGCTGTCTTCCGTTCGTCCACTCTGCCCACAAAGAAGCTTCTGGCCCACGACATCCTGTCGAGGGACAAACAAGACATACGTTCACAAAACGGGTCTCGAATTAGCTTTCTCATGTACATATTTTTTTCGGGAAGAGTTATCGATAGCAATATCGGGGGGGTCCGCTGTGCAGCAGTGAAATTGCTCAGTTGGAAGTTTGACCAAATTTGGGGAGGAAAATATGCCTCAAAGTTCAAACAACTTCAAACATATGAGCCGTCAGCGCTGCTCACTCGACGTCATTTCAGCTAGCATCAAAAGATGTTTGTTTGGGTTTTATTTTATGAAAGGACCTTCGTGGAATGACAACAAGAAGAATATCCAGTGTGACGTTAGTGCGGTCTCATTCTAAGAGAAATCTGAGCATATTTTTTTTTGGCCAGGGTGTTTGGGTTTCATGATAGACTGAGAACTGCAGCACAAGTTTTGCTTCTGTTAAGACACTTGACTGGTTTTATATTGGTAGGTTGCTACTCTCTGTTTTTGTCCCATAGCGATTGGCTTAATAGTACTTTCACTCTTTTTATTTTCTTTATATTATCAAAAAGAACTTCATTTGGTGTAGTTGATTGGTGTGGATGTTTTTAAAAAGTGACAACAAACTGCCAAACTAGCTAGCTAGGTAGCTAGCCACTGAGCGATTAGCCGATGTATGCTAATTGAGACACTTGTGATTACGTGTGTGTAATGTTTTGACATTTTGTTATCGGTTGATTTCATTTTCCCCTTGCGTGACCGTATTTTTGTACCAAACGCAAGTCCAACACAAAGCACGGCTTAACTGTGTGCATGGTTGGAGTTTTCTTTTGTTATTTACGTAGACACGCGTGGGTAGAAAAGGGTGTTTGCGCCCTTGTGGGAGTGAACACAGTCGACTTCAGTCCTGCCATTAAAACAGCTTCTACAATCCCCTTCAAATTCAGCACCTAGCAAATGCGCCTTTCTATAAAAATAGAGCCCTAAATATTGAATAAAATGAATTCATTGTGAGATTTATTACACCAACTCGTTAAATTTAACAGCATTTTTAATTGATATGTTTTTTTTTACAGACTACAGGAAGCATTACTTTATATGTCTTTGTAGGAGGAGTCTAATAAGAAAAGCAAAAAAAGAAAATAGATTTTACAGGTGCACGTTTCTACTTACCTGGGTGGTTTGTTGGATTTAAGACTCCTCTTTGGGCTAGTTCATGCCAGCAGGTGCACCTTGTGGGCTCAGTTAGTTCTTTCTGCAGTCTCCCAAAGTATTAATGTATGAGCCCTGCACACGATCGGTTACCTCTGTAGGCCTTCATGTCTCCTGGGGGGAAAAAAAACAAACACAAAATCAGCTGCAGATCAAGATCAGACCTGGACTACCTTCAAACTACCTGTATATCGGTTCTCACCAGTCGACCGGTCCCTGCCATCTATCGCAACAATCTGCTGCTGTCATTAGTGTGCTCCATTTGACAACAAAGGCCTCTGGAGTGGGCACCAATCAGAGATCAAGAGCTCTCCAGCCACATTCAATTGTCCATGCTTCCATGAGATCTTATGACTCACGTAAGCTAGCTTCAATGACACCGACCTCCAAACCTAATAAGCAAATCTCTGTTCTGGATGAAGGAGGACAAACCATGTGGAACTTGGAAGGTGCACGTGAGGCAGACCACCAGGAGCATGATCGGATCCTCATTCCCACTGTAGCTCCTGCTGTCATGCAAACTATGATCTAGATATTCCCATCCGTGAGAGCAACCATTGGACCAAGCATGCTATTCCTATATACGGCGAAGTGGAACAGGCAGACCGATGGTGGCGGCCAGTTATTACATAACAGGACGCTGGGTCGACAGCTCTCCGTGTTCACTCACTCACATGCAGCAGGCAGCACGCCCGCGAGTGCACGCCGTCGTGCAGCCCCCCCGTGCACGCTGCCCTCTCACGAGTCCCGGAGCCCAACATTCCGCGGGGCAACTTAATGCACGGCCGGGGATGTGTGGGCAAAGACCTGGACGCGCGGTGGATGTTTGGACTGAGATGTCAAGTGGCCAACACCGCGGAACGGTGCAAATTTAATCAGCACTTCTCCGCCAGTGTCACTTTGACGCATTTGAGCGCAAGGTTCTCTCTCACACACGCACGGAGTGTACCTTTGGCGAGGGTCGATCTTCCAACACCCGCAGCGGAGCAGCTCCAGGTCCACCCCCGAGACTCCAGGTTCTACGTAGCCGCCGACGCTGGAGCCTGATCCGGATGCAGATGCGGCTATGTGAGCCTACGAGCTCCGACCTGAAGTCTGCTGCTTCTACTCTCTCTCTCTCTCTTTCTCTCTCTCTCCCTCTCCCCCCCTCTCTCTCTGACTCTCGCTCACCCCCTTCTCTATCAGACAGCCAATAGCACCACCTAGTGGTTATAATCTGCAATACGTATATATTTATTTACTCACGCTTTGCTGTTGTTTTTTCCAGCAAGTGGCGCCATTGGTCACAAACTTCACACTAACTCCAATTATTGTAGATCTCCAGAGATGGCTTTATATGTCCCAAAATGTTTTTTAACGCCGATTTTGTTTTCAAAAATGTGATTTACTTTTTCTAGCAAAATCGTTTTTTCACGTAATTTTATGTGATGCTTTTAAATTTGGTGCAATGCTCTACTTTTTAAGGAGAAAATTTCAATTGCAAAATTCAATTCCAAATTAAAAAAGTCTTCTTAGTCAAAGGGTGTGGATTGTGTTTAAGGTTGTTGAAAGTGGTTTAACAAGGAGCGGCACGCTCGGTCCAGCAGCGAGAAAAGTTCCTCAAAACAAAGGAGATTAAATTGTTTGCTTCAGTTTGTCTCCTGTGGGCCTTGTCATAACGATAATGCAAACCGATCATATTTTCCTTGTGTGTTAAGTGTAAAAACAGTCTCACTATATATTCAATGTTTAACATCTCATCTCAAGTCTGCAGTCATCAGATATGAAAGGACTCAACACCAACCAGGTGTTTTCTCACCCCCCCCTCCCAAACATTCAAAAAACAACACCCCACCCTCTATCTACCCTGCCGGTGCCTTAAAATAGCTGACGCGCATCCATAATGCACCAGCAGCAGGACTCTGCCCTCAGAGGCTTTAAATGGGACAGACAGACTGACATGTGCACGCCATGCTTGGCTGCAGTTCCCAAAACAGAAGCCATTTTCTGTTTAACTTTCAAACCTCCATTCATTCATGTTTTATTCACATTTACTGCTCATGTGGAATTGGAATGGATGCCTTGCTCCTTCTTTTCTCGTTGCCCCCCCCCCCCCCTCCTCCACACACCACCACCACACTGTTTCCTTGCAACCCATTCTATGAATTATGAATTTTTGCTGGTGAGTTTCACAACTGGCACAGTCATCTTTTTTTATTTGTATGCATTTATTGATTTATGTTACACTTCATATTTTTTTTTTTTCATACTTGAATGATGAACAAGGATGGAGCTGTTTTTAGCACAGACTCATAAACACGATGCGGATTTTGAGCTGGCATACATGGAAAAAGACAAATGATTTAGTTAAACAGTTAAAAGTGTTAAATTTCTCATCCATGCAACGACTTCTAGACACACTACACACAACCAATCCGTAGTGCTGTTGCATCTACAGTGAGTGGAAAGCCAGCCAATCATAAGGCAGCTGTGACGTCATTTTCAGTCGACAGCCAGTCTCAAAATGGCCGCCCCGTGAGGTAGATGAAAACGAGCACATTTTTCTGCTTAATTCGTATTTCACAAACAAAATGTGAACCAGAATGTCATGTTTAAACGAGTCTGGGCACATACAACATATTTTTTTTAAAAATGTTGACTTGATTTCTACTTTAAGTTACTGATTTGTTGGCACTGTAAACATTACTTTCCAATCACTGTTTGTAAAAAACTAAATAATGATAATAAAAAAACATCAATAAAAGCCAGTATCGCCTCCAGAAATATTCTTAGTAGAAAGCTGATGCTTGCTCTTTAATTGTGTTTCTTTTGTCAGGGAGGAGAGCAAGGACGATATGTAGAAGCGATAGAGGCTTGCTGACGTCACAGCAGTGGAGGGCGGGGCTGCTAGGCTGCCAAGTCCACGAGAAAGAACGCGTCCACTCATGCAACGGTGCACTCGAGTGTTGCTCGGAAGAGAGAGCGCACCATGACCGCCTAGCGGAGCCAGAGCAAGAGAGAGCAAGAGAGAGATGCTCTCCCACCTCCTCCCACGGAGTAAGTACTTTCCCTTCCGCGTCTGCTGCATTTCCACCCGTGGATCAGGAGCGCATGGATGATGTGTGAAAAACATTTCTGGATCGAAACTTTGAGGGGAACGCCTTTGGTCGGCATTCCGTGGCATCGTGTGAAGATGTCTGATGGTGCGGGTGGGTGGGCGTACTTGCTTGAGGGAGAAGGAGTGCATCTGGGACCGCGAGGGCTTCCTGTGCCGGGTCAATTAAATAGTGCATGAGACGGAGCACTAAAAGCCTGTCCCGTGAGGCGCAAAGTGCTTTCTTTGTGTGTGTGTGTGCGTGCATGCATCAATGCGCGATGCCTTGATTAAAGTTGATGAACCAGCAATGTTGACATTGTTAACCATTCCAATTCCTGCCTGAAAACACTGCTTATGTTTATCTTCGCTTTTCACCAAAGATGTTCCAATGTTGGCCAATGTGTTGTGTGCATCATGAAAAAAAAATCTTGGGAGACACCAGCAAATGTTCCAAGCCAGCACTTGGGATGCTTTAACGTTAAATATTAGGTTATGCGCTTATGTAGGGCGCCATTACATATTGATAAGTCTGACATTCCCCTTCGTCAAGAGGCACCAATTAGGCCCAACTCAAACCCAGAGCCGGAATGGGGTCAGCGAAAGTTGCAAACACGTGCAATTAGTGAAGGATGCTGCAGTGGGCAAAGCTGAATGCAGCTCCATGTGGACTAGTTAGTTAGCACCAGCGTTCATGTATAGCAGTTTGGGGAAGTCGGGGAAATGCTGTCAGGCAGAAGAGGAAAGCGAGTGAAAAAATAGAATATAAAAGTAATATGACAAAAAGCTTTAATGCAAAATGAAATTTTCTTATCCGATTAATCAATGGAAAAATCAATTCTGAAAAGATTTTATATCTCAGGAGGTTGGCTGCTTGGAAAGTAGATCTTGGTTGAAAAGACGTTGGCCTTGGTAAGGATGAAGTCAACAGTGAGAATGAATTGCGAAGATCTTCGGCTTGCTCGCTGATTCAAGCATCAGCGCGTGCCAGCCTCCGCGTCATTGCCTCGTCCTTATTGCATCAGTAGCGTTACTCTTTGCAGATGGCTAATGCAAAATGTCAGCGCGGCCGTACCATGTGGGCTTGTTGTTAGCGGTTGCAAACGAAGCTGGTCATGCAATGACACGACATCACACATTATTATTATTTTTTATACAGTAAAAACGTTTGCAGCGCCGTTAGAGTAATACCATGTATGGTTGGATGCTCTATTTGTGTGTATATTGCTGCTTTGTGAAGATTCATCATTACCGTATTTTCCGCACTATAAGGCGCACCGAAAAACCTCCAATTTTCTCAAAAGCCGACAGTGCGCTTTATAATCCAGTGCGCTTTATATATGGACCAATATGGATTCGTGGATGAGGACTAATTTATTAAAGTAAGCTTTACGTGTTTATTTTGTGTGTTGTGTGATATTAACGTTTGAGCAACATTGAGTTATTGATATATTGTTTTCACTATTTTGAGTGTTACTATATTGTGATTGCATTCACGTTTGAGCAACCTTGAGTTATTTATTATATGCGCCTTATAATCCGGTGCATCTTATATATGAACAAAGTTTTAAAATGGGCCATTCATTGAAGGTGCGCCTTATAATCCGGTGCGCCTTATAGTACTGTAACATCAATGCTAATCTCTGTTAGCTTGCCTAGGACATTTCACATGATCTGTTAGCATTAAGCTAGTTGTGTAAATCAGGGATGTTTAATTCTCTTTGGTTGGACATAATATTAATAATAATAATAATAATAATAATAATAATAACAATTATTATTATATATATAATAATAATAATAATCCATCCATCCATCCATCTTCCATCTTCTAATAATTATTATTATTGTTATTTCTTTTATATAATGATAATAATAATAATAATAATTATTATTATATTATATAAAAGAAATAATAAAATAATAATAATAATAATTTTAGATGAATTAAAAGCAGGCTGGAATGGTAAAACCATTTTAAAAAGTGTATTTTTTTTATCATCCCTCTTTTTGCATATTTTAACCGATGTTCTGGTGTCCATACGTTGTGATCAGAGGGGGCCGTATTAACTGCAGGATCACCCCGAGGTAACATTAGAGCAAGAACAGGGTGGAGCTACTCAGGACAGGATGAAGCTTCTCCGCTTGTGCGGTTCTCCTATTGATCCACTCAACCCGACTCTGGTTGCATCGTCAGGGGATGCGAGGATCCACCTCTACCCGGAATGCTGCCTCAGCTTCCCCTTTGCGCAGAGGGCGAGGTGGCTCCGATATGAAATTTTCGTCACTTTACTTCTGCAATAGACCTCTCCTATTCTGTAACATGTCACGAGTAATTTAATGTGTAAAACACATCTTGGGATTTCAAGACCCTTAAAATCGAAATTTCTCAATATGGACTTATACTGCATGCTCACCTCTCGCTGCCTTACTTATTTCCGTCAGTGTGTTTTTTGGGGCCTCTTGTGACAAGTGCTAAAAAAAGAAAGCATCACACCCGGCATGACAGTACCAGGAGGATAAAACAATACTGCGCAATGTAATATTCTATTTTTTTTTCTTGTTTGTGTCTACTGTACGGGAAGCTAGTTCACAAATAGATGGACTAAGTCAAGATAGCTGAGCCTGTTTCAAATTTGTTTTGCTCTTTTATGGTGGGAATTCATCAAAAGTCAGTCAACTTTGACAATCCTCCCTCCCGGAGGTGACGGTGGGAGAGGTGAGGGAGAAAAACTCGAGGAAGAGAAGATGCTGAGTTATAATTAGATTGACTGAAGAATAAAACAAATTGTGCTAATCTCCTCACATTTGGCTGCCATTCTCCTCCTCTTGTCATCATTCCCTTTCCTTAGTTTAACATTGGATTAAGCAGCAAATGAGCATTTCGTGATGTTATTTTCTCCCCGTTTCTCTTTCGCCTAGTTATCTTTATTCTCTCGCCAATTGTTCTCTTGCTTGGCGGCATTGCGCCCCCAACTCCTACTTCATGTTCAGCCCTAATGATGAAAATAGTCACCCCGGCCTGTATTGTCCACTCCAAAGAATGTGTGTGCGTATGGGCCTCAGGTTCCTTTTTTATTTCAAAAACATGTCAGAATAAAGCCCTTAAGACATGTTTTGCTAAAAGCCGCAGTGGAGTGCACTTCATTCTTAGGCAAGGAACCTTAAATGAGGCAGATGAGAGCGTGCGGCCTAGCAGCATAATGCACACCAAAGTAGCATCGTCATTGCCCTGGGTTGTTTTATTTTTTTTATATTCAAGACAGGAGCGAATACATGTTTTCGTTTAAGTGCTACACGCCGAAAAATGGAAGGATACAATGTCCACGTAGACATTCCGTAATTTAATTTACTAAACAAACTAAAGGAAGTAATGGTGCAGCGGTACCTTGAGATTACGAGTGTTTTTTCCAGATTCGAGCTGTCTTCGATCGATTTTTCTCCTGTACTTGCTTGAGATACGAGCATTTCAATCGGTGTCACACAATAAGCAGTACTTTAGCAAACACTGAACGCCAAAAAAGAAGTTTTGGGATATTAAATGTCACTACCAGTTGAGGAGAAAGAGAATTGCACATTGTAAAGTCAAGAAAAAACAGCAATAATGGATATCTTTACCTTGGAAAAGCCCACTTAGCTTAATGCTAACAAACAAGTAATATGCTAACAGTTAGCATTGATAGTTTTGACAGTAACAGAGCAATTCGTAGTTTTTATAACAGCACTCACAGGCCAAAGCCTTCTGTGGCAAAATTTGTTGAACATGATCAGTAAATAGTAATAAAATCAGTGCTAATTACGTTTTACGCCATAAGTAAAAACATAAACACAACAGCCTGACCGCAGCAAGGAAATTTGCGCCATCATAAAAAAAAAACAAATCGTGTTTGCCATTCCAGAGAGATTCACAAAATGTCTTCTAAGCTTGGCCTTATTATCACTTTTTCTCTCTTCATCTTGAATTTGTCACCCTTCTCGCAGCTTATGCCAAATTGTGCATCACTAATGGCAGACCAATGATGTCAGTCTTCAACGTGCCTTTCAAAAGGGAACACAAAATGGAAATTTGACTTTTTAATTGCTGTTCAAGGGTGAAGTAAATCCTCATTCAGCTTCCTATTTTGGAAAAAACTTTTCTGTCAGCAAGCCGTTCTCCATTTTGCCAAATTGTGCCATCGCGGTAATACCTCCATTGCTCCGCTCATGACTTAGTTTCTGGGCTGAGTGAATATCCACCATTTTCAAGTGATTAGAATCTGAATACTGGCCCGCATCCAAATACCGTATTTTCCGCACTATAAGGCGCAACTAAAAACCTCCAATTTTCTCAAAAGCCGACAGTGCGCCTTATAATCAGGTGCGCCTTATATATGGACCAATATTGAGCCACTACAGCAGGCGTGTCCAAAGTCCGGCCCGCGTCCCAAATAAATATATCTTATATATGGACAAAGTTTTGCGCCTTATAATCCGGTGCGCCTTATATATGGACAAAGCTTTAAAATGGGCCATTCATTGAAGGTGCGCCTTATAATCCGGTGCGCTTTATAGTGCAGAAAATACGCTATGTCCCCTTTTATTGGTAAAAGTGACAGCAGATCTTCCTGAATGAGCGATTGGCTGCTCCTCATAGTAGCAACGTGTGATGCTGCAAAGGCAGATGCTTGAGATTTTCCATCGGGGTGGAGCTGATGCCGAGCAAGCAGCCTTACAGTCGCTGCATCACTCTTGTATCGGAAATGACTGTAGGCAAAGCAGCAATGACAGCTGTGAAGCACTTAGGCTGATGCTGCCCCCCCCACCCCCACCCCCCTCCGCAAGCATAGGGGAGGTGGGGGGGCAATCATGTCTGACTCCAGCGCGACAGGACTCATCTTAAACAAGGTAGGTTGTGATGCGCCCCGGCCGTCTTTGTTGCTCCGCAAGGCGGGCGGACTCTCGGTCACGAATCCCCCCCCCCTTCCCCTGCCGCCGCTTCTATATATAGACCAAGTCGCCACAAAGTTACACGTTTTCCGGTGGCGCCGCTTGTAAAGAGCAAGGCAGGGCGGTTGCAATAACAGGCTAAATGGCTTGAAAGATGATTTCAGCTTTCTTTTCTACCGCTCTAGTTTGAATTCATGAGGTTGTCCGTGGAAAAGATGTGATGAAAGGTAAACTGCTTTGAAGTTCTTGGATTGGTTCACTGTTGAGCTTTTTTGCAAAGGAGGATTTTTAAAACCAACATATTGTAACCCTAATTCGTTTGGAACGGCGGTAGTTCTAATTTAATACCCATTAACAGTCAGCGTTTTGTCTGCAGTAAACTAGACCCCCTAGAGTGAGTACTAAAAATACCCCAAATGGACCCTGGATTTATTTTTAGGACATGTGTACAAAATACAAGGCACATGAACAGGAATTCACTTTTGTGAGTATCAATACCAGGTATTAGTATCGGTATCAGCCTTATTTCAAGGTGTCGGTACTCACAGTGGCATTAAAATAAAAATAAAATAAAAATAAATACATATAGTATAAAATAAACAAAATAATAATAGTAATAAAATATATGTAAATATATAATAATAAAAATAAATACATATAGAATAAAATAAACAAAATAAATATTGTCCAATGTGAATCTAGCCTTTGTCACTTCCAGTATTTGAAAGCAGCCATTCTTTTTTTTTAGGGTTCAGCCGATTCCTATACTAGTCGACCCTCGGATTCCGACCTGTCCCTGGAGGACGATCAGGAGGCGCCTCGGCGTGAAGCCGAGCGCCAGGCTCAGCTGCAGCTGGAGAGAGCCAAGGTGAGATCACGGTACTTGTCCTTATGATTGATGACGCTCGGTTGATATTTTTATACTTTTTTTTTTTAAGTCGAAACCAGTGGCCTTTGCAGTAAAAACCAATGTTAGTTATTGTGGGGCCCTGGATGAAGATTGTCCGGTCCAAGGCGCAGCCATTAATTTTGAAACCAAAGACTTTCTGCACATAAAAGAGGTGAGAGGTCATGACCATCCCTGCCGCTTTTTGACGCAAGACACTCGAAGTGACGTCTGATTTTCTGCGCTGCAGAAATACAACAATGACTGGTGGATCGGTCGACTGGTGAAGGAGGGCGCCGACGTCACCTTCATCCCCAGCCCCGTCAAATTGGAGGCCATCAGGATCAAACAGGAGCAGAAAGCAGCAGCCAGGTCAGAGGTCACACAGGCAAATGTAATTGCAGAATCATGTTAAATTAGCTGCATTAGTACATTCTGGGTATTGTGATATTTAGTTTTGCATCATTACATATTTTTTTTTTTTGGGTTTGACTTGTAAGATCAAACTTCCGATACGAGCGCTCTGCCATGTCACTCAGCTGACTTCGCTCGATGAATGTTGAGAAACATCGCTCGAAGCAACGGATATTAAAACACGGCAACAGATGGAGGGAAGTGCTGCTGCTTGTCTCATCCAAACAATTTAGTTCCAGACAAAAACGAAGGAGCGTGTACTTTTAATGCGGCGCACGTCACAGTTGACGAATTCTACGTCATCGGCCTGCTGTCGTTACCCCAAAGCCACATTTCCACAACACCTTTTAATGACGGTTCCCGTTGGCCCGCCTACTTCTTGTATCGCTCGGCTTTGCATTGCGATTTTCTCTAAATTGCCGCCTGGGGGGGATTCGCCCGAGATGACACTTAGCATTTTGTCGCTCTGCAGGAAAGGAGGCAACGCGTCATCCGGGGGTTGGAGATCCACGCCGCCATCTGCAGGTATGTAGAGCGGCAAGAGTCCAGCTGCCGAGTCGGTCCTCTTCAGGGGCTAGTCGGCTCCCAAACGAGAGCTGTACCGCGTACCGCATGTTAACAGGATGTGAAATTTAAGGCATGCGCCACATGAGCCCCTCAAAGTGCTCCACTGTGTCATTTACAAACCACAGTTAGCAAAGCATGCTAAGGTTTTGCTTAACCAAATTAATGATGGATTTCTTGATGCACTTCTTCTTGTCTGATGTTTGCTCCTTTTGTTCTGAAAGCCAAACAGAAGCAGAAACAGGTGTGTTTTCCATGAAATGAAATGTCTTAAGTGGCTCTGTCTATGCATCGGATGATGGCATTTAGTAATTCGTTTCTGCTATGTGTTGATTTTTGTCTGGCGTAGACAGAACTTGTGCCCCCGTATGATGTTGTTCCCTCCATGAGGCCGGTGGTGCTGGTGGGGCCTTCGCTGAAAGGCTACGAGGTGAGACATGTAAAGAGAAAGTCAAGCCTTAAATTTTCTTTGTAATATGTCCCAACACAGCGTTCTGATTAATATTGTGTTTGTGGAGTTAAGCAACAAAATTCATCTCAGGGGGCGGCCATTTTGTCACTTGCCGAAAATGACATCACAGGTGTCAGGTCTCAACAACCAATCACGTTTCAGCTTCAGAAAAATGCTGAGCTGTGAGTGGTTGGTCATTTTCAGCAAGTGGTAAAATGGCCGCCACCCTGAATTGGATAAAATAGGCACATTTGGGTTGTTTAATTCATTTTTCACAAATAAAACATTAATCACAACGGTGTTAAGTAAGAAAAAATGTAAGCGTGACTTCCCTAACTCGTCTTGATGTGCTTATAGGTGACGGACATGATGCAGAAAGCCTTGTTTGATTTCCTGAAGCACAGGTTTGACGGCAGGTGTGTACAGAAAAATAAAAGTTTATTTATGGCCCCTCGAGTGCATGTGACTTTATGAAGCACTTCTTCTAGGATCTCCATCACACGGGTGACTGCTGACCTGTCGCTGGCCAAGCGCTCGGTGCTCAACAAGAAGGCCATCATGGAGCGATCCAACACGCGCTCCAGCCTGGGTGAGTGATGACATCATCACCATCGAGCCATGTCTTTGTGTTCACACAATTCTTCTTCTCAGCCGAGGTCCAAAGTGAGATCGAAAGAATCTTTGAGCTGGCCAAGTCTCTGCAGCTAGTCGTCCTGGATGCAGACACCATCAATCACCCATCGCAGCTTCTCAAAACCTCTCTGGCCCCCATCGTCGTCTACGTCAAAGTGTCCTCGCCCAAAGTAGAGCACAAAGCCACCTCATAGGCCTCCACAATATGCGTGTTTTAGTAACTCCTTGTGTGTTTTTGTGTGGGCTGCACTGTCAGGTTCTGCAGAGGCTGATCAAATCTCGAGGGAAGTCACAGAGCAAACATCTGAACGTCCAGATGATGGCGGGGGACAAGCTTGCTCAGTGTCCACCTGTATGTCACTTTTGCTCCATCTACTTTTTACAACCATCAACGTACACTTGAGCCCTCAAACTGACCAAAGTTTCATTTAAGCATTTCTTTTCCAAACGGAGATTACATATCCTATTTTGTCCCACCACCAGGAGATGTTTGACGTGATCCTGGATGAGAATCAACTCGAGGACGCGTGCGAACACCTGGCTGAGTATCTGGACATTTACTGGCGTGCCACCCATCTACCTTGTTCTGCCCCCGTCAACCCGGTCCAGGACCAAAGTGTCGTCACCCCTCCTTCCGCTAACTCCAGTCAACAGGTATGTTAGCAAGCCCATCATCATAGCATTTATGTTGACGACGTATGTCCAACAACTAGTCGTGCTTGTAGTAGTTATAGTAGCAGTAACTAACTACTACCATGTTTCCTAGTTCTCTGAGACTCAAGAGTTAATCGAGTGACCACTTGCGGTGAGTCTTCCTCTTCTGCTGCAACATTCGATGGCCAAAACTCACTGATGTTGCAATGTGCTCTCCTCCTGCGGAAGGCCCGGGGCAGCCTAGAGCGCCACCATGGGGTAGCAGCAGCAGCAGTAGCAGCAGCAGCTTCTCTCCACCCTGAGTGAGAAGAGGGACAAAAGGCAGAAGCAGCTGGAACGTGCGGAAGCGACACAAGATACGGTTTGGGGTGAAACAGACGGAGATCCTGCTCACCGCTGCCCTCTAGGGGAAAGTCACTTGCTCCCGACGCCACATGACAACTCAGGGTCGCTTTCTGTACACATTCTGATAACCTTCTGCTACACACAGACACACACTGACAGTTGACACTGGTTAGGATGAGACACCTGTCTGTCTGTCTGTCTGTCTGTCTGTCTGTCTGTCTGTCTGTCTGTCTGTCAGAATGAAGCCCACAACACATGTGAAGCTCGACGGGAACACTTCAACAAGCACTACTATTACTCCTACCGCCATCGCCATTACAACTAATAACTACTACCAGTACCAATTAACAAAAAGCTACTACTCAACTACTACTAACAACTACTATTACTCCTCACTACTCGAATTAATACTACTATTTTTACTACAACTGCTACTACTACTGCCATTTAGTACTATCACTAATTGTAATGACTACTACTCAGTAGTACTATTAGGACTAGTATATTACTTTTACTACTGCTAGTAGTAATCGCTGAAGTGGGAGTAGTAATAATACTACTGCTACTACATTTACTACCACTAACTACTATTATCGTAATAGTAGCCTGCTACTTCTGCTGTCTTTACAACTCCAACTATTAGTAAAAACTGCCGTGAATAGCACCTAGTAGTACTATACTACCAATTTTGATTTACTATCCACTACTACTAGTAGTACTATCACTAGTATTTACTACTACTAATGCTAACAATACTATTACAAAGATTATCTGCTTGTACTGCACTGGGGAAATGTTGAATTTACTGAAATAAAATCATCTGGATCAGATATATTTTTAAAAGTAAACTTTTTTTCAAATATACCTATGATGATGACAGAAGATGAAGTAAATTCAACACCTTTTTTTAGTGTGGTGGCTACTAGTAGATCATAATTGTGGATATTTCTACTAATGCCGCTACTTGTGGTTGTAGTTGTATCCCATTATACTACTAATTAACAAATACTTTTCTGATACTGTAAATTATTAGTACCAAGGTACCACGAGTACTATTTCGAGTACGGCAGACGCTAAGAGCAGTAAGACACGCACGTTTTTCTCTGTCAACATGTGTCGTGGGCTTAAGACGACAAACACAGGTGAAAGCTCCTCACTAACTCCGTCTTCCGTCTCTACCGAGCTGACATTCCAGTTGAACCAAACGCGATTCCTGAAAATGGCACAAATTGTTTCTAGGCGTCGACACGCTAGCGGTCGACATGCTAGCAGCCCACAACGCGGCGGAATCTTGAATTTATCGAGTTGCTTGATTTCCTTCCGATCCGCCGGTAGCCTTTTTTTGTATAGTTTCTTTTCTACACTAAATGTAATGTAGTCATGGATGACATATCTTTCTTGCACACCGCCATGCATGTCAAGCACAAGACTAGCAAGGGAAACAAACTTCCTGGTAGCCATTAGTCACTTTTTATGGATGTACAACTGCCAACGCCTCACTCACTCATTTGCATCTTTCATGGCGTCAGTCATATTTCCAAAAAGGTCAGAGAAGCAACTCAAAACAAAGCATTTCTACCAAAAGGCGTTTATGTATATTCAGGGTCACATAAATCAACATTGATATCAACGTTAATATCAACAACCAAAAATGCTTAGTCAGACAAAACCGCAACAACAAATCAACATGAGTAAACTTTGATATCTGATGCTATTTTAAGATTTATGGCCAATTCGAAATGACTTTTCCTTAAGCACTTTAATGGATTTTGGAGATTTTGTGTTGTGAAATTGGAAATGACTTGGTATGTATAGGCTACATCATTCCAAAACATTTTCTTGTATCATTTGAAGCATAAAAGTGATCATAATTCATGGTCAGGATGACAACCTGTTGTGGTATATTTGAGTTGATACAGTTTTTCCATCTACTCCTAGTAGCAAATTGCAGTATCTATATAAAAAATACTGACATGAATGAAACTACAACTTAGTCATTTTGATGACTTGAAATGCATTTTTACAGTGTAAACAAATTCATAATGTTATATTTTCTTTTATTTAGCCTCCTGTCATGGAACACCCATCAGCTGGTTATTATTGTAAATAATGTAACGTGCATGACATCATTGTATTGCAGTTTCATCAGAAGGGCTTGGCAGGATCACGTGACTCATCCAATGTTATCAAATACGTTATCAACGCTTCATTGTACAGATTTACGATGGACATAATAGAATTATAAATTGTTCTGATTAGAATGATTATCCAACTGCACACAAACTGATAAGAGAACGCATGTTTTCTTTTAATGCTCTCCACATTTTAGAAAACAGTGGTACTGCCAAGTTGGACCCCGATCTTTCCAATTTTGGTCTTAAAGTGGAACAATTTTGGTTGCATTCGCCTCTTTTAAATCCAAACCGATTGTTTCAAATCTTTTTTTTTTTGTTACATATTTAGGCTAACGGATGCCAAACTGGAAAGCCACTGTTTATAGATATAATTACAAAAATTTCAGGATGAGGTATTGATGAAAAAAGGTCTTTGTACTCCTATTAACGGCAATTTATTAAAACAGGATTCAGAATCTTAATAATATACAATAAATAAAATAAAAGCGTGATAGGCATCCTACTGGAGCTCACGAGACTCAAGCACACAGCTTATATATTTTCTGCCGAGAATTTGTTTTCCAAAATGCCAGAGCTGATTCTTTGCTTCCATGAAATTGGGCCTGAGCTGCCTAACGTTTGCGGAGATCCAACTTCAAGGTGCCACTGAAACATCTTCAGTAGTGTCCTGCTTATCAACTTTCGTACCCAAACGTGGTTATGGTTCTAAAAAAAAAACGCAAAGCACACTTTCTTCTAGGAGGTTCTGTATGCAATACAAAGTAGAGCATTGCCCTGAAACACGGCTGAGACTATCAACCTCCTCAGGTCTATCGTGGAGTATGTTTGCACTACACTGTATTTTTCTTGTCTGCTTTATGATGCAATAAATGCACTAAGTTCGGATCTGGCGTCTCAGGCTTGATAGGCCAGCAATGAAACATATTTCACGCTGCAATTACACTGTGTGTCCGCTAGAGAGCAGCATATGCTCCATTTACTCGGTAATTTGGTTTGCTTCTGGTTTTATTCCTTTCATCATGTGCATAAAATGAAAAACATTTGGAAAAACAAACATACACATTATACATATGACAATATAAATTATACAATATGCTAATATAAATACGGTAGTATCATAATACCCACAATTGTAAATGCTGTCCACCTTGTTTATTCATATTTCTCCCCTATATCTATACATATGCTACAACTTAAGCTCCTATTGCCGTTTGAACCGTTTGGATTTAATTTGATCATGAACTCAAGAATGTGATACCCCGATCGACCATTTGGGGGAGTCCTTGCTCCTTTAGGATGAAGTAATTTGATGAGGGCGGGGTCATCCTGCAACACCTGATTGAAATGATCAACTTATAAACCAGTTTTTGCAAAAGTCTGATAACAATCCTGATGTTTTGAATCTGGACTGGATTTGGCCTAACCTAATCAATGGTAAGTTATTGAAAAATACTTGTTTTTGTCATTTCTTTAAAAAAAAACATTGATTTTTTTTGTTGCTGATTTATATTGCGCTACTGAGGTTGTGTTGTGGTGATCATAAAATTTTATAGTGTTTTTTTTTTTATGTCTTCCTTGAGCATTGTTGTTGCCTTGTTTATGGGGTTTTGTGGTTTGGGGATTTGTTGATGAAAGTTTTTTTTTTTCCACTGGCCCATTTTTACATGGTAAAAATCACATGCCAGTATCACACATATTTTCATGCAGTTTCTCACTCTCAGTCCAGTGCCGATTTGTGGCTCGTTGCTTCTACTCACGGCCGCCCCTCATCTACAAAGCTAAGCTGGGCGGGGTGCGATGCCTCTCCCGGCAGACTTGGGAGGCCTTCCTTGGTCACCTTCTGGATGTCGAGCTCGTGGGGTGAGTGTGTGGAAAATGACGGCTGGGGGTGAGAATGGCAGAAAGGGTGGAGCTGATACTGGGACAAACTGCAGGATGTTGGTTCTGTTAAGGATGATAAGAGAGAAGGGATGGAGGAGGACCAGGAGGGGAGCGGCATCAACTTTTGCTCAGGTGGAGAACTGTGAAGTGATGAGGGAGCTGAGCAAGGTGACCCAGCTGCAGGATTACCAGGAGCGATGATTCGTGAATCGGAACAGTGAAGGTGGTCAAACTGTGTGCTCTTGCAAGCGTCCAATTGGAGCGGAGTGGATGACGGTTCAGCTATCAGGACGCATTGAAGGTGTTGGTCATCTGCGTGCTGGGTAAAAAGCGGCGGCGCAGGGGAGCAGGTGTGCGAGGAGATGCTAGGAGGCGGGGTTACGGTGCTTGGGATCAGCAAGGTGGAGGGGTTGTGAAAAAGCGGTTTGAGAAGTCGGGTCATTTCCTGAAGCTCCTGACTCACTGTGGTGACCTGGCGAGAAAGAGCCTTCATCTGGTGCGGGCGTAGAGAAATAAATCAAAGAGTTCAAATTTGGAAAGATGGTGGGGAAATCAAGAAGTCTCACCTCGTGTTTTAGCTTTGTGATCGCCTGCATCGTGTCGTCCTCGTGGTGTTCGTCTGTGGAGGCAGAAAGTGATGAGACGCAATCCCTTTGTGCAGTAAGTGTTGCTTCATGGCTTACCTGTGGCTGAATCGGGGTCGGATAAAAAATGTCGAGTGGCATCTGGGGAGAAATCAAACTTTGCATCCGGACTGCTTTGATTTTCTGCTTCAATGCCATCTACAAAGCTGAAATGTGAACAAAAAAATAGCAATACAGAAAGCGTAAATGGTAAAATATCAAGGATTCGGCATTTTGACAAAAATACACTCCTAAGACCAATTTTAACCGTCGTGACATCATTTCGATGGATTTTGATCCACTTCTTCAATTTAAATTTCCACACCTTGCTGGAGGGCACAAATTATCACTGGAAGAACAATTTTTTTCTGCACACAATGTACATACTATAACTCACATTGTTTACATTTTGACATCTCATATTGTTGGCTGTCAAGGTCGGTTCGTCATTTTGACTAACAGCTTAGCTAGCCATTTAGCCGCAACAACTGAAAAACTCACAGATGTAGCTTTTCTGTTTAAATTTAAATTCATTATTGAAACGTGGTTTAAACGCAATGTTAATTTAGTATTCGCCAGCTAGCTAGTTTGGTTTGCTAGCTTTCGAGATAATTTACTAGCCACTTAGCTTGATAGCTACTCTGGCTAATTCAACCTAGGGACATCCAATAGTTTCCTAAAATAAAGTTTACGTACATAGTGTAATTCTTTGAGATTTATTTTGTCAATAAAGTTCAATTGGAACTAGCAATCAAACTCTGAAGCCTCTTTTTGAAGAATTTTGAAGACCTGCCAAACTGCGGCTTATTCTGAAAAGATGAGGTTGCTTATACATCGGCCATGCTGTAAGAAAACAAGACTGGAATCCCACTGAGATGAAATGAAGATACACTCAACAGCCTGCTTGGAGAGCAATGATTGGTTTCGTACCGAGGGCTAAGCTCTGGCTGGAGGCAGCTGAAGCTCACCACGGGAATCTGCAGGCCGGCTGGCCGAGCGTGGTTGCCCGCTGGTCTGAAGGGTCTCGGCGGGAGCAGCGGCGAGCGCAGAGGGGAACGCAGGGGAGAGCGAAGACCTCGGCCCAGTCTGGCCAGCGGTGGCATCTTTGGGAGAGCTGAGCGTTCCCCTTCGGAATTCGACCCTTCCTCCACCTCCTTAATGGAGGGCAGCTTCTTCACGAGCCCTCCATTGCTCTCGCAGTCAGCCTAAATTTCGAAATATGAGAAGGGATACATCATGGAATCCAATCACTGATTAAATTGATTTCGAAATCTGCTGAGCTTTTCCGAGCAGGAACGCTTCCCCCCCCCATTCAGCGTTCCTCTAGAGCTCCACTTCATTCACTAACATCGAAGGAGCGCTCTCGTTAAGAAGCAAGCACCATTCACTCTTCCATCTGTTTTCCGTCCCTCGCCACCATTTGGATCTTCTCCATCCAGTCCACGTGCGAGCAAGTATTTTTAGATCGGTTTAAATTTAGCTGAGGTTTTGCTCTGAGGGAAAGGGGGGGAGAAGAAGAGGGGGTGTTTGGGATTTCATTCTCAGCGCATGTGCGTTCTGCACGTGCCGCTGCAAATGTGTCTCTCTCTCTTTCTCCTCAAGCGTGTGTGAGAATGTCCGAATGAACAATGATGTGCTTGGTTAGGTGTGTGTACAGTAGTAAACATGAGGAGAACCAAATTTCATCCTCCCTCCCCCTGGAGCATCCTTTCATCTCGATGTCACGGCAGCTCATCTGCATGTTGTTCTATTATTATCCAGTCAGGGGTGACCTCTTCCTCTCCACGGTGACCCCTCCCCCCTCCCCAGCACTATATTTAGCCCCCCACACTGGATGGAAAAAGCAGGAGAGCAAGTCTAAAGACTAACTACCCATGTGTGAGTCAGTTGAGATGTTTCGTTAGCAAGACGAGGAGATGCAAAATGTGCACGCAACAGCTGAGAGCCATCTGTAAGCGTCTGGCAATGAGAGAAATTGTGTTTAGCTTGCGTCTTGAAACGTTGGCTTCAAGTCAAGGAGAGGACTTGATCCTGCCCCCCCTCACCCACCACCAGTCCAGATGGCTGAGCTTTTTTTTTTTTTTTTTTTTAAACGTGTAACGCCATCCAAAGCAAAGTGTTGCATTTAAGAGCATGTGGCTGAAAGCTGAGACAAATCTTAAAAATAAAAACAGATGGATTCAAGTCATGATTGGGGATTTCATTTGAGGCATTTAGAAAATGAGATTATTTCGTTGCAGGAGCAGAATTTGGAATGGTGATAACAGCGATTAATTGGAATATTTTTTTTTTTGCATGTCGAAAATGCAATTATAAAATAGACTGCCATATTTCCGCATAAATATTCATGGCCTGTTTAATCGAAAAAAACTAATCAAATTAAATGGAATTGAATATAAAATGTCTCCATCGCTTCTTCTAACAAATTGAGAAGGGAGCCAGTTTACAAAAATGGCCGTTGTTATCGTTAACGATTTTTTTATGAAGCCTCTAGCAACCGATACTGATGTTCTTGTTTACCTAAAAAAAAATCTGAGAAAATTACACAGTTAGATTTTTGCATTCCAAACCAGATGCAGAACATGCTTAAGGCATATACCATCTGGTTGGAGAACATCTTGGCAACCCTCAGGCTATATGGAGTGAGTCTCCTGCGTACCCCCCACCTAGTAAATTCATAATTTTGTCCGCCTCACCGTACCTCGGCGCTATGTCCTTCCCTGAGGTTGTACGTTAGATCATGTTGGATCTCTGTAAGGAACTTCTGGGCGTAGTCTGGGTACAAACAGAGAACCTCCCGAAGCCCTTTAAGGCTGATATACTGCAAGTCGCAGTAAGTTAGAGCCTTCACGCAGGCGTTGGTCTTAATTACTTCTTCCTGAGTCAGACAGTCAGAACCAATTAGGTCGCCTCTTCCTAGAAGGAGAAAAGAAATACTTGGTTAAAAGTGGAGCTGTTACTGTTTTCATTCATGCTGCAAACGAGGAGCGGCTGCAATGTTATTCTTCATTCAGGGATGGAGATGAAATTTGAAAAAAAAAATCTCCATTTTTTTTTTCTGTCTCCTCCTGCATCGCATCCCTTCTGCTAAGCTGTAAATCCAAAGCGGCACTGCCAAAGCAATTTGTGTGTGTGTGTGTGCAGTTGTGTTTCTGGGAGAACAACACACCCCCTGTGAATTAACACTCAGGAGGCACCAGTGAGTGTGTGTGTCATCATGTGCATATACCCAGGCCAAAATAATAATGAGGGCAGCACCCACTTCATTATTTACACCCTAAACACAACCAGCTAGTTTGTTTCATATCTACAGCTGAGCTGATTTCCGAGTGTTGTGTTGCAGGACTTGGCCATGGAAAGGTTTGGCAGGAATGTTGCAGATGTAAATGATGTTGTTCATTCCCTGCTCTGCAATAGTATATTTTATTCATTTAATGACTGGTAATTGATATTGTGTTGTGATATGAAAAGACTTTCCGGTTGTAGTATCTGATTATCAATCAGTTTCTTCCACCAAGGACAAAAGCAAACAATATATTTTGCAAAAACTCCATCTATGCTTTTATGCTTTTATTCTGGTTTCTTTTTTGATTTTATTTTTAGTCTTGTTTCTGTCGCACTTTGAGATTCTTTTATGAAAAGCGCTTTACAAATAAAATTTATTATTATTATTATTATTATTATTATTATTATTATTATTATCCATCCGATTCTATAGCATTTGTCGTCATTAGGGTAACTTGGCTAAAGTCAACTTTGCATACATAAAACAAAGACAGTTAAAACAAGAAATTGAAAATATAAGAAACAGTTGAGGCCCCGGAATTGAACCCTGTGGAACACCGTATGACAGCGGGGTCATGCAACTCTACGGGATTGTTTTGTTTTGCGTTCTCGCTGTCATTCTCGCTTGTCTTAAAACTAGTGGTACTCTCCAAGGTCCTGAAAAATCAGTGCGCTGGTTTATCATTATCACGTGAAGCAGAACAAAAGTTTTTTTTTCTTACCCAGAATGGCGAGCACGGTGTTATCCTTCAGCACTTCCATGGAACCGGAGCACACAAAGTAGATGGCTTGCAGGGCGTCACCTTGCCGGATAAGGAATTCCCCGGGAGCACAGAAAGACGTCTTGATGATTAGTGAGAGTGAACGCAGGCAACCTCTGCTGGCTGACTCAAAGAGTGGCAGCTGGAGCAGCTCCTTGTTCAGGTGCATGGCAATGTCAGCCCTCAGCTCATCTGGAAAGTCCTTCAGGAGCTGGAGAGTGGATACAATACAAAATTAGGCTGACTTGAATGTGGCTACAAATATGTATAGTGGCCCCTTGGGATCAAACTTTCATTTACCGTATTTTCTTGACTATAAGGCGCACCTAAATACCTAAAATTTTCTCAAGTGCGCCTTATATATGGACCAAATTCCTAAATTTAAACTGGCCCAAAGCATTGTGTCATGAAATCAATCACAAGTGGACCGCTGAAGACTATGAATCATGAATCAAAAAGACTATGGATCATTATTTTGCGATTATAAAGTAATTTGTTGCATCTGAAGTTAAAATAAAAAAGATAAAATGGAGAATGATTTGATTTGGATTAAAAATCTGACATGATGCATTAATGGTGCGCCTTATAGTCCGGTGCGCCTTTTATAAGGACAAAGTTTTAAAATGGACCGTTCATTGAAGGTGCGCCTTATAGTCGAGCGCCTTATAGTCCGGAAAATACGGTAGTCTGACCACGCTAGGAACTCAATACATTCGTATCCTAAATAATCTTTGCCCATTGAAATGAACAGGAATGCCATTAATCGGTTCAATAAATAGAAAAATAAATGTTTTACCTCACTGACATCGATGCCATTGTTGACAGACCAAGTTGTCTGGAAACATTCCATCATACGCTGCTCAAGGGCTTTAGGCAGCCGGTGCACTCTGATGAAGTCCTTCAGATCCTTAGTGCGGGTGTGGTAAAGGGAACGGCGTGAATACATCCTCTGGATGATGGCGGTCACATTTCCAAATACCACGGCGTGCATTAATGCTACGGACGAGAAATGAAAAGGGCAGAATCAGCAGGGGAACTTTTGTTGTCTGCCCAGCCCGATGCTACGCACACCTCCGATCAGCATGGTGCAGATGGAGAAGATCTTCTCCGAATCTGTGTTGGCTGACACGTTGCCGAAGCCGACGCTGGTCAAACTGCTCAGAGCAAAGTACAGCGACGTCACGTAGGAGCTCCGCACGGATGGCCCACCGCTTAACGCCATGCCTGGCGCCCTTAAACGGGACCTGCTGCTGTTCCACTGGGTTGCACCGAACAAACCCGACCCGGTCAATGGCTCCAGGCCAGAGCTGTTCCAGTGGCTGGAGTTAATCAGTTCTGGTGTCACGGTGGTTTGAGGCGAATCGGAAACTCCCAGTAGGGAGGTCAGCGGAGATGAGAAGTATGGTGTGCCCAAACGTTTGGCGAGCTCATGAAGCCAGCCTGTTGGGGGTGAAGGGTAAAAGGTCAATAGCAATTTCCCTGCTAAACAAATGTTTTAAACCGGGCCACTAATTTGGCTGTGCTCAATTTGTCATTGTTTGCTGGCGGCTTACTTCTCTGGCTCTCTTTATTTTTTTATTTTTTATGGTCATCTGCCTTTCAATCTTTTGACAATGAATCGTTTAACACACAGGTGTCAAACTCAAGGCCCGGGGGCCCAGATAGGGGGCGCCACATCATTTTATGTGGCCCGTGAAGACAAATTGTGCATCAAATTCGTGTGTCATTACTAGAATTGCAAATTGTCTTCACTTTTAATACCTTTTTTTTATATTTGACCAGTTTTTACTAGTCTGATTTGTTTGTTTTCTAGCTTATACTGTATATAATATGAGATGCTCATACATTATTTTGGGTTGACAGTCATAATGGCCCTCTGAAAGAAACTATGACTACAATTGGGCTTGTTCATGAAAGATAACTGTTAGAATGATTTTTGAAATTGAAAGAGGTGTAACGGATGCCAGCTATGTGATAGTTCGCAAAGAAATCTTAAACCCAGGAGGGGAAAAGCCAAGGCTTCCAAACCACAGGCCAGTCTAGCACTTTGACTTAATATAACGTTACACAGCGCTGTAGCTAGCATGTGGTACATTAGCATTGCACAAAACAATTAATCACTGACTCATGTGACCAAGAATAACAGCAAGGCACTCACAGCATTGTTGTTGTTATTTTCTTTTTTTTTTTTTTTTTTGCCGTTAACACAGTTGGAGGTGAGACAGATCGCCATAATTAGGTTTTCTCACAAATGCATGCTCTCTGGATAAAATTATTTATTTGGCCTGTCTGCGGAGGATTTTGACTGCTTAGTATGATTAGCATTACTTTTTTTTTGCATTCACCAATTTATTCAGTCATAAAGCCTAAAATCCCCCAGATGATGAAATTAAATCACTTTACTCATCTCCTGACTTAGCTTGTAAAAAAAAAATCAATGCTAAGAAATTGGATCATGAAACTAAATGCTAATGGAAAATTTGGCAAGCTTAACACTGCATATAAGTTAAGAGAGAATTTTTTTGCTTGTGTGGAATGAAGTTACGAACCTATATCCCAAGAGGCAGGGCTGTTACTTTCAATCTCGCTGCGGCCAATGAAGTACCAGACACAGGCCATCCAGTGGGCCAGTAGGGCAAAAGTGGACATGAGCAGGGTGAGGACCACGGCGCTGTACTGGGAGTAGCGGTCCAGTTTCTGCAGGAGTCTCAAAAGGCGCAGGAGACGGACCGTCTTCAACAGATGCACCCCGAAGTTCTGGGTGATGCACAGATGGAAGGAATGAAAAAAAACAATACCCAAATTCACTTTATGATAATGATTTATTTACTACAAATAATGTGTCACTGGTCACCTATCTATAATAATAATAATAATACATTAAAAAAAAATAATAATAAATTATATTGCACTTTACATTTGCCAGCAACCTGTAGTGACAGTCAGAACAATAAAGAAAAATCCAGTGTCCATCCAACAGAATGTCTTGGTTTATAAAATGACGTCATTAATTCAACCACGCCCCCAATTTCCGCACGGTATAAGTGTTGAGATTTCTAAACGCGGAAGCTTCAGTGCGGAAATCATGGCGGACGAGCAAGTACAATAGTTTTCTTTTTTGTTTTTTTATTTAGTTTTAGTAAATGTGTGTAGAACAGTTCATTCCAAAACTGTTAACGATAGTTAATTATTTTATACTTCGATTGTACTGAAGTGTTGCTCATATACAGTAGATGCTCTTTACTGCCTCCTATTGTCTGGGAGAATATCGGTGGCGCGTTCAAGCGTCAAGCATAAGACTGTAATTTTGTGTTCTACTAAACAAACCCAATTCAACACTCCTTAAGTCAATTTATGACTTAATGAAGTAAGATTTATCATGATTTAATAACTTAATGTAATCTATATGTTACATTTCTGTTTGGTAATAGTTGGGAAACATTGTTAGACTCACCACGCTGATATTGAACGCATAGAGCAGGTCGAATGGCAAAGCGGCGATCAGATCCACAAAAAGCCAGGATGTGACGTAATGGATGCAAATGGAGCGGGCGTCATACACGACCTGACCCGACGTGCTCACAAAGGTGGTGCGGAAATTCAGTACGATATCTGAAACACACCCGAAGACACCATGTGATTTATTTGTATATGTTAAGGCCAAAATGAAATCATGACTCCAGACCCTCACCAATCATGAAAAGAATTTCCACCAAGATGTCGCTGACACTTGGCGGGTTTCGTGCTGTCGAAGCCCCGTCCTCTCGTATCTCCACTGCTGTGAAGCAGACATTGTAAGGAACCGTGACGGCCACGTAGAAGGTCGCCAGTAATATCAGCCAATCCCAGCCAGCCTTGAATGTGCCATAATGGAGGAGGATGAAGCGGGACTTCTGGATCTCTGCCACTTTGTACTCTGGCACCGGGTTGGCATTGGCTCCCAGAACGCTCTGAAACAAGTGACAGAAGGAACGCCGTGTGAAGTCAAGTTAGCGTACTTGCTATATTTCAGCCAAGTTAGTCGTTACTTTTGTAGATTCTCACATTGTTGATATTCAGCTTGCTCTTGGTCTTATCTTGTTTCTGAAGATGTCCAGAAAGCTGGTAAAGGACGGCTCGACTTCGGCGACGCTCCATGGTGAAGCCTGCCGGGTGGCTGATGGGTCGCACCTCCAGGCCCGTCTCCTCATCTGAAACGTGGAAAGCATGGATGGATGATGATCAATACACGACAATTGTTTGATGGTTCAAGTGTGATTTTGGAGCTCACTGGTGTCAGACTCATTGTCAAAGTCCAGGTCTTTGTTCTCTGTGATGTCCTTCTGCGAGACCAGGAAGAGAACCACCTCACTCTTCTCATTCTTAATGGGCACAATGTCCAGCAGACACCAGAACTTGGAACCTACACAAAGTTGGAGAGTGGATTTAAAAAGTCTACACACCCCTGTTCAAACAGCTGGTTAAGATCAATTCATTTTCCCCCACAAGTAATGTGATTTGAAAATAGAAATCTTTAATCGTTGAAATAACTCAAACAATGTGGTTGCATAAGTGTGCACACCCTCCGGAATGTGGCTGTGTTCAGAGATAAGTCTCTTTTTGTGTTTTTTTTTCACTGAGTGTTAATTGGAACATGCAAAATTGAATTCTAAATTTCAGCTTTGAACCATAACAACATTTTGGGGGTATCGGTTTATCTGCGACTCTGCCCGGAAATTGGACAAGGGTGTGCAGACTTTTTATATCCATCGTTGAGGCAAGACGTAATTTGATTTTCTTACCGCTTTTCTTGTATAGGATGATTTCAGTCTTGAACTCCCGCCGCTCATCCAGAGCTCTCTGCATCTGCGAGGTGAGGTGGTCGCTGGTCTCGCCACCGTACAGGAAGTGACACGTGCAACTCTTCTGCATGAGCTCACCGCGGGCAAAGCCGGTTAGTTCACAGAATCCATCGGAGCAGTAGACGATGGGGTAGAGCGTTTGGACTTGGGCGTTCCCCAGCACAAAGTTGCTGTCTGGGGAGAGCAAAGATAGGATTTTATTATGAGCTTCTCTGATTGCTTTTGTAAATCACTATTATGGGAGAACAATAAAAAAATGTTATCGTTTGTGTACAGAATTGGATCCTGACGTTTTTGTTGAGTCAGCAAACAGTTAAACATATCAACAGTAGGGAAATTGTAGACAATGATTGCCTGTGTGCAGTTTTATTAAGATGTTGTCATTTCAAGAAAACGCAATTAATAGTGCCTGCACGGCGCTCCCCCCTTTGCCTCGGCTTTTGGGTCATCCCGGATTCTTCAAACCTTTGAAGAGTTCTGCTTGGGGAAATCTAAATGCCTGCTGGTTTCCAATGAACTGTCTCCGTTCACTTCTTTGCTACTCTATTGTTCTTTCCAAAGGTACTTTGCTCAGCCAGTATTAGGAAGCCAGTGGCAATTATCCAAACTAATTACGAGAGGGAAATGTAGACGTGAACGTGCTGGAATGGCAGTTGTGCATAATTCATCCTGGAGCAGAGTGAGCGAGTACGCCGTTCTTTCCAGAGGGTTCGTTAACGTCCATTCATGAGTGAATGTGGAGTGAGCCCAATGTTCACTTTGAAGGATGTCAACTGTAGTGGAGTGACTAAATGAGGGGGGGGGGGAGAGGAAAAAGTCATTCGTGCATGAATAAAGCACCAATAAAGCTCATGTAAATGCGTCGGCTAGACTTTAATCAGACTAGAAAAACAAAATAAATCTTGCTGCCTGTCCTGTGAAATGCAGAAATCAGCATTAAATGTACCAATTTTTCTCATTTAGCCCCGACAATATTTATTTATTTATTTATTTATTTATTTATTTATGTATTTATTTATTTATTTATTTATTTATTTATGTATTCATTTATTTATGTATATATGTATGTATGTATGTATGTATGTATGTTATTTGTATTTATTTATTTACTTATTCATTTATTCATTTATTCATTTATTTATTTATTTATTTATTTATTTATTTATTTATCTTAGTTGTCATTTTATTATTTAATTGTTTAATTATTCATTTACTGTATCATTATTTTATTATTTTACTATTTTATTATTTTATTATCTCATGATATTTTTACTATTGAATATAAAAACATCTTGAATGATTAAATGGGTTTGTAAAAAAAAATGTTTTGCGGACCTCATGAGATCCGAGGAGATACTTTGGAATGTCAAACAAGCTGGAAGATCATCACCAGCAGATTTTTTTTTTGTCGTCATGTGACAAACAATCTTTGACACTGCATGAAATCCTGCGCTCATGTGTGACCTCTGAAATGTCATCACACTGCTGCTTTTCTATTTCTTCTTCTTCCTGTAATATCTCCGGAATATGTGTAAAAAAGAAGCTTTTCATTTACAGTGCATCCATCCACACGTTTCCTCCTGTGAGTTTGCACCTTCGGTTTGGTGTTGCGTAACAACGTGAGCAACCAAAACTCCAAATTGAGTGTTGATTGTTCGTGATCTGTGTGTAGAAATGACTTTTACACTGCATTTGGATAAAAGGACAGCGCTTATGAGAAGTTGTGCAATATCCAAATCGTGTGTATCACTTTGTTTTCATGTCAGATCAAGGTCATCCAATTAAAAACCTGCAGACCAGGTCTAGGCCATGCTCAGTTGTTGAGGTGGCCGCATTTGTTAAATGTGTTCTACTTCTGGAAAGAAAATACATCCGGAAAGCAAAAGTGGAATAGCTCAAGTGGGCAAAACCATAAAAAAAGCAATTTTTCATCTAGATGAAAGTAGTCCTTGTTGATCGATTCCACTTGGAGTTGGCACAATTCCGGAATGATAAATACGCCATAAATCATAAATTAAAATCAGCCCATGCATTTCTACTGCAATACAGTACAGTAAGCTAATTTTTTGTAATTGACCTGCAGGGTGTGATTTTACTTCATGACTTGCTCAAGTGCCGCTGAGTAATTCATAAATGTTTGTGGGCGTGCGCGCGCGTTCTGCGAGTGTGCCATCATTCATCAATTCACGTTCAATTAGAAATCCAATCAAAGCCACTTGTCATTGGTTGATCATTAAAGTGACGACGTCGAATTATGTGAAACATTTTTGCAACTCACGTGTCCCGTCGAAGCGAGTAGCGATGGTTTCCAAGAAGGTGTTCTGTGGTGCAATCAGACCCCGCATCACGGGCATCCGCGACCGGGTCGAGCCGCGTCTTTCCCGGCGTTCCGAGCCATGACTCTCGGCGGAGGTGCTGACGAAGCCCGGGAGAAATCTGGACGTGGTTCCCGGCGCTCCTCCTCCTAAACCCTGGAGGAGGGCGCCGAGCCGCGACACCCGGGACTCCACGGTCCAAATTTGACCAGCGACCGCCGAGCAGGTGATGAGAGAGCGCCCGTGCAGGATGGAGAGGATGAAAGGTGCATGGAGAGACCACAAGGAGGATGGTCACATTTACGCACGGGTGTGCTGCTGCAATCCTCCTCCTCCTCCTCCTCTCCTTTTCTCCTCTCTCCTTGTCGACTAAATGGTTGCCCCCCCCCCCACCTCCTAAATCACCCTTTCACTCAATTGCTGTCATTCTCAACCCTTCACGCTTTGATTGATGGTCTGACTAAAAAGGGCATAATGACTTTGAATTAGCTGATCAGTTCTGTAAATATTTCCTAGTGAATGTGAAATAGTTACACGGTGGAGAAGTGGTGGCTCACCGCTTGCACCCCAACACTTGGCTGAATCCAAATGTGGATTCTGCAGGGGCATTTGTGCACTGCATGGGCTTGAGCAGGGTTCTCTTCAATCTGCATGAGGTGCACACCGGCACAGCACGCCTGCCTGATGAAGCCTCATGGGGTTGGAGGGAGGTGTGGAGGGGGTGATGGAGAGATAAAGTGGAGGAAACGAAGTGTCCTTCACATGTGCTCAGATGAGGAGTTTGACATTTTTTTTCGACTGTCAGTACAAATCCATTAAGCTTGGGGAAAAGGGAGGAAAAAAATCCTGGAGGAATATAAAATATGAAAGAATATTGCGGGGGGGAAAGGCTGAATGAGTGAATATGCAAATCCGTAGATGCCGAACTGCAAATATGCAGACTGTCGTTTTAAGTTGTAGTACCAGCAATCACCGCTAGATGCAGACACGTCTTAGTTGGGCTTCCACTGGGTCGTGCCCAATGCTGTCACGTGACTCGGCTGAATATACTTTTTTTTTGGAAAGCTATGCAGGGCAAACTGTATCTTAAGAATATTAAAATTTTGCGTGAGTTGTTTTTGGTGAAAAATATACAATATGAGTTTTTGCACTTTAATGTTTGTTTTTTGCTCAATAGTTTTGGATAGTGGGTATTTCATACGTGCATTGGTAAACATTATCTTTATTATTGTGAGATAAATTTATGTATGTTGCCCATATTTAAAATAACGCTCCTTTTGTGAGAAAATAGGGCCCTCTGCTGGTCGTTAATTTTTAATCGTCCTCTCCCATAAATCAGTCATACACAGAACATGCTTGCTGCGTGAGAATAATTTGCAGCGTTAAATCCTTCATTTAAATGCTGCTTTGTTTATCTTGCTAGTTGCTTTTTCTTCTTCTGCGTCACTTTTTGGCGGGGCGGTTGTGTTGCTGTAGTTTCCTTCTGCTGTTCTTCCTCCCTGCCTGAGGGTGGTGCTGCCGTCTGTTCCGTGTTCTCCAGGTGTGGACTGCTGATTGGTGAGGAGAGGTAAAATGGCGGAGCTAGTCTTTTAAATTGCGATTCCTTTGGGTTTACTCCTAACTAACTGCAACATGCCCTGGCTCAGGTTGCTGCAGGTGTGGGCAGCCATTTTGTTTTTCTTAGGTGTATATTTGTAGAGTCCGAAAGGCTTCTGTTTTGATTATGTTGGGTTTAACAATGTCCTCCGTGAGCCAATGGCTCAAATTTTAGTCTTGGAGGGGAGCCTCTTTCACCCCTTCCAAATGTTAGACCTTATTTATTGTTTAAAAACTATTTTTATACTAGCTTGAGGCTTACTTAAAAAAAAACTAAAAAAAACGTGTTCTTTGTTTCTCAATATTGTCATTGTGCCTTGATTCACTTGTTGGCAATGGTTGAGGACCCCTGCTTTAAAATTCTTGTTGCATTTCAAGCTTTTAGCCACAAGATGTCAGTGTAAGACAATCGTCAACATCGGCTTAAACGCTCGCCTGTTTATGACGTCAGTAAACTACTGAAGATTAAATATTTACCGTATAAAACATTTTAATTTCTAAATTGTATTTGATCCTACATACGATTAGTAAGCAGTAATGTATTATTCATATTCTATGTGTCGTAGATGATAAGAGTTGACGAGATTTTCTTCTGTACTTTCCCATAGACATTGAAGGCATCACTGGATGATGGACTTGGACGCCGCCGGCCGGGCTGTCCTGCGTCAACATGTCGGCCGTCATCTGCCTCACATGAACACTTGGCACCGAGAGCCGCATTGGAGGAAAAAAAAAGGAGCGTGCATGCGCGCCATCGGATAAGCAACATCTGGCGTGCGCCCGCTTCTCGCTGTCTCCAGCAGCTGGTGCGTAGTACGATGGGACGCCCCCCGCTTGGCGTCTTCCGCCTCGCGATGGCAGAATTGCGCGCGTAAATCCAATTTCTCCCTTTTCGGATCGAACGCTTGTATTTATATTCCCGAGAAAAAATGGCGACTGGAGCAGGTTGGCAACCCGTGTACGCAAACTCGACGAGCGGCTCCACCACCACCAGCAACAGCAGCAGTAGCAGCAGCGGTGGCGGAGCCAAATACGTCCCGTCGTCCACATCCAGCATGTTCTACGACGCGAGTTTAACACTGGAATACACGCAAGATCTCCATTTGAAAATGAGCAAGAAGATTGCGCAGTTGACCAAGGTGAGAGATGCGCTCGGTGTAGCGTAGAGTAGTGGAGTGATGCTCTTTCTTTTTTTTTTTTTTTTTTTTTTTTTTTTTGGCGTGGGACGTTGCTTGTAAACAAGTCATGGCATCTCATTGAGTGACTATGGCGCAGTGTGGCAGCTCAAGTTAGATGCAGCTAAAAAGAAAATAGTCCAGGCGCTATGAAGATGCTTGCATCTGCCATGATGCCAAACTGTCACCATTTCCTTCATTGCCAAATTCACTACCTAACCTGTGCACGTTTTCCACAAAGCGGCCATTGCAACCAGAAAGATGCAGGAGGGGATTACGTAATTTTAGAGAGGGGAGGGGGGTGCAGGGGTTTTGTCCGTCTTTGTACCTGAGAGCAGTTTAAGTGGTTGTAGATTTGAGGTGGCAGTGAAAACAAAGTCTGCAGTGCGAGCAAGCGCAAATCAGAGGATGCATTTTTTTTTTTTTTACATAACGTGCAGACAAAAGGGGGACAAGCGTAAAACGCTTTGGTTCTATCACCTGCTCCACAGGCCAAAGATATTTAGGTCAGTTAATTGTGAATGTGGGAGATGTGACAGCCTCGCTGCCAAGTGCATGGCTGAGCTAAATCCAATTTTTTGCCCGAGTTTGTTTTGGTTGTATTCAGAGCGAAATCCCTTTGTCCGATAATGACAACAAATGACCCAGCAAGTAACTAAGACAATGACGAGGATTATTAATGTGTGGTGAAACTCCAACATTTTTTTTTTTTGCATCCCCACTGTCCTCAAATGGGAGGTTATTTTTTTTCCTGCTATGTCGTCATTGTGCAGAGATTAGCCAGGCAGGGCTTTTCTTTATCTTGTTACACACTCTCACAAATAGTCCATTTCTCTTTTTAAAGTGAGTGCTTTGCTTTTTTTTATACAAGCACATTTTTAGTTGACGCACAGATGTGTTTAGTTGAACAAAAGACTTATTCTCCCTCTGCGCTAAAGCTATTTTTTTTAATTAAAATATATTATGATTTTCTTAAACATAAAATGAGAAAAAAGCGAAACTGGATTATTTTCCATGACACACAGACTTTTTTGCAATAATGTTTTCCACAAGAGGAATGTGGTTTTGTTGGAAAAAATGTTTTGGGGAAAATTGTGGAAGGAACTTTAGTGAGGTCACCTTTTTAGTTCATTCCACAAATTTGGATGGGGTTGAGGTCAGGGTTCCTCCACAAAAACCCATCCAAGTGTGCCTCGAATGATTTTGCAGGCTTGTCAAAAATGTCTCAACAAGATTGACACTTAAAGGTCATCTTACAATACTTTTGACAATTCAAAATGAGTGGTGGGAAATTTCTGGTTAATTTCCAAGGCAATATAAATTGATTTATTAGAAAGTATTTCATGAAACAGTCCATTCTTTCATTTCGGATCAAAACATGCTTGTTGAAACGTTGCCGCATTAAAGCGTGAAAGAAAATTCAACGAGAAGAGCGTCGATGAAAACATTAGCATTATTGTCGGAATCTTTTTGTGCGCACACGAACGTGTGATGCGCCTCCCTTCGGAGAGACGGCGAGGAAGGCGAGAAGAAGAAAAGAGATGAAAGCAGCAGGCATCATTACAATAATCATGTATAATTAAAGGCGGGCGTGCTTCCATCAAAGGCTTGCATTGAACTCCAGGCTGAAAATGGATCTTTTTCTTCTGGCCTCATATTTGGAACATGAAGCTTGGAACCAAACAACATCCTGATAGCAATCGCAGAATATTTTTGCTTTGACCTGAGAACGACAATAGAGAATAAACGTTTGACATGCATCCATTTTTTTTCCCCCACATTGTTTAAATGTTCAGTTTTTTTTTTTTTTAAGAATAACAAATAAACCACAAGTTGATAAACAGAACATTGGTAGAAAATAATGGTGTTATGCACTTTTATGCTACATAGAAATTATTAAATATAATAAATTAAAAAAATTATTCAATTAATCAATGGAATAATTGATGCTAAAAATATTTGATAGTGACAGTCTTGAAATAGAAAAAAAATAATGAAATGGATAAATAAATAAATGCATAAAAAATCAATAAATGAATAAACTTGAAGGTTCATATAGAGAGATGGAAAAAAAATACTCGGTAAGAATTATTTTTAATTTTAACTCGAACTTTTAACTCCTCTTCACACAATTTGGATGAGCCAGCTGTGTTGAAACTTCACGGGGAGTGGTGAAGGCCTCAATTGTCTGAATATTTATTTATTTATTTGAATTTAAAAGCTCTATATCATTCACCTTCAGCGCTTATAACGCCAGCTTAAGCTTGTGGAAGTGAGCATGACTGAGGAAGTGTTTTGACGTTATGCCGGCGAGTACATCTTCATAAACGTGTGCAGTATTTCTTTGGATGAGACGCTGGAAAAAGAGACAAAGCGAGAGAACCAGACAGGAGGTGTCTCCAGTTTGTGTTTGCATTTCTCATCTGTTCATAATGCAAGCGCATTGTTGCAGCTATCAATTTCAAATTGACGCCCCACAAGCCATCCTCACTCTGTCATCTTGTTGTCTAGGTTATCTACGCTCTCAACACCAAGAACGACGAGCACGAAGAGGAGATCGATTCGTTGAAGGAAGCCCATGAGGATGAGGTAAGGAGAAACAATGTTGGAATGATTGCTGTGAAAAATGTAGAGACAATAAAGCTTTTGGTATGGATGGAGAAATTATTTCTAATCCTTCTTCAACCCGTCCAGTTTTATTCTCTTGGAAAGATAACTCTTGCGTTTTTTCTCTGCTTAGGTGCAACACATCGTGACAGAAACCCGAGACAAGATCATGCAGTACAAGAGCAAGATGGTGGACGAGGCCGACCTGCGGCGGCGGCTGGCCAGTCTGGAAGAATCTGTCGAGCTGCATGAACACATGAAGAGACAGGTCACGAGACTTCATTTACTTGTCTTAACATTGAGATTTTATATTTAGAATGTACCGTATTGGCCCGAATATAAGACGTCTTAGATTCGGGGTCTAGAAATTGTACCCATTCACAACGCTAGTTGGCGCCAGATATCGTTAACTGAACTTAACTCCCCAGGCTAAAGCGAATCCCTGTCACGAAGAATAAAAATAAAAATAGCGGTAGCATGAAGAAGAAAAATAAAAAATAGCGGGAAGAAAGAAATGAGAAGAAAATAAGAGAAGAGATAACAGAAAATGGAGACAGTTTTTGCACGATTTGAATGAGGCAAAATAACATCCTTTTTCTCGCGAATATATTGTTATAATCATTTGTTTCAAATGTACTGTCATTATTTCTGTATAAAAATTCAATTTGGTGTTCAAAAAGACTTTTTTCAAATTTGAGTCTTGAAAAAGAGGGGGTCGTCTTATATTCGGGCCAATACGGTAATTATTCATTGCCCCTCAATTCCCCCTGTGTTTGATTATTTTAATTTAACCTAAAAATCAAACATGAAATGAAAGATTATGGAAAATAATGACAAGCAACTATTTTATCATACTACCGTTGTTCAATTTGAATTTCATTCATTCACTGCCATTGACGGCTATAGACGTCAAAGATCTCTTTTAACAGAGTTAAGGAATGATATAAGACCTGTAAAAAATTATTGTTTCAGATGAACTGTCGAAATAATGAAAAACAAAACCCATTAACGAGGAACTCAAAGTAGACACGCTTTATTTGCCGCATAAAATGAATGAATTACCCTCGACCGTCCGCCGTTGTCAGAGCGGGCACGATTGTTTTTTTTGTCGACATGTTCACTGCCGTTGACGCAAATGTTGTGCAACAGAAGGCTAACTCAGCGTGTGATGGTTGTACTCTTTCAGGCTTTGGCAGAGTTTGAGATGTACAGACAAAGAATGGAGGATTCGCAGCTCTGCACCGAAGCCCAACACACACAGCGAGTGGTTTCCATGAGCCGAGAGGTTGACACACACACACACACGCACACACACACTTAAAAGTGGAATGATGAAATAAATCAAACAGGGCTAAAATAGTTCTGACTAAGAACAACTAATATGAGTTGACGTTTGGCGCACAAAATTGTTTTAACTTGTAATTTACTGACGGCTAATTTAGTTTTAAAAAAATTAACACGTAATTCTAACACATGTAGTAATTTGTTGACGCAAAATATTTCCGTAAATAAAAAATTATATAGATGACAAAATTGAGGTTAGCATGTTGGCTTGGCTAAGCTGTCACCATTTCAATTTTTCTGATTTGTATTTTGCCGTGGCTTAAAAGTGCGTCCACCTATTCGGGCTTATTGTATTGTTTTCTTTCTCTGTTGACATCTGTATTGATCTGGCACGATTCCAACATTCTTTGTCTACCACTACAGCGTGCACTTAGCTAGCTAGCTAGCTAGCTAACTAGCTTGTCATTGCTAAAGCCAACGCAAATCAAAATAAAACAGCAACAAAAAAATGACACAATTTCATACACATCCTCCATATTATCGTTTTTCTGGGATTATCAAAAAGCAGCAAGCAGTCCCTCGTTTCCTTCTTTGGATCAAGGAGCGGACTTACACCCATGGCATGACATTTTACATTCCATTTTTTTATATCTTTTTTTTTTTTCTCATGCCTGTGTGACTTGTCTGTGTCAACGTTCTTGTATCGGGCGGACCAGAGAAGCTGCAAGCATTCGCTTATGTCGGCTTATGTCAAGATATTGCGGTGAAATATTTTTGCACGTTTGGAGTGAACCACGGTGGGAGTCGGGCTCGCAGTTCGCACGCCTCCAAATAGCGAATAGAACATTTCCCGTGATCTCACTAGGTGGAGGAGATGCGGCGGGATTTTGAGGAGAAGCTGCGGGCGTTCAGCCAAGCTCAGGCCCAGTTTGAGGCGGATAAGCGGCGAGCGCTGGAGGAGCTGAGGTCCAACCACCGCCAGGAGGTGGAGGAACTCCTAAACAGCCAGCAGAACCAGAGCGCCACCTCCACTGAAGACCAGGAGAAATTGGCTGAGCTCCATAGACAAGAGGTGGGGACAGAAAGGAAGAGAGAAGAGCTCACTAACTTTCCCGTTTGGAGATAGTTTATGCAGCAAGTTACTTAACTGGGTAATTGCTGTGTCGGTGGTTTCATTGATTAATTCAACAAGGATAGGGTTTTGGTGTTGTTGCATGTCATCCCACTCACATTTTTCTTTTCCAATCAACTAATATAAAAAAAAAATATTAAAAATGAAAAGTTGCCTTTGTTGTCGGGCTGAAAAATGACTCAAATTAACATCACAGTGTAGTAGACACTGGCGGAGCTAGGGGAGGGGTCGCGGGGGCATTGGCCACCCCTGAAAAATGCTTTGGACGCCCAGCTGTCTTTAGGGGTGTTTTCCGATTTTTTTAATTTTTTTTCCCCGGGGAATTCTTTTCCACATTTACCCCTATTCGCCTGTAGAGAGCGTATAATAAATATTTATCCGTTTTTTCGAAAAAACTAACATTTTTGTTTTGTGAACACCCTGATATATCTTTGACACCCCATGGCCCCCCCAAGGGAAAAAAAAATTCCTCTGCCAGTGGTGGTAGACTCCTATTTTGAAATTGCAAAGGCGAAATTTTGAAAAAGGAAAAAATGATTTTTGGCTTTACACACACACGCACGCACAAAAAAAAACAACCTATTTTTATATGTGTTTATCAACAGGTGGAGTCATTGATGGAGAGGGTGGAAGAGCTAACCAAGAACAAAGTCCGAGTGGTTGAGGAATACGAGGCCAAACTGGCCAAGGCTCAGGAGTACTACGAACGTGAGCTGGAGGCCATGACTCGAACGCACCAGCTCACCACCGAAAACCTGCTGGCCTGGAAAAGGACCGAGGTAGAACCCCATCAACCGCCTTCCAACAACATCCATGCGACCACTGAATGTTCTTGTTCAGGTTGAGCTTCGGAAGGAGTTCCAGGCGCAGGAGGCGGCGTTGCAGCGATCGCTCTCAAAGCTGAGGAGCGAACTTCAGAGAGCCCAGGAGGAGGCGCGCGAGAACCGGGACAAGACTAACAGACTGCAAACATCTCTGGTTAATGCTGAGGGAACCATCAAGGTAAAGGAAGATGAATATTTAAATGCAGTGGCGGGGAGTCATAAAAAAAAACATCCACGTACAAAACAAGACGTTCCAGGTGTCTGCGTTTTGCTTGAGTCGTTATTTTTCCTGACGACTTTTCCTGCGGGCATTTCTGGCTGAAGTGTTAAATGTTTCATCTGCTGTGTGCTGTAGAACCTTCACAAGCAGCTGGAAGAAGCCATCCAGGATGGGGAGATTTGGGTGATGCAGCTGAAAGACACCGAGTACGAATTGGAGGGCTGCAGGGAACGAGTGCAACAGCAGGCAACGGAAATCCTCCACAAAGCTAGTGAGACACCTGCCTGAAGCTCACACACACACACACACACACACACATACAAGCATATGCAAGGGCTAAGAAATTAATTTATGGCTTATTTGCTTTTATTTTGCCCCCATAAGAACAAAATCTTTATGCAAAGTAACGCTGATATTGTTTATCCAAAGATTAATTTGTGCTTGTCAAGAAAATCATGGGAAAGGGTCCTCGGAAAAAAAAAAAAAAAAAAATCATGTGATACATCACGATTTTAATATTGTAGAGAAAATGAATTCTTATTTTTTAATATGGGCTGGAGTTCGTATCTCTCCTTCCACCAGTGCTTTTATTTAATGAAAGGCAGAGCGTATGTGTTGAGATCTTGTTCTTTTTTTCTTTGACTGTGGTTTGGGATATGATCTTGCAATGGCTTACATCATCAACAATGAAAATTAATCTGGCCGTGCCAAGCCTTAGCAGGACTTCACAGATCATTTTAAGCTTTAGCCTTTCCAAAGGTTCTCGTCAGTCCATAAAATGATGTCCTAAAATTATTTCTCAAGATATCAATCGATTCTGCCGATAATTCTTTCTGTAGGTTTTTGATGCTTGTAGAAACAAGATGGCGGCAAAACCCTACTTTTGTATTACAATTGGCTAAATGAAGCTCGACCACTCACTTTGACGTAGATACAAAGCAGTAAGATATCATTTTATGTTTGAAATGCGAAATTTAGTGATTTTGTAGTGGTACCTAATTTTCTGATTTTTTTTTATTTATTTTTAACCGCCAGTCTTCTGAAATATCAACACAGTAGTAGCCGTGGATTTTGCTTGGCTTGATGTTTCCCAGGTCAGATCGGATCCCTCCAGGCCACCCAGATGGCCCACGAGGCATCCATCAGGAACCTGGACCAAGAGCAGAGTCGGCTAAAGGAGAAGATCGGCAGGCTGGAGCAGGAGAGGGAAGCCTTGCTTAACCAGAACCAATTAGCCAGCGAGCAGCACAAACAGCAAGTGCTCAAACTGGAGCAGGTACGTTTGCACGTCTCAAAAATGGTCCTCGCGACAGCTCAACAGCTCGTTCTTCTCCTCAGTCTCTACGTGAGGAGCACCAGGGCTACGAGAAGGAGCTCTCCAGACTGAGAGCTCACTACGAGGAGGAGACGCGTCGCTACAAGGAGGCTCAGGTCAGGGCCTTGGAGGAGATGGAGGAGAAACACCGAGTCATGCGGGAGGAGGCGCAACAAGAGAAAGAGGAAGAGAAGAAACTTCTCATGAAGGTTTGTTATTTTTGAAAAATTACAATATAGGTGATATTCCAAGGTGACTCGCCGCTTGCTCATGATCTCATCGCCGGCTGATGAAATCTGGCATGTTCGCCGTAATTAAAACATGCGGGAACGAGCTTTTCTATCTCTCTCAGCTGCGCAGGAGCATCAGCAATTAATGTTTGCCCTTCAGCAAATGCTTGTTCGAGATAAATGTATGGCTAAGAAATGCACGCCCCCCCCCCCTCTCTTGTGACTGCACAATTTTAATTAGGCCAAACAACATTGCTCACCGTTTCGCGGGTTGTGTAACTTGCTGCTTTTTTTTTTTTTTCGCTCGGCTGGGCTGTGACGCTGTCACGCTTGGACCTGCAGGAAATCAGCCCACCTTCACGACAGCAAAGCGATTGAATTCTGAAGGGGTTTATCTTTTGAGTCGTCTCGCGACGTGCCCGCTTCAAAGGCTGATTGGAGCTGACTGCTAATTGACGGATTTTCACTGACATCAAATCCTGCCTCTGAGCATTGTGCAAGCGTGTGGGCGTCAGATTTTCTGAAAGGATCAGAAAGAGCGAGGGCGGGGGATGAATGGATACAATGGAGGTGAAAAATAATTCATACCGCCTGCGCCTCGATGGATGCCTGTTTGTCTTATGACGTAAATTTAACAGACCGGAGTGGTCATTTTTTAAATCGCGGATTTAATCGGCCCAAAACTTTTAATCCCTGCGAGCCAGATATTAAAAAGTTTCCAAAGCAATCCCGCTAATTTCTCATGCTCTATTAATTCCAAATCCAGTTGGATGAGACTGCAGCAGAATTTCTTCAATCCGCCTGCAGGTGGCAGGCAGCTTTATTGGCCGTGTCGAATCATTGGCTGGTCCTTGAGGAGAAGCGCTTCTGTGCTCTGAATGTTGATGAGGCGCTCTCTGTCGGATTAGGCTAACACCACCTGTCATGCAGATTGTCAAAGCTTTCATCCTGCTAAAAGGAGGAAGGAGAAAGGATTTGTGATCGGCTGCCTGAAATATTTAATTGAAGCTATTTTGTCAGCCGATATGGAAAAGAACTGTCTCGCTTGGACATCATCAAGGAGGTTGTGGCAGCTGAGCTGCTAAAAAAAGAAAATGGCCCCCGCATTAAATAAAGAATATACAGAATACATATATAATTAATTATATAGTTGTATTCATATTTGAATCAAATGGCTTTGTGTCCCGACGCATCTTTTTGATACAGATTTTTGAGATTTAAATTTTTTAATTTGGCCTGTAAAAGCATATTTAAAATAATTAATATAATATTACAAATAGTTTTAATATGATATTTTACAAATATATTATAATTTATTAATTTAATAAAACTTCCAATCCTCCCCTCATCCCTTGTGCCCAGAATCTCCCCCCCCCCCTTTTTTTTTTTTTCGGAGCTGCTTCCTTCGAGTGTAAACACTTGCTCCGCGGCGTCTCTTCTAACGTCCAATCTTCTCCCCAGAAAATGAGTCAGGAGTTTGAGATAAAACGCTTGTCTCTGGAGGAGCAGCGAGACCGGGTGCAGCAGCAGCTGGACAACTTGAAAGAGGAGCTCTCTGCCAAGCTCAACATGGCCAATCAAGAAGTAAGAATCTGAAAACTTTCTTAACTGCACATTTGGGGAGTGATTTGTTGGTTGGATTCCTCACGGGTTGATTCAACAAGGACATACTCGGAAATGGGCTCAAAGTCACTTTTGAATAACTTGACACAATGGAAAAAAAGTTGTGATCCTCTTTTCATAATTTTTCTCGTGCTTACACAGAGAAGAAAAAGAAATCATGGGAACAAAATACAACTGGAAAAATACACCGTTTTTTCAAAAAATTGCCGTATAAATCACCAAGATCAAGATCTCAACAGGGTTATTACAGTGAACAAAAACTAACCAAATAAATCAAAATGAAATTGAAAACCCATTTTTATTCATGAAATACAATAAAAACAAAAAACTTTTTAAAAAAAACCCCTGAAACTATAGCTTATGATTTTGCAATTTTTTTTTTTACGTCTGCAGATATTGAAGAAACTTTTTGGGACCAAAATAAGGAGTAAAAAGTCCAGATATTTCAAGATAACATTAAAAGTAGTCAGAAGACTAAAAACATCATTTGTACCTTTACAGGTGTCCCACCTCCAGGAGCTGGTGAGGGAGCGGGACCAAAATGTGAGCTCAGCACAGAACCAGATCACCTGCTTGAAGGAGACTCAGGAGAAGCTCAAGATCGAATTGGATGCCACCCGAGCCCGCGTCCGAGAGACCAGCAACCTGCTAACCGACCTGCAGGTGAGCGAGATGGGACTCAGAAGTCCTGCAATCGGAAATTTTTGAAATGAGAATCATTTGTGAGCTAATAATGATGGAGGACCTAAATTAATCTACAAATGGCCGACAGGAATTGTGCACACTTTACAATAACCGAAAAGGCTCATTTGCATAATGCTCGTAGGAGGAGATTGAAACCCAGAAGCAGCAGCATGAAGCGCGAGTGATGTCAATCCGAACCGAGGAGAAGCAGAAGATGGACAAGATGGCTGACAACTTGGAGCAAAAATGGAGAGAAGCGCTTCGGTAAAATCTTCACTGACAAAAATATTTTGAAAAGAAATTCCATATTCCTGCCAAATTTTTGCCCCATTTAAATGAAACCGAATAACATTCGGTGAGCCGCGGCACAGGCGGCGGGAATCCCTGCATCCTTCGACTTATTAAAAAATCATGCGCTTCGCTCTTTAGTGAAGAAGTGCGGCTGTTGAGGGAGGAGCTGAACGAGGAATACGACGCCGACAAGCAGGCGGCGCTGACTCAGCTCTCCCAGCAGAAGGAGCTGGAAATGATGGCCGCCAGGGAGGGCTGGCAGCGGAAGGTGGAGGACCTACTCGAACAGGTACAAAACAAAATGTCCCGGCTAGTTAGCATCAATGTTAGCCAATATGGGTCCTCGTGGCCAGGCTGCAAGCCAGGTCACATTAAATGAAGCTCCTCTGCCAAAAGGCCTGGGAGCTTGTGAAATTATTCATTTAAAAAAAACAAAAAAGACTCCCACTCCAACATTAAATATCGAGGTAAAGAGTCAAACCTCCTTTGCTATTTATGTTTATTAATGTTCTTTGGCAGCAGCAAGAGAGAAAACAGCATAATCCCCTGCCCCAAGCGACACCATATGCAGCATTTTAGCTGTAATCACAAGAAAAGAGCCTCATTTGTGATTATGTTCCGGAAGGAGAGCGCTTGAGCCGCTCCGAATATCGAGCGTCACGCCTCCCGGCTAAGTCACAGCTCTGCTGAGTCACAAACCCAAGCGCCAAGAGAGACCCGTCCTGATCTGGCCTCAGTTGGTGGAGGCGCTGACTACTGATGGCAGATTGGGAAATCACAATGCTACAGTCAATCAATCAATTTATTTCTGTAAAAAAAATATATATATTTTCACCAATTTTTTTATGCACAGTTGATCTCTCACATCACCCTGATTATGAATCTCTGGCATAGAGCAACCTCAGCCAAGGCTTCGGAATTCTAAGCATGTCAATGTCTGTCTGCAGAGCTGACCTACTTGGCCCCAATGCAGTAAAAATATATATCAATTCTTAATCCCATGTTCACTTGGTACCTCATCAAAATTTAATATAACTCCGACTCGCAGACGTATGGATGTATCAACGAACACACAGGCATGACATTCCCCCATCTGTGGTGATCGCCATTGTCCGGCTAATCCCATCCCATCCAGTCCTGCTCCTCACCCTCGTCTTGTTAAAGCCATCTAACGCTACAGCTTCCCATTTCTGTCGCGCTGCACTAAATTCTGCAGAGGACTTAACTGCCGGAGGAATGGGGGCGAGTCGTGCCCTTCACTGGCCCTTAAGAGAGTAGCTCCTCAAAATAACACACTATGAATAATATGGAAAAAAAACCCCACATCAATATTTCTCCAATAACAGGTCACATTTTGTAATCCTGGTGCGTTGTCCTCGCCTGCAGATCTCTCTGTTGAAGCAGTCCCTGGAGTTGCAGCTGTCTCAGTCACAGGCTGCCCTTCAGCAGCTGCAATCTCAGTTCAGCCAGGAGAGGGAGCTACTCGGCCAGCAACTCAAAGGTAACGCCTGAATGGGGTCTGCTGATCGAGTTGGAACGGACATTTTGACGTTCATTCTGGATGTCAAATAACCCTGAAAAATGGGAATGTTTTTTGCCATTGGGTTCGAAAGTTATGATCGCGATGTTCTCCATTAATGAAATGTGTAAATGTAGAGCAGTACTACGTGTCACCAGCAGAGGGCGCATTCTTGGATGATTGACGTTTAAGGGTTAGGAATGTGATAGAAAACCATAATTTTGGTCAAGTCTTAAATTAGAATTATCCGCACGTACATCCAGCATAACTATTCGATTTCACTTGTAATACAGCGATCCCTCGCTACTTCGCGTTTCGTTTATCGCGGCTTCACTACATCGCGGATTTTTTTTCCAAATTAAAAAAACATTTAAAAGTCAAAATAAAACTTCTAAATTGAAAAAACTTGTGTCTAACCTTTAGGACAATGTAGTATTGCTCCAAATCTTTGTTTACATTCCTTTAGAAGTCCGTTTTCGCGTGTTAGCACGATCGCGAATTAGCATCTTTCCGCTAACTCGTTAGTACTTCTTGTTGGTGACCGTACTTCGCGGATTTCACTTATCGCGGGTGGTTTTTGGAACTCATTATCCGCGATAAACGAGGGATTACTGCATACCGATAAAATATCACATGTAATATTATTCCTATATTTTCAGAAACTCAAGTGTTGTGATTATTTACCACCATTTTGTTTGTTTCACAGAGATGCAAAGAGAGCATCAGAGAAGGGAACATCGACTACAAGAGGCTCACTGCTGTGCACTGAGCACAATGGAGGAGGCTCGGCAGCACCAGATTCGAGTATAGTACACGCACACACACGATAAGAATTCGATTTAACCCAAATGAAACATGCAAATACCGAAGCACAACATTATCCATAGTCATTGCTTCTAGAAAGGAAATTATAGTGTGGAGCACTCGCTATGCCAAAGCTGAGTTGATCAATTGAATCTACGAAAATCAATTTCTTTGTGGGAAGCCAGAGAATAAATTCCAAGCCTGTGAGGCTGAGGAAATTGCCAATTCTGCAGCGATTGGACAGACTAAGTCAAGTGGTTTACTTCTTTAATTTTCCTCATTTCCTTGCTAAATGGATCTCCAAAATTGAAGGAGCCCGATGGCTCATTGTTGGGCTCACGCGTAATGCGCTGGGATAATACATTTCCGGCAGCAACTTTTAATGCACAATGAATACTTAATGAGATCTTGACTGCCCCGCTGAACAAAATGATTTGAGGGCACCCCTCTTCTTTGTTGTAATGTTATTTCACTTCCTGCGGGCTGAGATATATGGCTGTTATAAAAAATGGACATAGTTGTGTTTGTTACTTTGATTACATTTTCTTACCCGTGTGTACTGCCATTATTTTCCACTTTGCTGCTGGAAAAGGAATTTCTGTATTGTCAGACTGATGAAGGCTATTCTATTCTATTTTTATTTAATATTTTTTACATTTTATTTTACATATTTTTTATTTTTATTTTCGTTTTTATTTTATTTATTTTTATTTTATTATAAATATATATGCTTATTATTTTTTTAATTTTATTTTATTTTTATCCTATTCTATTCTAGAAGGTTTGTGATGTCATAGGGACATTTTTTTTCCTCCCCGTTCCTTTTCACCTTCACTCTTCATACCTTCTTTCTCCTCTCGCGCCGTGCCGCCGCTAGGCCCTGGAGGAACGTCTGAAGCAGGAGCAGAGAGAGGAGGTTCATGCTCTGAAGGAGGCCCATAGGAGGACCTTGGACATCCTCAGACAACAGTCAGAGCAGGAGTTGCAGACGCTGCGATTTGAACTGGAAGATGAAGGCAAAGCTAAGCTGGGTAAATGACGACATGCAAACATTATCCTCGTTATTTAGTTTTAAAAGGTTATTTTCTTGATGACCACTTTCTTCGTTGGCAGCGTCACTCCGCGCTGAGCTCAACCACCTCCACGCCACGGCCATCGAGCATTTAAAGCAGATCCACCTGAAAGAAAATTCAAATGCCAAACGGGAGCTGGAGAAGGCCATGGAGAAGAGCCGCCAACAGGTCACTTGTTAATTATCATCTTGAGGACGTTTGCAGAAAGTTAACCAGACTTTTCCCGTCCGCCTTCTGTGTGGTACAGGAGCAAGAACTACTGGTTCGCGTCTCCGACTTGCAGTCGGAGGTGTGCTCCCGTAACAGCCGCATCACAGATCTGGACCACGAGATCCACTCTTTGAACGAGACCATTGACACCTTGACTCGAGAACTCGAATTGAAAGGCAAAGAGGTGCTACGGGTCCGCAGCGAAGCTAATCATCACATACGGTACTGCGTGCTAACTTTTCCGGAAGCTTTTGCAGGACAAAATCCGACATATGAATTTACCTGACTGAAAATATATCAGAAATTATTTAATTATATTCTATTAAATTGTCAATTCGTCATTGAAATACTCATCTGAGTGCTGGAACAGATTAATGGAATTTCTATTCATTTGAATGGGGAAACTTGATTTGGGATGTGTGTTTGGAATTGTCAGCATAGTCACTGAACAACTTGAACTTGTATCTCAATCCACCGCCTCATAATGTGTTTTCTGTTTATCAATACCTGTACACAGAGTTGATTAATTGATTATTTTTTTGATTGATTGAGCTGTAAGCTGTTTTTCAATGGGATTCAAAAGTGTGTGTTTGGTTTGTCAGGGCTCATGAGCAAGACTTTGCCAAAAGGCAAGAGCGAGAGCTGGGAGAGCTTAGTGTGGTCCATCACAGAGAGACTCATATCATGTTGGCAGACTTCAACAAGGCTCAGGAAGTTCTCAAAGACAAGATCACTGCTTTGCAAATAATGTAAGAACCAGAAAGGAACGCATCTCTGAATTGTCCCCTTCCTCAATGCGTCTAATGTCTACTTATCCAGTCTGGAGGGAACAGAAGAGAAATTAAGGAACCGAGAAAGCAGACCTGAAGATCTGCATCTTATCGCAGAGCTCCGTGAGATGGTCTCCGAGAGAGAAGCCTTGGTGAAAAAACTGGTGGTGAGTCAATTGAATTTGCGCTCCATGTTTTTGTCCAACAGACACTTTGTGCGAATGTGTTGTTGTTTTTTTTTTTTAACAGGATGACAAAAAGTTTTACCAATTGGAGCTGGTCAACAGAGAGACAGGCTTCAGCAAAGTCTTCAACTCCAGTGCCAACGTTGGGGTCATCAACCCTCTTATCAAGGTCAGTGGCCGTGTCAGACATGGTCAGTCTGTGCCAGATGCACTAGTTTAGAGGCATTGTGTGTTCTGCTGTGTATCTGCATGTTTGCACATCATGCATGTCTTACAAATCATACACAACTAAATATTTTGTTATTGTCGGCAATGTTTGACTCTGCAATAATTGGTTAGGGTTCCGCTAGCATCCTGCTGTTTGCGTATTTGACGTACTCTGTAAAAATCTATACATGATCCTAAAATAAATGAATATCATTTCAAACTCATCTTACAACATTACATTTAAAAATTAATCTCACAGATTTTGGAAAAATGCTCCAGAAAAAAGACAAAGCTTGTCTCTCATCACTTCGACATTCATTGCCCTGACACTGGTTCCCATTTAGACGTGACTTTGGCGACACCTTGTGGCCTCTTGGGGAATATGTCTGCGTTTCAATGAGACATTCATTCTGGAAACATTCCGAATGCATGTGCTGTCACATCTTTTGAACACCAGTTTTAAATGTAGTATAAAAAAAAACCCTGAAATAAAAATTCAATTGAGAAATTCAATTGAAACAAAAATCATTTGAAATGTATTGTAACGTTTATATTTAAATTCTAACAATCTCAATATTTAAAACAAATAGTTATTTCAATGTTATGAGATTGTAATTTTACAACCGTGGGTCTCGGGGAAGAAAATATCCAAATATTTGCGCTTTAACATTAAATACAACTGAACTGACCCTAGGCAGTGATTCTTTTGGTATACCACTAGGGGGAGTTTACCATTTGCACTCTATAGGCAGTGTCGAGAAAAGTCGCATGCTCTCGTGGAAAGGCACCTCCATACAAAATTGCTTTCTTGCAGTTTCCCCCCCCAACCCGACACGCCTCTCTATGTTTGTGTGTAGTCGAAACCAGGCAGCCAATCAGACCAACGCTTGGCCAGCTTCCCGAGCCAGTCGGCTCTCCGATTCGTCAGCCCTCCCGCCGTGAGTCGTGCGAGCGAGGAAGCGGAGGGTCGGGAAGTGGAGGAGGTAGGACCGGGCCCATTTGCGCCTCCCCACTCCCCCCTCCAACGCTCCCTCCCCCGGCTTAAGAAAGCTCCGCCGCTCCTCCGTCCTCTCCCTCACATCCCTCAGCATCCGCCACCTTTTCCTCCTCATCCCCCGCCAAGCCACGCCCTTGCCCATCCTCCTCATCCTCAGGAGCCGCAGCATCAGGCAAGTTGTAGGAGGTGAGAACTCGTGTGACTTGCTGCCTCGGCTGCCTTGAGATAACGCGGGCGGCGGACGCCATTTGCCTGCCTCCCGTTTTAGTTGTCCTTACAACCATCCTCACCCCCCCGAACCCTTAAAAGAGGCCCCGTCACCAATTTTGTATGCGGACACCTTCATTGAGAGGATCTCGAGTTGAAATGTGCCTGAGATAAGGAATCACCACTTTATCAGCCATTATACTTTCTAATTCCATCTCTCCGCCAGATTACAGCCTCTGAGACATACTTCGCTTTTATTCGAAACCCAAACTCACAAATCACTCCCGGTGGGAATTCAAATTGAAAGCAAATGTGAGAGTCAAGATAACGACTGTGATTTTTTTTTTTTTCCTCTGAGTGGACCTATGAGCATCCATTATGGAAACTGTGAAGGACAGACAAAAATAATCAGGAGAAAAATCATCTAGATACAATCATTAACAGCATCGAGCAAATTGAATCCGCTAGACTATTTTGCACTAGTAGGTTATCCAGTTGTTCTCATAAGTTTACACCCCCCTGGCAAAAAAGGTATTTGGAGTTTTAAGGTGTTACAACTCCCGCCCGGGTTTGTCAATTTATGAGCACAACTACTTGTGTGAGTGTCTTTCTAAATGTTCTTTGGTGCTATGTTTTTATGGCATGTTGGTAAATCTGGAGGACATTGTGTGTGTGTGTGTGTTTGGGTAAATGTGAGGCGCACGTACCAACTCGGTGCATGCTCGGCATGTGTGTTCCGACCATGCTAGCGACGTGCGCATGTTTGTTTGGGACTATTTTAGCGATGGGAAAATGAAGCTTCGAATTTGCTTCATGAAGCAGTTGTTATATTTTTTTACTCCTCTCGATGGCGCTCTCTGTTCAACGTTAAGCTGAACACGCATTGCACTTTCGATTTCTTGAAACCAACAGTGCCATCTAGAGGAGTCAAACTAAATTTGAAGCTTCATTTTCCCGTCACGAGACTTATCTATCAGAACGACACGGCCTCACCCCTCCCTCCCAGTCTTTTTAACGGCTGTTTTTATTCCCTCCCGTAGCCTTCATGAGGCAAATGCAGCGGCGTCAGACCACAAAGCAATGGAGACAGGCAAAGATTACGCTGCAAAAAAAGACGAGCTGTACGCTCACTACTTCTCTTTTTGATGTCCAAATGCAATTCCGTAAAACGGACACCACTAAATTCGATTTTTGCCAGAGTAGCGGAATTGTTTCGTAACGGCCGTCTTTGTCACGGATGGGCTAGACGGGAATTTTTTCCTCTTCATTCTGTTATTACCGACCGATTACGATAATCCGTTGGACATGGGGAGTTGACAAGCGGGAATCTTTTAAATGCTGCTTTTGTCCTCTTTGACAAATTTCTCACTGTGAGAGTCCGGGGGAAGGGGAATCATCGACACCTTTTTTTGTTTCTTAGAATTCTAATATTTGTAATATAACACAAAAACTGTTTTTCTATGGTCTGTCATAAGGCCAGATTTTTTTTTTCGCCCATAATGTGGGATGTTGACCTTTTACCAAGCCTTCCACGTTTTAATCGATCAGGTTCCACAGAGGGGCACGTTGAACTTGCTTGCTATGTGTCTCTGTCTGCACTCATGACGGTGAAGCATGCCAAAACAGAAACACACGTCTAATGCTGCTGTTGCTCACACAAAATGTCTCTCGGTGTTCAAACCACTTGAAAAAAAAAAAAAAAGTTGACTTGAAGGTTTGCACACTTCTCGTGAGCCCCCAACCCCCCACCCCCCCTTCAAGTGTGAACATGTCCATACTGTCCCCTGCACAGTTTCCAACTGCATGATCATCATCTGTCCGGACGAATCGTTTTATTGTTAAAACGGGTAGAAAAGCGAATCACCTAGAGAAAGACGATGCTTAAATCAAAATTGACTCCACATTTCTCCAAGTTCAAAAGATTAACTGAGTGACCTAATTATTTTTGTGAACTTCCCTGATTGGCCCATTGGGCAAGTCCTCTCCCAATATCGCCAGATTAAATCACATTTTGTTAAATTCGTTTTACCTGCCTCAGCAACTATCACCTCATCTTCTGTTTTCTTTCACACTCAAACATTGATTGAAACTGAACTTGAATCTGTCTAAGTTTGTGGTTTGGTCATTTGCACCTTGAGGGACAGAAATGGACATTTGCTGTAGCCCAATTTCTTCCATCTGGCACTTTTTTGGGTGTTTCCCTATTCTGTAGCAAACAAACAAGGCTTAGAAGAATCTGGAAAAAAAGAAAAAGGATCTCCGAATGTATCTGTCTGAATCCCAAGCGTGTGTGATCCAATTTATTCTTGTATGAAGGTTCAACGGAGAACAGAACAATGAAAACAAAAGATTGTATTGTTTCATACACCCCTATGCTGAACCACAGTTGGTTCGTTCCACTTTGCGCACTGTGACGACGACACTGAGCTGTGATTTGTTTCTTGTCTTATTACTTCTTTGCATCGAATTGCACTTTTTTTTTTCTTACTTCATTTTCCATTTGGATGGGCGGTTAATTGTTGGTTTTCTAAGCCTTTGTTTAGACCAAGAAGAACATCCCAATTTTTTTTTTTACATGTCTGTTGTGCTTGAATAGTTTCACGAGTTCACAAACGTCACAAACTTTGAGTACTCTGGCTTAAAAAAAAAAAAGTTAAGACCAAGTTTCACTCTTATACCTCAAATTTTGTCTTGTTTTCTCCATTTTATTTTGTTCTGACATCCATCGTCTTCCATCCGAAGGGACTGTAATTATTATCCAACATTTCTTCCACCAAATATCGCAACGAGCAAAAACTGTATAAAGAAACGTCTTTTAGTTTCCATTTTAATAACAATATACAAAATATTTACCTGCATCTGATGCTGAGTCCCGTGAAAGTCTTCTCTCAAAACGTAACGATCGAACACTGCCACCTGTTGGTCGACTGTGAAACATAAACGGCAACTCCAACGAATTGGAGTCTTTTATTTATGTGGTGTTATATAAAATGCAGTCCGAGGTTTGCTTCCATTCACTTTGTCAAAATGCAAACAGGCGATTATCGTCACTGTTTCGATCCAACCTGACTTTGGTGCTGACGCATCTGCTCAACGTTTGCATTTCGAGTTGAAAAGTGGATCATCCTTGTGACTTATATCCTTTTGTTTGTCTTGACGTAAATGTACAATTATAACAATGTTTATATTTATATCATTTCTGTTGTATGTTATCAAACAGTAAAATTATGATTGTGACTTTTGGCTTTGGTGTCTTGATTTGTGTGCGAAAAAGAAAATTAAAATCCCAAACTCAATTGTACTAATGCGGTTTATTTGGTAGGCTAGAAGTTAACAGAACATCCAGCCATGTACTTTTCTGGCCCGCTAAGTTATATTGGTATTTGAAAATTACTAGCCCAAAATACCTTCAGGCAAAGTCACACTGTAATGATGACACACTTTAAGTGTAGTTTAATTTATAAGGCGGAAATGCGGTCGGGGGATTGCGCAATTTATTGATATTAAGCATGTATTTTAAAAATGTCAAAATGGTAAGTAACTCGATCAACTGCTCAAAGTAAGCTTCCAGTTCCTACCAAACCATTTTGGTGAATCATTTATAGCAAGACAGGCTTATCCATATGTATCAAATTTTCACTCGTTTTCAAATCTCAACATTTTGTAATCGTTAAACCGGCATAACAACAACAAACAATATGGCCGACTGTGTAGGTCTTTGCAAAATTCATTGCTCTTTGCATTCTTTTCACTAAAGCGCCGCTCACCACTGGTGCTTGGATATCACTTCTGATTGACTTCACGAGTAGTGATGAGAAAATGAAGCTTTGAGTTTGCTTCATGAAGCAGTTATCATTTTTGACTCCTCAAAATGGCGCGCTCAGTTCAACATTGAACTGAATGCATGATGCATAATATCTTGGCATTCCATAAAACCTTTTATTGAACAGTGCCATCTAGAGGAGTCAAAATAGAATTGCTTCATGAAGTAATTTGAAGCTTCATTTGCCCCTCACTGTTTTTGCTTTCAGAAATTCTGGGTCAAGTTGACATATCCTGAATTTTTTTTTTCAAATCTTAGCTTTTCCTGCAACACAACGAAGCTTTGCACGCCATTTCAATTATGTCAGGCAACTTAATTAATTAACTTAATTAAACAGCAAATGATGTTCTCTGTGACGCCATTGTTACTTTTTATTTAAGAGTGTGCATCAAGTGACGATTTCATCTTTCCTTCTCGGGACAAAAACCAACTCATAGAAGTCCAGAGTAGCTGTGAGTTTTTTTTTTTTTTTTTTTTTTTTTAAAGTTATCGTGACACATTGCACATATTGTAATTGTGCAAGCTTTCCAACGCTACACTGCAGATAGGTGGTGCATACTGTGGCTTACTCGTTCTTCAACTGAAATTGTATACAATACACCAAGTCGGGCTTGGAGTAGCCGTAGGGAGACGTGCAGTCACACATGAAGTGGATGAGTGAAGTGTAAAGGTCGCCCGTTCCACACATCAGCTACTCAGCAGGACGATGATGTAGATGAGAAGCAAGCAGATGAGGAGGAGGGTGAAGTTGATGAAGAGCTCCTGCAGGTTCCTCTTGGCCTGCGGAGTCACCTCGATTTGGGACGCGCGGCGCATGGCCGACTTGGTGATGTGCTGGACGCGCTCCATCGTTGAAGTCTCGTGGTGATGTTGAGCCTGGATGAGGGAATCAGGACATGAAGGTGGCGGAGATCAGGTCTGGACTGGTTTTGAGACAGGATGCTTTTATACTGAAAGAAAACAGGAAGGAGGGTTACCCGCCTGCTGATCAAAGTTAGCATTTTCCGCTTCATAGCGTCATGCTAGCTGGAACTCATCCGCGGTTTCGCTCATGTGACCTCAGCTGTGGCTCACCATGATAAGAGAACCGGCCGGAGGCGCCAGCCGAGGTCCGACGATGCGTCATTCCAGACAACACGGATATGATGACAACAATGTCAAGTCAAAGTGGCCTCGCCTTTTCCACGTTTCATAGTCCCGCGCCAAAAAGTCTGCCCAGCTTGATGGGGAGATGAATGCGAGCACATGGGGTGACATTTGAAATGTCTTTCATCGGAGGCTTTGAATCCCTTTTATGATCCCGTGCGGGATTTTACCAATGTGACAAAGTGAGCATGCTTTCGTATTAGCAGCAGCTGCTAAAACCCAGCATCTTGCACTTGGCTATTTTTACTAGCTAGTGAGTATTGAAAATATTTTTATGTACCATGACTTTATTTTTATTGTTCAAATTTGCCCCCCCCTCCCCTCCACCTCCCTCAACTCTTGAGTCGCTGATTATAACTCGACATGTTAACGCCTCAATCCTCGCTAGATAACTCTTGAAGTGTGTTGGTGTGCTCACACCTCCAAACTCTGGCTTGGCTCATGCATTGCTGAAATCATTGGAAGGAACACAGCCAAAGTTCTTCCACAACATCCAAATATGATTTTATAGTTCTCGCTTGGGAATAGTCACGGCAGGAACAGAAATGGGCCGATGAGTAAGATTAAAGATAGTCAGCTGTTCCTCTGTGGAACAATGTGCAAGTAATCCTCAGTTTCACGCTGCTAATGAGGGAAAATAATTCAGTGTTGACGGGAAATCCGAGGAGCTTTCGAGGCTTCTGCTAAATTTAGCTCCCATCTAGACCAAATAGATTTGAAATCTTTATTTTTCAGCAAGTTCTCTGTGGGTTGGCACTTTAGTTGGCCTTGATGCTGCAACCTTGAAGTTTTGAAAAATCATTTTATTATCTGTGAAAAAAGATGGTTTTAGTTAGGCCACAGGTGTCAAACCCAAGGCCCGGGGGCCAGATACGGTCCGCCACATCATTTTATGTGGCCCGAGAAGACAAATTGTGCATCAAATTCGTGTGTCATTACTAGAATTGCAAATTGTCTTCACTTTTAATATCTTTTTTTTACTCATCTGACTTGAAAACAAGTTATTTGTCAGTTTGTTTTGTAGCTTTTACTGTATATAATACATTTATTTGGGTTGACAGTCATAATGGTCCTCCGAAAGAAGCTATGACTACAATGCGACCCGCGAAAAAAAAGTTTGACACCCCTGAGTTAGGGGAACGTTCTTATTTTGTCATATATTTTATTTTTATGCAGTTCCTGTAATTATAGTCGTTTTTGTTAAGACCCAGAGGTGAGTCTTGTTGAAGTGGCTCGTGATGTAATAAGAGGGGGATGACGTCATGAGAGGGGGACGGAAAAAAGAGAAAGTAGATGTGCTCTCGATGGAAAAAAATGCTTCATGTAACCTCCAACTTTTTTTTTTTTTTTTTTTTTTTTGAGTGTGCAACATGAGCCGTCATTTGTTTACAAACATCAAGTTGCCGGGGAAGCCAAACAGACAGATTTATTATTGCGTCACGCATTTTTAAAAAAAAAAAAAAATGCCTTCCATGCGTGTTTGTTTATTTTGCTTGAGGAAGAGGCGGCATGAACACAAGCTGCTATTGTTAGCTGCTCTTCACATGGCATCGCTCCAACGTGGCTGTGATGCGTCATGTGGCTGCTTGTGAAAGTACGAAAAAGTCACACGCAATCGATTGTATCAGGAAATAATCAAAGACGTTGGAAAAAGAACAGCCGCCATGTTGAAGCTGAGGTGGGCTTTGTTGTCTCTGGCTTTAAACAGCTGACGGGTTCCTGTTCTTTATCTTTCGACTCATTCATAGTTTCCGTCAAAGTGGCTTTCAGCTGCTATGGAAACTCTACTCGCATTGCAGAGAGGACTCCCAAGTGATGATGGAAAAGTTATGACACAAAACACGTTTCTTCCACTCTTAAATAATCGCAGCTCTTTGACAATGATGATCACTAAGCTTGTTTTGGAAATGATAAATATTTTCTCCTCGCTGCAAAGTCTTTTGGTTGACAATGTCAGAAATTTTAAAAGTTTGTACTGCATCCTAGTTAGAGGTGTTTCCAATATTTTGGAAACCTGCTGGAGGAGCTATTTTTAGGAAAAAACATCTAGTATGATGCAATACCATAATAAATATGGTGTTTCCAATATTTTTGATATCAGCTTTAGTTATTGGAGCTATTTTTTTCGAAAAAAAATATGATGCAGTACAATTTAACACCGGTACAAACAACAAATTAATATTCTGTGGAATCAATTCTTCTCTGACAGACAAAATTGATCATTAATAAATTCATAAAAGTCCAAAATTTAGGGTACACCACCTATTGTAGCTCATCGGATTGAATAGGTGTGCCTAATAAAGTGACGGATACATCGAGATGAAGTCAAGGATGTTGCTTCTTACCTTTCAGATGGGAGCAGGTCTAACTGGTGTTTGAGAGACCAAGATATGTCGGATATTCAAGGCTGTAAACAGAAGCAGGAGAGGAGAGAGAGGGAGAGAGGGAGGGACGGAGAGAGAGAGAGAGATTACTCTTCAAACAGAAAAAAAACTGACCAATCCATAACAAGAATAAATAATGTTGTCACTGTTACACTTTGTAAACTTTTCTTAAACTTACAAAAGGAATGTATGTGTGTTTGTTTAAACCTCTGGGTCACTAAAAATAATGAGTAAAAATAAGTTGGACCATTCAACAAAATGTTTTAGGTTATGCTAAATTGCCTTTCATGGCTTTTCAATAAAGAAATAAGAGTTTCCAGAATGATCTGTCCCTTTGCTATGTCCCATGTCTTAAGACATATGTTAAAAATAACTCAGAAAATTGCTTTGGAGTAAAAAACTTTATAGCTTCGTTGCATTAACAAACAATGTTGCCATAAATATCCCAATTTCAATTATTATAGATGAAAAATAAAAAAAATTTTAGGGACTTGTAAGAAAAAAAATTGGCAATGGCGCAGAAATATCGTTCGAAAAATGTAAATAAAATATCCATCACTGAATGTTTGACTCTTACTACACACTGACTTTTTTTTTGTTTTTTTTAAGAGTGGACTGGACATGAAAATTTAATCCACTGGATCGGCTGTGAAATTGCAGCCAGACATGAAAATGCATTAAGGACGACAAACGCTAGTTTAAGCGTGCGTGCTGTGTGAATTAAAGATAATACAAATGTTTTCTCAGCAGGTACATGAGACAAAGCTGTCAAAGCTTGTGTAGACTTAAGAGAGATTTAGTGCCGGCTGGAATGTAAAAGCGTGCGAAGAGAGGAACTCAACTTTTTATGTTCTACATATTTAACAGCCACTTGGAAATTAGCTGGGAAGTTTATTATTGCTTGGTGATTTGAAAATAAAAATAAAAATGTCTTTCCTTCTTACGCAGGCCGTAACAAATGCAGCTCACATGCTTTTACATCTTCTCTTATTTGCTCCTGCAAAGAATGGCCTTTTTTTCTTTTTTTTTTTTTTTATTCCGGAGCTGCACAGCTTTGTATCCTTACATGGTGAAAAGATGACTGACCCGAAACTAGAGTGAGAGGGTGAGAGAGACAGAGAGCGAAAGAGAGAGAGAATGAAGCGGTCTCTCTGTCACGTCGGCACGTCTCCCACCGTAGACGATTGAGACAATCGTGACCACATCAAATGTCAACACTCCATTTGTTGTTTAATAGCCTTTAAAAAAAAAAGTCATCGCAAAAGAATATAGTGGTGCCATTAAATATAAGTTGATGCTAAGCTAATTAGCATTTGCATTGTGATACTTTAACCTTTTAAGGTGTCAAAGTTGAGGCCCGGGGGCCAGATATGGTCCGCCGTATCATTTTCTGTGGCCCGCGAAGACAAATTGCGCGTTAAATTTAAGTCATACTAAAATAGCAAATTGTCTTAACTTTTAAAATTCATCTTTTTGAAATATTTGAAAAGTTTCCACTACTCTGATTTGAAAAAACAAGCGTTTATTTATTTGGGTTGACAGTCATAATGGCCCTTCGATGGAAACTTTGACTACAATGAAGCCCGTGACAAAAATGAGTTTGACACCCCTGCTTTAAACCGTAGGTGTCAAAGTTGAGGTCCGGGGGCCAGATATAGCCCGCCACATCATTTTGTGTGGCCCGCAAATACAAATCGAGCATCGAGTTCATGCGGCAATACTAAAATTACAAACTGTTTTCAATTAAAAAAAAAAAAATAGAGATTTGTAGATTTTTTTTACCATTCATCTTTTTTAAATATCAAAACAATTTTTACTGGGCTCTGACTTCAAAAATACTCATCAATTAATAGGTGTTGACATAATGGACCTCTGAAATAAACAATAACTATGAAGTGGCCCGTGACAAAAATGAGTTTGAAAGCAAATGGTTGAACACAAACGGTGCAGCAAAAACATGTAGACAGACAATACAAGACTACTAAGCCATGTATTCTTTATCTTCAGCATAAATCTGTCAGAATATTTCTCAGATGTATTTTCCAGCCTGCCTCCGTATTTTTTATCCGTCTTGTTGTGATGAAGTGAAAAGGGTGACTCAGGCTCCACCCGATCATCTTTGTGTACTCTGGAGGTCCTACTGCTGCTGTTGGCATCTTAACACACATTCTCTGCCTGGTTCCGAATCTCCCCAATACCCAAATAATCCCACCCCTCTCCCCAATCTCCCACATCACTCCTACTCTACTCCGGATTTAGAACGTCTATGTGGAGAGGCCCACCGAAGGATTATCCCCACAGGCCTGCTGCACATACGAGCAGGATTTATCATATTTCATATTTATGGATTTGTGAATCTCAGTACTACGTGTTCTATGGAATAGAAAGTATAAATTAGTCTTTCATTCACCTGCCACCATAGCGTCAACAAGCTGTGATTTATTTCAAAAATACTTTTTTCGATGGGATCGGAGTTAATAATGTGGCGGTGGTGTTATCGTGCCAGCGAGTTTTTTTTTGTGCTAAAAGACCCCGAATGTTTGTGTGGTGTCTCTGGTCGGATGTTGGACCCGTGCAGTGGAAAAATATCTGTTCTATTTATAAAGGCCCATTTAACATAACAGGGTCATCTGTGTCGCATTCAAGAACACAAGCAGTCAGGATGTGAGAACTCAATGAAAGTCTCCACTTCTTGAAAAAAAAAAAAAAAAAATCGCAATCCAATTGAAATATACTAACCTAAAGAAATCCTCGACAGTTAAACATTGATTCATGCACGGCAGCTAACTCGAATGCAGTTAAAGTCTCGACTTGGTTTTATTAGGTACACTTAAGGAAATGGCATCCCAAAACAAAATACTTGCTTACCAAAATATTAGGAACAGCCCCAGCTTGACCGATTCCACTTGAGTAGTACAACTAAACCATCAGCTGTAGCCATACGGCTCTTGTAATTGGAATGTTACCTCCATAAAAGTGAAATTGCATGAGTAAAATTAACTATTTGATGTTTTAATAAATAAAAAAATATATTTGAATAAATGATTATACATGCAGGGCATACAGAGACATGCTAACCACTGTGCTGCCAAGGTATTTTTTAGTTTGAATATAGTGTTTTCAAGTTTCAAGCTCACCACGTTTATTTTCAGTTTCGAGGTTTCTTTTTTCAAGTATAAATGTGTTTTTTTTTTTAAGTACAAAACCTTTGACCCCAATCTACTTCCATACATCGCTAACTGCCTAACGTTCATTTGTGAACGGCCTTCTTTTTGAGTCACATGTTATTCTGACAAAAAATTTAAAAAAAAAAAGAATTGAATGAAAAACTACTAAAGATGACTTGAAAAAAATAAAGTCAAGATGGGGGGGGCCCTGGATCGCTTCCGTTTACGAGCAGACTGCGAAATGAGGTCCTGGTTGCTTCGACAGGAAATAACCTTCATATTACCCAGCAGTTGTTCTTCGTGCCAGTCAGCTATGAAGTTGAAGGTGATGGTGTGGATGCTTCCTTCATCAATCGTCTCCCTTCTCCTTCTCGGCTGTCGTCTTACCTGTGCAGGTAAAGAATATATCAAAATTATTCTGTGATGATTGCTAACATATTTTTCAGTTGGTCGATTTTTTGGAATTTTTGCCAATGTGTAACTTTTTAACTTTTACAGAAGTTATCTCACATGGTTATTATGTCTGAATAGAAATAAAATGACTTCTTTGATTTAAAAATACATATATTTTTTTCCCCCTTGTGCTAAATTGGCAAATTTGTAAAGCGAATGATAAATTAAGACTTGTGTTGTTCACTGGGAAAAGAATCGGTGCGTTGAACTGGCTAATTTTATTTATTTATAATTGGTTGCAAACAAAAAGTATTAATTTGGATCTGAATACAATTGTTAAGTAGATGTAAATTATGGATCTGCATCCACTTGATTTTATTTCATACAACCACTCCACATCATAAAAGTAAATTCTAATTTATTTTGTGTGTGTCATCTTCAGAAAAGAAATATGTTGCATGATAATGTTGTTTTATTAAGATGGCCTGCTAGTGACAAGTCTGAGAAGAAAAAAAAAAAAAAACAAGGACAGGAAGTAAGGCAACCAACCTAAAAACAAGAAAGTATAACTTCTGATGCAAAACTGCTTGGCTACAAAACGTTAAATGTTCTTATTCTTTTTTTTTTTTTTTTTGGTGCCGTAGACTCCCAAGATGCTTGTGAAGCTTACGCCCTCATCGGCGGAAATTTTATTGTGCCTCTCTACCACAACCTGCAAAAATCAGAAAAACTCAGATGGATACACAACAAAACCAAAATCTTTGACCAAAGAAATGGCATGGTTGTTATGGGGAAGCCAAACGACATTTTTCAAAATGGATCCCTGAGGCTGACAAACCTGAAGAGAAGCAATGAAGGCACTTACGTCCCCGAGGTTTATGATGTGAAAGGCACACTTGTCACGGATGCCAAGAAGCTGTATTTGTGTGTGTTGGGTGGGTATGTTTCGAAAAGGTGTCAAACTCCTTTTTAATATTCATAGTTTCCTTTGGAGGGCCATTATAAATAAATTAATGTATTATATACAGTACAGGCTACACAACAAACTCAGTAGTAAAAACTGTTCGAATACTTTTAAAAAGACGAATGGTATTAAAAATTGCTCATAATATCTTCGGTTTTTAAAGACAATTTTTAATTTTGACAATTTGACAGGCCACATAAAAGGATGTGGCGGGCTGTATTTGGCCCCCGGGCCTTGAGTTTGACACCTACGGCATGTTGTCTTCTTCTTTATTTATGGTTTTATGTTTAAAAGCAGCTGGTGGAGCTTTTGTTGGAAAAAAAAAATATTCTACACCTATTTTCTGCTGTTAAAAAATTTAATTTGAATTTCTAAATATTTCAATGAGTGCCCTGTCAGGTGTTTTTTTTAATTTTTTTTTTTTATGTACCAGTAGTTTTGGAGAATCATTGTTGATCTTTCAAATCTGATTAGATCCTGTCTCAAAGCCTGGATTGAAAGTGGAATGTGCCTTGCCTAATGTGAAATTCACTTGCATGTCTGATCAGGTAAGAGTGTTTTTGTTTTTCTTCCAATGTTGAAAAATGAGATCCAACAAAAAAAGCATTTTTAAAGACCAAAACAAGGACAATTACGGAAATGAAGATTTTATTTTTTTAATGCACAGATACCGAGAGCCTCTGTCGAGTGGTTTCAGAATGGCAAGCTTCTGCCCCAGAAAAATCAGCAGACTGTGCTACAAATCGTTCAAAATGTGAAATCTGATTTGTTCACATGCAAAGTTTCCAATCGACTCAGTTCCGTGAGCAGCGAGGCCGTGAAACAAAACTGCATTGACTCAAGTGAGTATGGCGCAAACGATGACGTTCTTCTCAAATTGTTCCTCTGACACGTTCCTCTCTTCATCCAAGGCTCCATCTTCCCCAAAGAATTATTTGGCCTAGATTTTAGGATCATGGTGAGCATCCTGGCTGGCACTGGAGGTAAATTTCCTTCACCAATGAAACATTCAAGATTTCCAGCATATCTTCCAACTTCCTTTTTTGTCCTTATCAGGTCTCGCTCTGTTGCTCATCATCATCCTGATTGTTTGCTGCGTCCGAGCCGTTCGAGAAAAACGAAAACGAATCAAAGGTCATAAAAACACTGCCTATCATTAATAAATATACAACACGTTCATTCAATCGATTCCAACAGATGAGGAGGAGCTTCGGTTGCGTTGGACCAATCCAGAAAGACGGCAACCTCAGTGTCCTCATCATTCTCACGGTCAACGCGGCATGCCGCAACGGTCGAGAAGCCAAGCTCAGGCCGACGTCAGAAAAGCAAAGCAGGTCGAAGGTCAAACGGTCAGTGCTTCTCAAAAGGGGCTTCTCAAACTGAGCTCTCAAAATGTTTCCAGCATTTGAAGTTGTTCACTGGCTGCCGGCTGTTTTTTACTTCCTTTGTAGGGCTCCAGACCTGCAGGTGCAAATCAGCAGGCTCCTCCTCATCCTCAGCCGCGGAAGAAGCATCCGGCACAAAGAAAGTGAGAATTCAGACGTCATTAATATCATCATCATCTCACACTATTTAAGTTGATTTTTTAAGTAACACAAAATGACAAGAAACTTCCCATTAATGGTGTGAGTTTTTAAAAAAAAAAAAAAAAAAAAAAAGAAGCTAATGATTTCAGCAATACTAAATATTGCAATGCCTACTTACTTTTCACACCTTTGAAAATAAAATTAGAGTACTTTAAAGGTAGTTCTAATGGAATTATTTATTGTGTGAAAACATTTATCTCAATAAAGTTTTTTTGTTTTTTATTTGACAAAAACTACATTTCAACAGTTTTGCCTTTCCCACGTGTTTGAATTCGACTAAATATGCTTCGTACAGAACTTTTTGGAAATGCTGGAAGTAAAATAATGTGACTGTGGTTTGTGACTTTGGTCCGCTTCTGCACTGTTGTCAGCTGAACGCGCAGCAGATGCATCACATTTTTTGCACAAGTTGTGTTTGTGGTTTTTGACTTGTTGACGGTCCTGAGCTTCTGCGTGGTGGTTAACTTTTTTACACGTGACTCCAAGCTGATTTGTTACAAAATAGATTTAACTGGTCATCTTGCTTGTGAAGTTTGATAAGTTATCTTCCCATAATTTTTAGACTTTTGGTAATGATCAGTAACAAGTTTTGTGGAATTATTCACAGGTTTAAAAAAAAACTGCACTTGTAAAGTATGTCCACTAGGTGGTAGTGTTGTGTTAATTTAATATAATTTAGTATTTTGATGGTTTTATGAGAGGAAATCGACTCATGAGTGTTTGTTAGGAGCCACCACACACACACACACGCACGCGCGCGTACACTCGAGCACAAACACTTGATGTTGCTCTCTTCACATCCTCAAATATTAGATGACCTTTGAGCGTGACGTTTGACTAGCCGCACTTCCTCCTGCTTATGGTTGCATGCGTCGTGACTCAGTGTTGTCTCAGTGAGTGTGGTGTGGACGAACATGTTCTTGAGCAACTGGGTTGGAAACACCGACCAACTTTAGAGGTTTAGTTGAATGAAAACAAATACGGACGGTTTTTCGACTCATATTTCAATTGCATTATTTCCAATAAAGCATTTGAGTAAAATATAATCAACAATGAAATACATTCATCCATTTTCCGTGCTGCTTTTTTTTAAATTGAGGTCATCAGGAATTTATTTAAGCCAATCGTAGGGCACTTAAAGACATACGAGCATTGGCATGGACAATTACGTGGACAATTTAGAGTAGGGGGTAACTTTTTTTTTTTTTAATGAGCTACTTTTGGGGCAGTAACATCATAAACTCAATGAGAATATACAAACTCCACACAGAAAGGCAGGATTTGAACCACCAACCTCCAAAGCGTGAAGGAGACAACAGCCACTATATGACCCTCGCTCCTTACTTTGAACCACCCAATAGGTGAGTGATGACGTATGTTTAAAGAGGCCGTTGAAAAGTTCAAGTCTACCATGTTTGCTCATCCTGGAGGGGGGAAAAAGATTTTTAACTGTGCCAGTGAAGGAAATCACTTGGAGACCGTGCTGCGCCGGCAATATGTGTCACATAAAAGCTAATTAAACTAATACGTCATGCAGCATAAAACCAGTGTGAGCTCTCTCTCTCTCTCTCTCTCTCTCTCTCTCTCTCTCTCTCTCTCTCTCTCTCTCTCTCTCTCTCTCCCTCTCTCTCTCTCTCTCCCCACTCCTCCTTGAAACCACCTAACTTCCGGCCACACTCTCCCTTCCTCTACCTGCCTTCGTGTGCCTCTTATCCCGCGTCCAGAGTCCAATCGGTTCCGTGTCCCAACCACATGTAGGTCCGGGAGGTGTGTGGATTTTATCGGCTTGGTTTGGAATCACAGTGGGCATCCCGTTTGTGCTGCGGCTCCCCCCGGCGAGTGGTGCGAAAAGTGCCTGGCAGAGTTTCTTGAAGGGTCCGACAGCGGCGGCAGTAGGGGGACACTTTTAACCCCCCACGCACGCTGGACAAAGAAAGAAGTGGGGCGGGGGGCTAAATTGGAATAACGGAGAAAAAAATGGAGAATTACGTCTTCACGCTGCTGTTGGCTACGCTCATATTCGGTAAGCTTGCTTGACTGTTGAGTGTAAATGAACTCGAGATACGCGCCACCGCATGATGCCAGTCTGAGTTCCCGAATGGTCTTCTTTTTTTTTTTTTTTTTTTAAATGTGTTTCCACTTTGCGACCGCCGCATTTCATTTTTATTGCAAGCGTTTAGGTCGATACCGCACGCTAATGAGTTCGGGTTAGCCCCACTTCACCCTGGAAGCTCAATTCCAATAGGAGAACCCTCCTCCCCCCCTCCCAATCTGTTTAAATCTGTTTAACTATAACTAGATCCTTCACTTAGTTATTAAGTAGCGACAAACGTGTGAAGTGATTTTTCTATATTGAATTAAACAACATCCTAGTCAGGTTTCATTCGGGCTATGTTCGGCAGTCCGACAGGGCTGTTAAATTCAGTGTTGTATATTAGGTGCTGGTTGCCTTGACAGCAGGTGGTTTGTTAGTAAATACAGAAGTAAATGAAATGTTTGAGTAATTTGTTTTAATCGACAATACAGGTAACAGTATAACAGTACACTGAAGCTGTTACTTTCATAGTTATATTTCTAGAGTCCTCCTTTGCAAGAGCGCAAAAAAGATCATAAAAAAAAATGAACGCAAAGGCCTGTTAGTTGGGGACCCCGTGAGGGATACAGTGATCCCTCGTTTATCGCGGATAATTGGTTCCAAAAACCACCGGCGATAAGTGAAATCCGCGAAGTACGGTCACCAACAAGAAGTACTGGGCAGGCTAACGAGTTAGCGGAAAGATGCTAACTCGCGATCGTGCTAACACGCGAAAACGGACTTCTAAAGGAATGTAAATGAACATTTGGAGCAATACTACATTGTCCTAAAGGTTAGACACGTTTCCTCAATTTAGAAGTTTTATTTTGACTTTTAAATGTTTTTTTAATTTGGAAAAAAAAACGCGATGTAGTGAAGCCGCGATGAACGAAACGCGAAGTAGCGAGGGATCACTGTATTTCCAATTACATTTGTATGTTGTTGCTATGGATCAATATCAGGCTGCTGAAATGTTGGCATTGTGGTGTCTAAAAGGAGTCGTTTTTATTTGGGCTAGCTTCAGCCATTTCTCAGGTCCTCCTACATAGCCCAAAGTACATTCAGTAAAAATATGTACTACCGTATTCACCCAAATATAAGATGACCCCCTCTTTTTCAAGTTTGAAAAAAGCCTTTGTCTAGACCCCGAATGTAAGACGACACCCCCTTTTTCAGTTTTATTTCAATGAAAAAAAAAACCTCGTCTTATATTCGGGCCAATACGGGAATCAACACATGCATAATTATCATTTTTACCTTTAAAAAGAAGCCTAACAGGTCTGATTTGATTAATTTGTGGTTTTTTTTTTAAATAAATTTCACCTGTCACTTCTCTGCTTCCATTTTCCCACTAATTGGACTGCTTTTCATGATCTAACCCAGTGTTTCGACCATTTCTTTGTCAATTCAGCCCTCAAATTGGACTAAAGGGCCATGTGACTACTGTACTTAGTCATCAGGCAGATTTGCAGCAAAGGGCCAAGCACCATTCTGATACTGACATTACCATATGTTCAGTCATCAGAGCTGTGTGTGTGTGTGTGTGCGTGTGTGTGTCAGACGGTGTTGGCTTAATTTAGTGTTGTGTCAGATGCTCAAATGTCGCAAGCTCTCCTGTGGTGCATGGAGTGTCATTCTGCAAAAGAGAACATTGGCACCTGATAGTTGATGTTTACTTCCTTTTAATAACACTTTTCGCTGCATGTTTAATTTAGTTTGCCATTTCTTTCATCAATGCAACTCAATTTGAATTACGGAGCACTTTATAAACAACCATCGCTGCATACAAAGTGCTAAAAAAAATTAGACATACAAAAATAGAATAAAAACAAAATTCTCATGCTTATTCAGTCATACTCCATAGAATAAAAATGTTTTTTAATGTATTGTACTAGACAAGCGTCAAGCCAAGGCAGTAAGATTGCAAATCCACTTTGTCCGCCAAACCGGTTCCATCAAAATGCCTGTTGTTTGTTTCTTCACATGATTAGAACCCTTGCTGTGTGTCCTCAGGCTCACTTGCTCCGAGATAATAAAAGTCTAAACACCCCACTTCAAATGTCAAGTTGTAATTAAACAACAAAAAAAGACCAAGATAATTATTTCGAAAAATATTTCCACCATTTGACCTTTTCACTCACACAGACTTTTGAGAGAAGGAAAAATAAACAAATGTACCATGTGGCTGTATTCAGAATTAACTTTTAAACTGGGTGATTACCGATACCTAATATCGATATTGGGCTAATACTGGCCTCATTTCAGTGTATCGAGTAGAATGCAAAAAACAGCTACCGGTATTTAAAGAGGAAAAAAAAAAGAAAATCTGACATAGAGTAATCACTGTTTGCCAATAGTTGGTGCTACACTGCCACCTTTTGATCACGATCATCTGTCATTGTATTAATTCAAATATCGTAATGGCATCGGTACTTCGTATCGGTACCAGGGAATAATCAAGATGGAATAAAAGTGTTGGTTTGACTCAAACTAAATGAGTCAACACACATAAAGTCCCCTCTGGTTAACCTCCAAAACATTTCAGCTGTTCTAGTCGGCTGTTGTTGCCTTTTTTTTTTTTTACTTCTGGCAGATTGCTAGTTCAACGATTCCTTGTTTAAATCTCATTAAAAAAAAATTAACCCCCGAAGCTAGCCTTCTCTTATCGACTGTACTCTCACTTATAAATATAAACTTGATTTTGATTAAAGGGAATACCTAAGATAAATAGCCGAATGAGTGGAAATGGTTTTATCTCATGATAGACAGCTTTTAGTTGCATTTTTCATTCAATCCGCTTGGCAAGGTTAATCCTCGTGGCTTTCCCCACTTGTGAGAAGAGGAGAAAGCAGTGGGAAAACACTTAGTTTACCTTGTTCCAATTTGGTGGGAAAGCACTCACTTGGCCATGGACACCGACAAGGCCAGCCAATGAGCGGAAAAAAAAAAAAAGAAAAAAAAAATGCACTCTTCATGTATGCGGGCCGGCCGGGATGGAGTGGCTGCTCGTGATAGTTCTGTTTTTAAGGAATACTCTGATTTATATATTCAATAACGTTGGACAGTAGTTTCTGACAGAAAGCTAAAAACTTTTACTCTAGCATTATAAAATGAGAGCTGCAGTCGCGTCATCACATTTCTGATCTTTTGCTGTATTTTGAGGAAAAAAAAAAGGTCACGGTTGTCATCCCAAGTCAAACTGGAAAAAACCAGAAGATCGAGTTTCATTGCTGCGGAGGGAAAGTGAAAGGGAGCGGAGCAATGTTTTTAGTACCACTCCTCAAATGTAAACAATGATTTGGAATAATTCTTCTTGAAATATTTTTTTGAAGATGTCAACTTGTGACGGATTGACATGACTGAAAAGTTGGCTCTTAATGGGATAATATACAGTGATCGCTCGCTACTTCGCGTTTCGTTTATCGCGGCTTCACTACATCGCGGATTTTTTTGTCCAAATTAAAAAAAACATTTTTAAGTCAAAATAAAACTTCTAAATTGAGGAAACATGTGTGTAACCTTTAGGACAATGTAGTATTGCTCCAAATGTTCGTTTACATTCCTTTAGAAGTCCGTTTTTGCGTGTTAGCACGATCGCGAATTAGCATCTTTCCGCTAACTTGTTAGCCTGCCCAGTACTTCTTGTTGGTGACCATACTTCGCGGATTTCACTTATCGCGGGTGGTTTTTGGAACCAATTATCCGCGATAAACGAGGGATTACTGTAGTTGGGAAAATTTTAGGTTAGCATAATTCTGACTATAACAACCAGATTACATGCAAATACAGTTTAATTGTCTGAAAGTGTTGAGCAAAAAAATGTAAAGGAGAAAATTGTGGGAAGATTTTTTTTTTTTTTTTTTTTGTGATAGCCAGAAGATGAATTATCTGGCTTGACGTAATGATTTATTTAATCAGAATGACAAAAAAGAATCTGTGTAAATCCGGATAACAATATTAGCCATCGCTAATGAAAGGAGAAATGAGTTAATTGTCTCATCAGCAGCACATCATCTGTGGTTTTCTGCGTCTTGGCCAATGATTGGAATCTGCTGACACAATCATTCACATGAATTCTCCCTTCAGCTGCAACTAGCTTTTTTTTTTTTTCTTCTCTCGTGAGCATGTTGATGCGTGTTTATTTTGTCAACTGACTGTGTAATGCGGTTGTGGTGTAAACTAGAGAGGAGCGTCGATCTCAGGTGGCAATCAATTAATCGACAACAAATTATCACATTCATCGTCTTATAATTTAATAATCAAGTAAATGTTTGGGGGGGAAATTAACGAAAAATTGTCAATATTTTCTGATGTCAGGCTTTCTAAAGGAACAATTTTCTGATTCATCTAATTTTTTGACTTTTTACTTTTGTAAAACAATGTCTACTTGTGTGATATTGCATTACTGTTACTGAATAATACCAAATAAACAAACAATATTTTAATATATGGTGATCGGGGCGAGAACTGTTTTTAATTCACTTTGACGCAAATTAAATTGGATTTGATTATTTGATTAATGAACAGAATAATCCATTCTAAAAACATTTGATGTACTTTCTGTGCAACTTCAAAGTTCTCAGTACTATCTCATCTTTTTTTCAAAAGAATATTCCCAAAACATTTTCATAAAAAAAAAAAAGAGTGATGACATGGCACCAGTCTCATAAAAGACAATGTCAAAAGTTTTTCAACCTTTTGTGAACTTGACCTCGGGTTGTCGATTGTCAGTCAAAGGCTTTTTCATTGATCATCAAACTCATTTTTGATATTGATTGCTCTTTTGCTTTCCACTCAAGATGGGTGCTGGGCTCGGGTGGTGACGGTATCTCCCGGCCCCTTGATTCGTGTGGAGAGTCAGCCAGTCTCCATCCGATGCGATGTCAATGACTACATGGGACCTCGTGAGCAGGTGAGACCTTTCCCACAAACTCTTTGTATGTTTTTTTCTTCTTCTCTGACTTTTTTGGCTTGTCATCCTGCAGGACTTTGAATGGATGATGTCCCGAGAGGCCAACGGCCAGCGTATGAAAATCATCTCAACCTTTGACGCCAGTTACTCCCACGCGTCACTCAGCAAGCGCGTGGCGTCCGGTGACATCTCAGTGATGCGTCTCCAGGACAACGTGGTGGAACTGAAGATAGCCGAGGCCAAGTCACAAGACGCCGGCTTCTACTGGTGCCAAACGCCGAGCACCGACTCTGTCATCAGTGGCAATTATGAGGCGCAAGTCCAACTCATCGGTATGGGGGATGTGTGTGTTTGTGTGTGTGCATGCATGCGTGAGTGCTGCCATTAGTAAAACGTTTGACCATGCCTAGCTAGTTTGACTTTTTAAATTGACTTTATCTGCCTACGGTTCATTTAACAGCCAGTGCCATGACTTAGCAATGCTCTACTGAACATGTTTAAAGCTAAGCACACCAGCAGCCGCAATCGCTTCTTTTGCTAAGTCGCTGCTGCCTGAAAGAGAATCTCGATGAATTCCGTCAGATAAGATGGATGGATGTGTCACGCGGGAAACGGATCACTTATACCAACATCCATCCATTCATCTTCTATACGACTTGTCCCCATATGCTCTGTGACAGTGATTGATAGTTGTGTCTGTGTGTGCGTGTAGATATACAGTGATCCCTCGCTACTTCGCGTTTCGTTTCTCGCAGATTTTTTTTCCAAATTAAAAAGTCAAAATAAAACTTCTAAATTTAGGAAACATATGTCTAACCTTTAGGACAATGTAGTATTGCTCCAAATGTTTGTTTACATTCCTTTAGAAGTCTGTTTTTGCATGTTAGCACGATTGCGAATTAGCATCTTTCTGCTAACTTGTTAGAACCAATTACCGGCGATAAACGAGGGATTACTGTGTGTGTATATATATATATATATATATTTTTTTTATCTATATATAACTTTTTAATGACTCCGCAAAAGACTCAAATCCGCAAGTGCCGAACTACGATAACTATAATTTTAAGTTGTAATATCACAAGTCACCACTAGATGGAGGACAAGTTTTAGTTGCCTGTACTCTTATATTGCCCTATACTTTTTGGGGCTGCTTTGGAATGATTATGGAGGTCAAACACAGTACCTCAGTAATATTACAATTTTTATTGAGTTGATTTTTTTTTTGGGGGGGGGGGGGAGTACGAGTTGAGTTCTTGCACTCGGTTGGTTTCTTGTTCAGCACTTTTGAGCCTTTTTAAACATCTGGTTAGGAAGTGATTGGTCCTTTGTGCCTTCCTGGTAGGTAGAAATTGTGGCCCTCTCCAGCCTTCCCACTTTGGCAGTATTTTGTAGAGTCATTTCACTCTTTGCAACTTGACCTTGGATTGATTCTCACCAAAATGAGCAGGCCTGTGAATCCTCTTTTGCTTCAAGGGAAGAAAAAAAATGGAGGTCTGGGTTCATTTAGGAGGGTTGTCAGTCCTCTACAAGCAGTCTTCAGGAACTGATCTTTACTTTACCTGGATACCTAGGAAATTGTTATTCTTCAATGGCCTGCTCGAAATATATGTTTTATTTATTGGTGTGCCAGCTCAGGTCCTTCATAATTTGGCCTATTTTACGACAAAAGATTTTGAAAATCATCTACTTAGCATTTTCCTTTGAAATTAATTGGGTTTCTGGCCTGCAGTTACCCAGTAAGTAAATACCCGGAATATTCTGAGGTAGGGGGGGCGGGGCTGTATTGGTGCAAAGCTATTGTTGTCCAAAAAAAAAAAAAAGATGCGTGTTTGGCTTTTCGAAAACATATTTGACACAAAAAGCGATGATGCCTGAGAACAGGTTATTTAGCTCCATAATGCACAATCATGTTCAGCTGCTCCCGAGCTGGGCTCCCCTGGCACCTTGTTAAATTTAGACCTGAATTAACTTGGCAGAACTGTTATGTGGATCGTGCGTGTGCGCGTGCGTTCGTGCGTGCACTTTGTCGTGCATGAGGCAAAGAAGATTCATGTTGTTTGTGTGTGAGGGAGGCACTTGGTTGTTAGCTGAGATGATGAGTCGGATTTGCCGCTGCAGGGTGTGTACCAGTCGAGACTTGTGCATAGCGCGTACACACACACACACACACGGCGGCGTCTATCTCCCCGATGAGGGTGTTGGTTACGTAAGAAACAAGTGAAATAGAGGTCGCCACGGGTTTGAAAACTCGGTTCAGGCTAATTTTAATTGATAGTGCCAAACGTGTATTTTTTCTTTTTTTTTTGCCTTGGCGATCTGTCATCAGCACTCACATCACGGCTAGCCTGACCACTAGTGGACTGCAATTGTGGCATCGCTAAATCATGATTATTTTTCTTGACAATAAAATGCATAGAACTCTGATAGCGATCACCAGATACGACACTTGCTTTCTGTCAGGTGCAGAACACAGGTATGCAATCCTGTGAATTGGAAAAGTCCACACACCCATTTTATTTTAAATTTTTTTTATAATTTTTTTTTTTTTTCTAAATGTGTCCATCTTATGTCATATACAAGCTGTGTTACTCAATTTAGAGCAGGCAAAATATTTTTTCAGAGGAAAACTAATACCAAACAACTGAAATAATGATGTTGCACAAGTGTGCACACCCCCTGATAACTGGCTGTGTTTAGAATTAACCAGTCAGCACACACCTAACTAAGCTAACACTGACTTGTATTTGGAACTAACACAGATTATATACTATGTCAAATTAATAGAGTAATTATGAATTACTTGTATCTCGGGCTTGTTTGCATTTGACCAGGGGTGTGCAGATGTTTTTTTTTGGAGTCAATCTACTTTTGCTGTTTTCCAAAATCCTGCTCAAGCTAATGAGATCCAGCACCTGCTGGAAATTTATTTGTCTCAAGAGAAATATTCTTCAGTTCCATTTGGCACCATCAGACATGCATTTCTTAGTATTTTTTAATTTGAAGTGGTTTGATTTATAGTGAGATGTATTTTAGTATTGTACCCTTCTCGCAAAACTTAATAACTTACAAAATATTAAAAACACACACAGCAACCACATAGGCAGATATTTAATGCTGGTTTCACCTCCATGGAATAGTCAGTACCAAGCATTATTATCTCTTTAAAGTCATAATTACAGCTCAGGCGTAGTGCCCGGTCGTAAATGGGTGTGCGTTGTTCCCCCCCCCGGAGGTGAAACATCGTAACGTGCTTCCCGCAATGCATCATGTTTTCACACACATCTGCCGCGTTATTTTCACATTTCACACAAAATTCCTTAATGAGGAGTTAAAGATCAGTTATTTTGGCTAATTAGCTTTTTAAAAATGGGGACCAAAGCGCACATGTAAAAGAATTCGACGTCAGCAACGCTCCCCTTGGGAGTGTTTCATCCACTCAACATGTGATCTTGCACTTCTTGCTCCAACTTGTCAAAACATCACGCTGTGCTTCATGAATCATTGCGAACTTTTTTTTTTTTTTTTTAACACGTTTGGCTTGTCCCACGATTGGCCGGTTTACCACCGACACGGAACAGGAGTAGAGGATAACGTGAAGGTTGGACAGATGTTTGGTCAACAGCCAACCAATGTCACCCAAAACTCACGTTTCCCTCAGGCTCATTTATCCTCCTTGAATTTGAAAAGTAGGGCACAGGTAGGTGAAGACTGAGCTTCTCTTCATTTTCTTTTGTGGTCTCCCTTTTATTAGTGATTTTATTTCATCTCCAAAAAGGAGACATGAAGACATCTGAACGCCTTCACAAAACAATAAAAAAAAAGACACATGCTAATGAGAGCGTGGAAATTTTGGATTGAATGCTCAAAGGGCTTTTATTGCACTTTCTGGAATTTAACAAGGAGATCAGGTTTCACATTCAATGATTTATTTCAATGATTTTATTTATATTAAATATTTATCTTTATTTTATATGTATATATATGAATAAATATAATTATATATATATAATAAATATATATATATATATATATAATAAATATAGATATATGTATAGAATAAATATATAATATAAATAAAATCATTGAAATAAATTATTGAAAATTTATATATATATATATATATATATATATAAAAACTAAAAAAATTGTGAATCTATTAAATGTTATATGTATGGTTTGATGGTTTACTACTTTTTTGCATTTATAAAACCTGAAATTTTGGATTGAATGCTCAAAGGGCTTTTATTGCACTTTCTGGAATTTAACAAGGAGATCAGGTTTCACATTCAATGATTTATTTCAATGATTTTATTTATATTAAATATTTATTTTTATTTTATATGTATATATATGAATAAATATAATTATATATATATAATAAATATATATATATATATATATATAATAAATATAAATATATGTATAGAATAAATATATAATATAAATAAAATCATTGAAATAAATTATTGAAAATTTATATATATATATATATATATATATATATATATATATATATATATATATATATATATAAAAACTAAAAAAATTGTGAATCTATTAAATGTTATATGTATGGTTTGATGGTTTACTACTTTTTTTGCATTTATAAAACCTGAAACTGGTCCAGTTAAAGAAACCTGCTTCAAACCGTCATACGAATTTTAAAAGCACGTTTCCTGACTGCTTGTGCTTTTTTTTTTTTTCTTTCCCAGTCATCCCCAACACGCTCAAGGTGAGCCCTCAGACTCCGCCCCCTGTCATCCCCGAGGGTAGTGATGTCACGCTCTCTTGCAACGTCACCCGGGAACTCACCCAGCCCACTTACCTGTCCGTCACCTGGTCGTTGAAGAGGGGAGGAACATCGGAGGACATTTTGACTTTTGGCCCTCAGGGCGATGTGGCGACGGGGGCCAAGTACGCACGGCGTTACGCCGACGGAGCTATCCGTTTGGCGCCCGGGAAGAACGGATTGTTTGAATTGGTCATTTCCAGAGTGACGACGTCTGATGAAGGGATTTACCAATGCAACGGAACAGAGTGGACACATGAAAATGGCGGTAGATGGATTCAAATTGTGGGCAGCGCGAAGGAAATGGGAGCCGTTGCTGTTACTCCGACAGGTAAGAACCCGTTCGATTTTAGCCCTCTTCTTGACCTCTGACATTTGAACCTGTTATAGTACGTCAGATGTAAAGTGAAATGTCAATAGATGAGCTGATTCCAATATTGACATAGTGGAAATGAAGTTAATGAATCATTGAGCTCAGTGAGAGATTTTTTTTTGGGTTATTGCAGCTTCAGTCTATCATGGCGTTTTTATTTTAGACCAATATTATGGCTTTTAATTTTTTTGTCGGTGGGGCATTGAAACCACTTTCTGTTCAAATTCTTTTTAGTCTAAAAACCTGCAGTCAAAAATACACTCCCGAGAGTCGAATGCATCTTTTGGCACTGTAAATCCTTGTTGTGAAAAAGCTTGTTGCCATAACTACCGTTTTTCCTCTGTCTTCTTCGTAAAGTATGAAAATAGAGGAACACTAGTCATTACAGGTTCACACAAGAATAAGTGATTCTTTTTGTATTTTCAAAGTTATATTTATTGAGAATGAAGGAAGTAGTGGTTGCTTTCTGAGTGGTTCTTCCATGTTTCTGTGGATTTCCTGTCACGATACTTCACGGGTGTCAAACTCAAGGCCCGGGGGCCAGATCCGGCCCGCCATACCATCTTATGTGGCCCACAACGACAAATTGTCCATCAAATTCGTGTGTCATTACTAGAATTGCAAATTCTCTTCACTTTTAATATATATTTTTTAAATATTTGACCAGTTTTTACTCATCTGATTTGAAAATGAGTTATTTGTGAATTTGTTTTGTAGCTTTTACTGTATATAACACATTTATTTGGGTTGACAGTCATAATTACCCTCCGAAAGAAGCTACGACGACAATGCGGCTCGTGAAAAAAATGAGTTTGACACCCCTGCTATTCTTCCTCCCTGTTCTACACATAAAAAAACTTCTTAGGTTAATTAAATACCAAAGTCAACTAGGGTAGCTTCACCTACAACTTGAATGAGTAGAAAATAGTTGGGTGGTTGAAAATAAATGGGGGGCGGGGCATGCAAGTGTTTTAGTGAGGCCCCCTACACATTCATTGTTGTTGCTGGAGCCACCATATCTTCTATGCTTCTGGGTCACCATATCCTCTTCACACTCCCGACTGATTTATAATGAATCTCCAGTACAAGTACACACTCAGGTACACATAGGAGTCCGTCGTGACTCTTTGTTGACTGAGCAAAGAAGATGAGAAAAGTCAAACAGAGTAGCCTTTGTCTCATTTTGTCCCGCTCCAGACACCATCCAAAGGCTTTTCCCAGCATGCTGCGCTCCAGGTTGCCGTTGGAGACCCAAGTTGTGGGTTTGAAGATAGTCGCAAGAGTTTTTAATTAAACTGACTGTCTTTTGAAAAAAGCAGTCCGAGTTCCACCTTGACATTGGCGGAGGGGGGTTAAAAATACATTTATTGCTCTTCCTTATCTGACATTTGCAGAACCTCTTCTGTTTGAGGGGCACTTTGTCTTTGGTCGTTTTCTTCAGTATATTCGTTTAATGGATGTTGATCATTTTCTTATACCGCCATACATCAATTTAGAAAAAAAAAAAAAAATATATATATATATATATATATATATATTTATATATATTTCTCTATATGTATTTATTTATATATTTATATATATATTTTTTTATTTTTTTATTTATATATATTTATTTATATATATTTCTATCTCTATATATATTTATTTTTATATATATATTCATTTATTTATTTATATATATTTATATATATATTTATATTTTGGAAACATTATATTTGGTAAATGTTGCATGACTTGATTTTATTGAAAAAGCACAAAAGGGTCCAATTTTAAGCCACAATATTTTTTAAATTTGGCTTTGCGCTGAGATCAGTTTCACAATTACAGATTCGTTCAAATGATCATATTCAGCTTGAATAAGATTTATTCTTCATTATTGCCGTTTTTTGATGGTTTTAAATTTGCACTCTGAGGGAACTCATTTTTGTTCCTCACTTTCTCTGTTGTCAAGGTTTTAAGTTCTATGTGCAGTTACATTTGTATTATTCAGCACTAAAGTTTACAAGACCTGCCTGTGTCAACAGTCTGTGTGAGATCTTTCTTTTTTTTTCTGATCTCTACCATCTGCTCTTCTCCTTTCAAGGTCAGTCCCTGACTGTGAAGGCCTCTTCGTCTTCTTCGCCCCCCTCGGCGAATCTGCACCTCACCCCCAATGACAAACTGACACTGCTTTGCTCCGTCGCTGCCGACAATCTGCCCTCCCTGTCCCTGGAGGTGTCCTGGCTGGCCAACGGCCGGGATATCATCACCATGGAACGCAGCGGGGTGGTGATCTCCAATATGTCGGCCGGCTCGGCGCAAGGAAATCACGGGGAGGCCAGTATAGAGAGGACCGGCGCCAACCAGTACCGGTTGGCGGTGAGGCAAGTGAGCGCGGAGGACGGAGGAGCTTACGCCTGCCGCATCCGGGCCTTCATCGAGAAAGGAGGAAAGAGTTCGGGGGGAGGAGGGCGATGGCACTTGGCGGCTGAGAAGACGTCCAGTCCGGTGATGGTGAAGGTGTCGCAGATCAGTGAGTCAAATTTTTCATCGTTTGCCTATTTTATTTTTATTTTTTTCCTCCTTTTTTGTTAAATACACTGTCGATGATTTGGGTATGTTACCGGAGTGCAAAATACTGTGGATAGAAAAAGTCTACACCCCCCCAATGCCAGGTGATACACACAAAAAATGAATAATTTCAAAACCTTTTCCACCATTGATGTGACTTGTATAACTCACCTAAAAAAATATTATAAATATTTTAATATATATTTAATATTTAATATAATATTTAATATATATATATAATATTTAACATTTAAATATTTTAATATATATATATATATAATTAATTTATTTTTTTAGTATTTTATTTATACATAAATAAATTATTATAATTTATTTATTTAATTATTTATCATTTCAATTAAGGTTCAACTTTTGAGCCAGAACATATATTTGATGCTCCTGAAAAAAAAAACAATTAAAAAAAATATATATACTACTACTACTAGATCGGCGCTTTGTCAAGATGTAGGTGATTATGATCAGTTCCAAAAAGAAATAAGTGTTGGCACAAAACCTATGATTAGTTCCAAAAAGAAATAAGTGTTGGCACAAAACTTTGAGGCTTCTGCACAAAAACAAAAAAAATGTAGGCAGGACAATACAACCAGACATTTCCGCTTTATTTGGGCTTAATCTTTTTTTTTTTTTAGTTCACCAAAAAAGATTTTCCTTCATCTCATGTTTTTAGATGACAAAATCCTAGAATTTGAACAGGGGTGTGTAGACTTTTTATATTCACTTGTGGAGTACCATAAAAACCAGATAATAGGTTTCCACATTATTGAGAGATAGAATAACATCTCTATCCATTTAATAATCTGTACAATTGGTCACATCGGCGACATCTGTGCATCTCCTGCCTGCTGCCACTTTTCAGGCTTCACAACAGCCGCCTACTAACTTATGAAAGTCCCAAAAGGACTTGGAATATGCTCGCACATGTTTGTGTGCGCCAAGTTGTGTACGTGTACTGTATCCACACGCACACATGTGCCCCACATTCTGAGGACGCGGGACTGTTCTAACTGGTAGAGCTGCTACGTTGTAGCCTGGAGCTATACATTCCATCAAACCTTCATCTGCGCACACACACGCGAGTCTCCAACCCACCCTCCCGAGCTCACACACACACACACACAAACTGTTTTTTTGGGGAACTCACAGTCACTCGTACACACACTCTGGGGGGGTAATTCCTCTCACCCTGGGTTGTACTTTGACGTGTGTTGCTTTGTTAGCTGGAATTGTTGTCAATTAATGTCTCAAAATGTTAGCGTGCAAGCAAACTTTAGAGCATCAAACTTTTTGACCCCCTTATAGCATATTAGAAGACTTCCTATCGATGCTATTTTGGCGATGTAGCTTAATGTTTTTTTTTTTTATATGACCCATATTTTTTGTGTAAGTGTGCCTAGGTCACGACCCCACGCTTATACTTGGCACCTGGATGGCCACCCGATTTCTAACAGGCCGGGTGTTGACAGAACAGCACAAGCCGCCTCGCTAATCTACTTTTCAAATCGCAGACGCTTGCGTAACGCAAAAGGTTGCATCCCACACTCGGTTGTTTTGGCAGCAACGGCTGCTTTGTAATATGGACAGCGTTTGTCTTAATGGCGGTAGTCTGATTATTCGTTTCGTTTTTATTCAGTCACATCACATCAAAGTTTTTCAAAATCCAGGTGAAACCAAGGTGTTTTTGCTTACCGTCCAAGTACCGTATTTTCCGGACCATAAGGCGCACTTAAGAACCTAAAATTTTCTCAAAAGCCGAGAGTGCGCCTTATAGTCCGGTGCGCCTTATATATGGACCAAATTCCGAAATTTAAACTGGCTCGAAGAATTGTGTCATGAAATCAATCATAAGTGGCCCGCTGAAGACTATGAATCATGAATCAAAAAGACTATGATCGTTATTTTGTGATTATAAAGTAATTTGTTGCGTCTGAAGTTGAAATAAAAAAGATAAAACGGAGAATGATTTGATTTAGATTAAAAATCTGACATGATGCATTAATGCTGCGCCTTATATATGGACCAAATTCCTCAATATAAACTGGCCCGAAGCATTGTGTCATGAAATCAATCATAAGTGGCCCGCTGAAGACTATGAATCATGAATCAAAAAGACTATGATCATTATTTTGTGATTATAAAGTAATTTGTTGCGTCTGAAGTTGAAATAAAAAAGATAAAATGGAGAATGATTTGATTAAAAATCTGACATGATGCGCCTTATAGTCCGGTGCGCCTTATAGTCCGGAAAATACCGTACTGCACCACAATTGTAGCATGTAGCTAGAAAGCTAAGTGACTGCCATTAAAATAAGAACTTCAAAAATAAAGCTTGTGAAGCTCCTGAATCAACATAGTTAATGATTGGCACAATAGGCAAATAAAAACCAGCTGTAACTCGAAAGGAAAAAAAAAAAACGCCATAAGCACCTGATAATATTTAAATCATTATGACAACATATCGAGCGATGTGGCAAAGCGAAACCACCGCATTGTGCCATCCTTCTCCGCCCGCCATGTTTTCCAAATGACTCTTCCTCAGTAAGCGTGTTGTGCAAACGCACATCCAGTTTTACATGCGAAAAAAGTGAAGGAAGACGAATTGGGTGGGTGGTTGGTGTTGTCAGAACCCAGATGAAATCAGTGTGTCGCACCCACGCGCTCCACCGGCAACACAAAAGAAAGACGTGTAAGTGATGGCACCTTTTAACAATTCATGTGTCATCTGCTTTATCTGAGCACAATAAATATGTGAGTCTTTTCCTTGCCCTCGATCGTTTCTTTTTTTTTTTTTTTTTAAATCGACAGTACAAACTCATTTGTTCTACAGTGGATGACTTTGGAATATTTACATTTTTCTATCTTATTAGCGGAAACGACGAAACATGAAATATTAGATCAAATCTTTAAAGTTATCCGTCGTTGAATTTTTTGATGAAGTACTTGAAAATGTCGAATGTTACTACGATCTTTGTTTTTTTTCCTGAAAAGCAAAATTGCAAGCTTTTGTGAGTGTCATTTTGGCCCAATTTCATTCTGATCCAGGGGAAGGGATTCCAGCTTGTGTTGCTTTACTAAATAAGACATTCTGGTGAGTGAGAGTGGCACATGAATAATTGCCAGGGAAGCTTCGCACATCCGTCAAAGTGTGTACGTGAAACCTGCGTGTGTGTCTTCGTGATGGTGCTTACGTCTTAAAGCAGATGGTGACTGTGCATGAGGTGCAACATGGCTCCGAACCTGTGTTGCCAAACACATCAATATACTTGAAATAACTTTTTTTTTTTGGTGTGTGATGTTAAGCATAAAAAAAAAAAGCGAGAGAGAGAGATCGTCAAACAAGGTGGCAAGCCCATCACCTCTCGTCAGGCAGGTGTTTGCTGTTTGCTGAAGTGTAACGATGCAATCTGGGAGTGCTGACGGAGAGCTACACACACCACCGTGCTATTTGTCCCTTTTTCTTCCTGTGGCTCGGTTCCATTTGGATTTCAGGTCCAAAAGCACAAAGCAGCAATCACCGCTCTGTACTTGTCCGACCGGCCGGCCCCACGTCGGACAAAAACCTGGCACTGACAGATGAAAGTAATGTGCCACCAGGATGGGAATCATTTCTCCAGAGGCAGCTAACTGTGTTATTATTAGAAGCGAGATGTTGTTCAAGGAATTGCCGCTCATAATAGCAAAAATCGTGCACCTGACAATCGATGTCATTAAAAGGAAATATAAGTTGGAATTCATATTAGACACTTTTGTGCTTTTCGAGTCGCTGGCATTTTGTCAATATCTCCAGCATATTCAACATTTTCTCCTTTTCCCCAGAAACGAGCTTCGAGCTGGATATTGAGACCATCGTTCACCCCCAGATGACCGGCGAACCGACAGAGTTGGCTTGCCATGTAACCAATATTACACACCTTCCCTCGGGAGGCCGGCTGGGAGTTACGTGGGAGCACATTCCTCTTCCTGGTACTTCGACTCCACTCACAATAAAAAATAAAGTCGTGATGGGGAAAAAGTCTTTATAATATTGCTTCTTTTTTTTTTTTATTGCCGCAGGCACTGCCAGTGAACCTCAGGCTTCACAATCCGTCGCTTCTATGGACGGCTACGGCAATCTTCTGCCCGGTGCGATGTATTCGGACCGACTGGAAAGCGGCATGATGACACTGAGTAAAATCCAGCCCAACACCTTCAAATTACGATTCCTGCGCACGCAGGTAGAGAAACGTCGATATCCCGATAACGGCTCGTTCAATTTGCCGGTTACACCATGCGTGTCGTCTACAGGAGATCGACATGGGCCAGTACGTTTGCGCCGTCTCGGCGTGGAGCATCAACAGCCAAGGCGATGCGGTGAAGACCGCTGAGCATCAGAGCTTGCCGCTGACTGTGCGATGGGACACCAAACGTATGGACTTATCTCTCCGTCTCCTATTTTCAAGATCTCTGCATATTTCATTGCAGGGGTGTCAAACTCAATTTTGCCGCGGGCGGCAGTTTCCCTCGCCTTATATTATTTACAGTATAGGCTTCACGACAAACTGAGGAATAATTTGTTTAGAAATCAGAGACATAGTTTAAAAAGATGAATGGTGATAAAAATTGCTAGCAATGTCTCCATTTTTAAAAAGCCGATGCAAAATTTGTTTTGGCGGGCCGTATAAAATGATGTGCCGGGCCGTATCTAGCCCCCGGGCCTTAAGTTTGATATCCATGGGCTACACGATGAAGTGAAATTTAATCACGAGAATTATTTTGGCTTCCCGCTATCTTTAAAGATCAGGTTCCCCATGTTGTGAACTTCAATATATAATACATAAATAATGTATAATAAATATGACAAAGAGATAAGGTCACAGCTTCACTGAGTGCAAAAAAATGCATCGAAGATGGGGATGTTCGCCGAGGGAAAATGAAAGTCTTGAATTTCACATGATGTCCACAAGGTCACTTTGTATTTGACTCAAATAGCGTTCAAGAATAAAATGTGCAACATGTTGAGATAAAGGGCGCGAGGCTACGATAATAGATATGAGTGGTTAAATTGATATCAATGGAAAAAATCGTTTTTCAATCGTGATTATTTTAATCATCCTGTCATATATTCTGCAATTTTTCTTTATTATTTATCCCAAAACTAAAAGTCGTACCCTGTGATGTCGAGTGTCAAAAAAAAAATCCCATGCCGTCTCGTTATAGTGACCCTGCTGTTGGATCTGATGAATGAATGTCCAAAATTCATTGATATCATTTCCAAACTTCAGAGGAAGTCTCTCAACAGATCTTTTGTCCGCTCCCCCACTTCCCCACGCCGAACTTTATGGCCTCACTCGAGCTAATTGAGCCATGATGTAATAGCGTCGCTCTGTGGGCACGCACATCTGCTCTGACTCAAAATGGCTTCATGGTGTGATTGCTTCTCTTCCTGTTCGGCCCGTGCCTTCTTCTCCCTTCCTTTCCAGACTGAATCATGTCTTTCATAAAGCTGAGAAATCCATTCATTGATCCGCCGCCGGTTATTCCCAGGTCCCTCGCTGAACCTGGTGGCTAAACGTGTCCGTGAGGCTTCTGTGGGCGGCGCTACCTTTGAGATGAGCTGCACGGTGGTGACCCAGAACCTCGGCGAAGCGGGTTATTCGGTGCTGGTCCAATCGCAAGAAAGCCCCGAAAGCAACGTGAGGACCATCATGACCCTCAGCCCTGACAGCGTCGTTCAACACGGTGGAGCAACAGACCCAAACAGGAGGTGCGTAGCGCCGCCATTGTGGCGTGCCGTAACCGTCCCTCCAAAAAAAATAATCTCCTTTCCGTCCATTCAGAGACAGTCTGGTTTTGACCAAGTCCGGCCCATCTGAGTTTCGCTTTCGCCTCGGAGGCGTCCAGTTGTCGGATCGAGGTTTCTACTGGTGTGACATCACCGCGTGGACGAAGCAACAACCGGGTCAAACGTGGACCAGAGCCACGAGCGCCGAGTCCAACAAAGTCAAGATCGACTTCCAAGAAAACGGTACGTTGGTCAAACGGAAAGGGTTGGGCTCGGCCGCAAATCGAGCGGCCGCACTCGTCAATGGATCTCGGCGTGAAACAAGTTTGTTCTGCACGTACGCATCCCTGGCCTACTTGACTTTGTTTGATGTGAACGGGAGGCCGTCAGAACAAATGTTGGAGATGAAGGAAACGTGCATCTGTTTGAGGAACACACCAACGATGTCTGAAGGATGAAAGGAGGAGGAGCTAAGCGAAGCAAATCTTTCTCTGAGGAGAGAGGCTTCTTTCACCTAATTGTGGATTTTTCTCCCCCCTCCCTCCCTGAGACGTCTTCAAAGTGAAGCCCTTTGGCCACTTACCCCGGCTACAAAGATCTACACTGCTGCTTCCCTTTTCCCTGTTTTTTGGTCACAGGAATAATTTCGGATGATCTTGCTCTATTATGTGTTCATCCTTCATTTTGGGGGGGGGTGACCTCAACATCACCAAAGCCAAAACATTCCTCTCCCATCCCAAAAAGATTTATTTTTCCCAATATTGCGGTCTGAAAGAATTTCAAAGGGTCGAGGTCTGTTTTTACAACCTGGGTCCGATTCTCCACCCTTGGGGCCCCAATTTGTGTCTGGATTCCCACCCCTCCCCCACCCTTGAAAAAAAATCACCCTCATTGTTATTATACCGAACTGAAATGTAGACTGGTGAACGTTAATGGCAAAAAATATTATCAATACCTCTTCATAATGTCCGTCGGATTAAATGAGCGATGTTAATGATTGTCTCGAAGCTCATCCACATACTTTGTTTCTTTTTCAGGACCCTCCTTCTCCATTGCTATCCATTCAGACACCAGTACTGTTTACCCGTGGCAGACAGCCAAGATGAAGTGTTCCCTCCGCATCTCCGGATCTTCACCAAAGACCGGTACCACACACACACACCCTCGCACAGGCTTACATTACATACATTTAAAGTCATCCCCGGAAGCCCAACCCTCAATAAAAATCTATTTTAGTCCTAACAACCAGAGTGTGCACAAAAATAATAAATAACAATGATAAATAATAACTCAACGATAAATAATAAGTACATCAAAAAATGATTACCCACTGCTGTGCAAAATGACTTTCCCCCATTCATAACTACGAGTCATAAATCAGTCACTTAATGTTTGTTATTTTTCTTGCGTGGTTCCAAATCGTGCACGCTCGCAGATACAGAAATACTCGGAACAACAATTTGCATATGTGCCGCGCTCACCTGTCAGTCGGCGGCACCGCTAATAAAAATGCTCTGCGTTTAAAAGTGCCAAATACACACACGTACACACCCAGACGCCATGAAGTCATTGACTCTGACAATTTTGATCTCGATCAAGACAAGTTGCATTTACCGTATTTTCCGCACTGTAAGGCACACCTAAAAACCTCCAATTTTCTCAAAAGCCGACAGTGTGCCTTATAATCAGGTGCGCCTTATATATGGACCAATATTGAGCCACTCCAGCAGGCGTGTTCAAAGTCCGGCCTGCGGGCCAAATGTTATATATGGACAAAGTTTTAAAATGGGCCATTCATTGAAGGTGCGCCTTATAATCCAGTGTGCCTTATATATGGACAAAGTTTTTAAAACGGGCCATTCATTGAAGGTGCGCCTTATAGTGCGGAAAATACGGTACTCCAATAATACCGTAAGACACTGCATGTTCACCTGACTGTATCAGAACTATTTCAAACACTGCTCCAAAGAATTGATTTTGTTTCATGTGTCTTCCATCCCCCTACCAGCCCGCAATATATTTGGCATACTGCTTTCATCTCCCATGTAGCCTTGCCTTCATCCCCTTCTGCTTACTAAAGACCCATCCAGTTCCTCTCTCTCTCTCTCTCTCTCTCTCCCCTTCATCCTCACGCATCCATTGCGCTAATGTAAACATGTCGCATGAGCTCATGTGCCACTCCTTTGCCTCCCTCAACCCATCTGTCAACATTCCTCCTCATTTCTCGCCTCTTTACTACACCAGCCGTCCAATGGTTCCTAGCATAAATCCCTCCAGCAAATGACTCAAACACGTCGCCCGTAGCCTTGTTTGGATTTCCTCTTTGTACATAGAATATGCAAACATGTTGCTTTGCATTTGAAAGTCATGTATGTCGCGTCTAAACAGGGAGGAAGTCAATTCTGCGAATGTCATTGACTACTTACACCCTTCAGATGATAATTATTAATTTTGACGTTCGTAACCCCTCGGAGCAACTTTTTTCTTGAATAATGTCGAAAGCGCTGACGCGTCAGGTCGGTAAAAGGGACTTTGAGTTTCTTTCCTGCCCGTTTTGCAGATGAAAATTCCCAGAGGTGAATGTCACTTCCTGGGTCAGAAGATTGAGTGGAGAACCGGCTTGAATGTTAAGCAAGCAGCTCGGTGTCATGTGACTCAAAGTGAGGCGTGCCAATTTAGCTTGCCAAACTTTTGCTTCCTCAGGTGTCTTGGCTTCACTGACAATTACTAGCGGCTGTTATGCGCAATTTGCAACTTGCTTATGGAAATTTTTTTTTAGGCAATGACATGACAGATATTAAATTATTTCATAAACCTGCACCGTATAGAAATACTACCGTATTTTCCGCACTATAAGGCGCACCAGATTATAAGGCACATCCGATGAATAGCCCATTTTAAAACTTTGTCCATATATAAGATATATATATTTGGGACGCGGGCCGGACTTTGGACACGCCTGCTGTAGTAGCTCAATATTGGTCTATATATAAGGCGCACCTGATTATAAGGCGCACTGTGGTCTTTTGAGAAAATTGGAGGTTTTTAGGTGCGCCTTATAGTGCGGAAAACACGGTAAATGGAAACTCAATTTAATGTACTCCCATTATCAGTCTTTACGATCATCCCTCGAGGCATTCAACATTTTTCTAAGTGCAAAAATGAAATCGTTACAAGTTGCTTTGAGAGCATTAGCTGAAACTCCTTTTCCCTGCTGCTCCCATATCAGTTAGCTTTCACTGTACAGCAGTCAATGATGGCACCAAGGCTTTCAAACACTTGGACTCGCTCAACACCCACACCATGTTCCATTCATCGATTGTAGCTCGGCCCCCAGCTACAATCACCAGGGGTCAAGGCTCCGAACTAGCTTTTTATTTACATCTACAATGAAAGAAAAAACTATTATTTACCGCTGCATACAAAGTGCTGTACGTTGTCATAGAGCAAAAATGAGTCATACCCGCAGAGTTCCGCCTCTCACCCTGACAGGAGAATCTTCCTCCTCGGACAACACAAATCAACTCCTAATCAGTTTCAAACAAGCTATTGTAGAACTCAGTCTCATGTCCATCTGGTAGAACAATGTTGACTGCCAAGCACAAAAAAAGCCTTCAACAAAACAACATAGGCCACTCAAATGATTGGCTCCGCCCTCCTCCATCAGTGGAATCAAATAATACTTGGGACAAAAATTCTCTCCAACCATGTGGAAGAAGAGACAAACTCTCGCTCTCCGAGTACAGTCAGTTGAATTCTTGGACAATGTGTATTTTCCGACAAATAGCTATGACTAAATGTTCAACGGTGGTGTTTTTGTAATCATTCATAATCAGTCATCATTTGTAACTCAGTTGAGCAACTGGGCAGTTACATTCCTGAGGGAGCGCTGAATGCAATGCTCTCCTGTTGGAGCTTGTTTTTGTTTTTTTATGAGCTTTATTAATACAAAGGCGTGCGCACACATTTGGAGTTTCGCTCATCGCTTCACCATGATAGTTTTTCCTGTAGGAGCCATTTACCTAAAGCTACATTGATTCAAGAAAAAAACAAAGACAAGATCTACTCTGAGAAGATCTCTAAAGTCAAAATAGAAATTTTGCTAATGTGAAAACAAACTATTAAACACACAAGCGTGTCAATCGTAGGTTAGCAATTAGCATAGCGTGTAGCTTATTAGCATGGCTTGTAGCTGATTCCCCGAATTTGCAACATCTTCCAAATTTCCTGAGATAAGAAAAAACAAATACGCTTATTTGGAGATTTGATGTGGCCTCCCAGCCTGCCGCTACTTGCTAACTTGCCCTTTGCAAATGGAATGACTGGCATGTTCTGGCAGTCAGGCCAATGTGTGTTCAAGACTCACGGCGAGTTTGTTTACCACTGCTAACGTCATCATTGAGAGATTTTGTTCTTCTTATTCTCTCGTATAAATTCTCTGCAGTGTCAATTTGTCTTTTCGGCTAATTCCCTGCTTTGTCACTTTGGCTTTGTTTCCACGGTGAGTTTTAGAGACTTATCCTTCTGGAGGATACATTGCAGCTCCACTAGGAATTGTTAACGCCACCTAGAATATGCAAAATAATATTTCAAGTAGAAATGGACGAAGCGATGGACGTCGCTACGGCTTCGACTATTTCCGCTATATTTCCTCAATCTGAGTTTGTCAGACTGATCGTAATTTTAATCCCAACTCTGGTCGGGTTAATGGAATTTCGTCCACGTAAACATCCGCTTTTCCATTTCATTTCCTATTTTTATACGTTTGTGAAACTAGGCGATAAAAGCGCCGTGCATCTTGCGAGCCTTTTGGCTTTTCACACTTCAAGCTTAAAGTTAGAGCGGTTATGATCGCAATCCTCGCTATTTGCTGGATACCATTTCTTCCATCTCTTTTACAAGAAAGGTCCAAAAGGTGCAACTGCCGCTCCTCCATCTTTCCCTCCGATATGGCTCCCATGGAAAAGGAAGCGAATAACATTCATTCGCCCTCAGTGACATTCTCCAAGCAGGTGATTAACACCTGCCAAATTGTTTGCTTGAGAACGCCTCTGACGACGGCATCTTTGGCTCACAAAGTCTATCATCTCTCCTTTGGTTGCTTCTGCTGCTTTGACTCCTTCTCGCCTTCCTCTCCACTCTCACCAAATTACCCAGCTGTCTTTGCTAGGGCGACAGGCAGCCGTTAATTAGCCAATCTCACGCTCCGTTAGCCGGCCGGGGAGACGGGAACGAGCTAGCGAAAGAATAGCTGCTGATGTGGAGAGGCAGCGAATGAGGCAAAAGTGGAGGCCGCTAAACAGGCTGTTAAAGTGAACAGTGGTGAATAGCCCAGCCAGTAAATGGAGGACGAGGAGGCTTGAGAACGCTGTGAAAAGTTTGCAGAGTTGGGGGGGGAGGAAAGAGCTTGTCGAGAGAGAGGGACAAAATTCGTCTCATTGAGAGGGAAAAGACGAGTCCCACCAATACTTTTGCCAGCCATAATGTCCAAAAAAACTGCCATTCGGAAAATATTCCGTCCCGCTGCTGGATGAGCTCCATGAACCTCAAAAGCGGGTGATTACATAAGCATAAAAAAAAAACCCGGAAACAGATGGATGGATTCATTGACGCAACTTGGCACCTTGAAATCGCTCGGCGTTAAATCATCACCGCTCATCTCAACCTGATTTACAGTAATAAGCTTTAATTCCGTTCACGCTGCAAAATGTCTCCCGTCACGTTAATGCAATATGTTTTTCAACCAAGGTGGCATAAACTGCTTTTCCGTACGCCGATTCAACTTTCATGCGCCTCGGGCTTTATTTATTTCTAATTCCAAAGCAATCATACTGGTGAATTAAGAGCAAACAACAGAAAGACGAGTGACGACGCAATTAATTAAATACGTTCAGCGGATCCTGAACAGCAAGAAGAATGCAATGATTTTCGCTCCATTAGCCGCGTAGGGAAAGGAGGCTATAAGACTTTGAAGGAAACCTCAAACAGCATATCAAAATATCAAATTCAACTCTTAGTTAAGCGGCCACATAGCAAGCAGGCATGAAGCAGAATTCATCTACTGTAGATCTTTTTCAGCGCTCAGCCGTTAATGAGGGACGTATCGCCGCCCGGCAGCTTTGTTTCCGAGAGGCTAAATGGTGTTTTTATCTTTTTGTCGGGATTCCGCTCTGCCAGCGCCGCCCTGCTTTATGGCGCGGAGAACTCGCAGCCATTTTCATTATAAGCGTGTGTGGTAATTGTCGGCCTTTCGCGTGTCTGTGTTTGAATTTCAGGCAGTTTGGAGCCTCGGAGTTTTCTCCGGGGATTAATCGGGAGAAATCCAATCAGGCTGTTTTCATTTCCGCAGACAGCCATTTTAGTTTTATGAGCTCAGACGAGAGCCAGATAGTCAGTTAGAGGTGCGCCGGCGTTCTCACTTGCCATCACGACGCTGCTCCTTCTCCGCTTAATGAAGCCAGCGCATCACTTTAAAGCGTGTAATCAAGCTCCTGCACTTGAAGTTCTACTCTACCCGGGTTCACTGGACCCGCCTCTATTTCTGCATCTGAAATCATGCTTAAGATACACTACATCAGGGATTCGACTAAAAAAAAAAAATGCTAGTTCAAATATGGATAAAATAATTTGTTTTGTGTTTTTGCATGGTACTGTGATGTCATTTTCAATTGACAGCAAGCGGTAGTGCCAAAACAAAATGGCCGCCTCCTGAGATGGATAAAAATGGGAGGATTTTTCTGCTTCATTCAAAAACTCAATAGCATACTATTATAAAGATTTTCTTTTTAACTCAATTATTTTGTGGTAAATGTCATACTCAAAGGCATGTTTTATTTATTTAGTTTGAGTCCATATTTTTGGGCTTCACATTATATACTTACTTTCAAGGCAACATTATTTTTTTATGTTAAATGCCTGAGAAATGAATACTAATCTTAAGCAGACAAAACAAAATGATTTTCCGTATAATAATCAGTTATGTTGTACCTTCGGAGGTCATCAATCTGTAGGCGTACTCGTGATATGACAATAAAAAAAATTCCCTCGCCAGATGTGTAAAACCAAAGCAATTATTCAATCTACTTGAAACATTTGCACATTTGCCCATTTACGGCACCAAAACAAGGTCACTGCTCACAATCGGCTTTCCATAGTACGGTTCAAAAATTTCCAGCATATCAAATCGCTGTGGAAAAAGTCAGCGGGCAATGCATTCATCTTATCAACTCAGGAATGTGTGCGTTCATGTAGCAGGACCGACACGGTGGGTCCATATGGGGCCGCAGCAGTGAGTCAGCCTGCTGGATGACTCTCGGATAGCCCTGGAGGAGGAAGTAGCGGTGCTCGAAGCTCAAGGTGTCCCCCCACCCCTCCCAAAATGACTCCCCACTGATGATTTTTGGGCTTGAGTGATAAACAAAATAATCTCTACACTCACTAAGTATTCCAAATCCTCCAGCTCCATCCGCCCCTTCTCGCTGCGCATTCTCAGTCATCGCCACTGTCAAGAACAAAGACGGTAGTGGATGGGGGAAGAGAAGACAAACTGCAAGAAAGCCCAAGCTTGCTAAATATAGCTCCATTCCTCGACCACGCTTGCCCTTCACCAAAAACAAGCAAGCTCACTTCATAGACCAGATCTGTGTTACCGTGCGAAATGTGTCTTTGATCACTAACAAGAAAGGCAGATTGTGATTTTTTTCAAGAGTAGAACGTTTATATTTTTGGTAACGCATAGGCAAATACCTGACTTGAATTTTTTTGGACATACAAGCTGATACAACAGGATTCTTGTGTTTGACTTGTGTGCAAACATTTTAAATAAATAACAATTAGCAGTTTGGCACATTGTGAATATTTCTCAAAAGAATCTTCGTGCTACCAATTGAAGGGTGCTGTCAAACAAAGCAGAGAATCACATGTAGACAGTTAGCTTAATGCTAACCAACAAGCAAATCACCACAGATGGGCTAACAAAAGAGTATTTGTGAAACTCTTCTTTGCTTGTCTTTGTGCTGTGTTATACTGCCCCCTGGCGGCTATTATTCTATTATGCTGTTCTGTTTTGGGATGAGGTTGTAATATAAAATGTGGAAAAAGTAAAACTGTGAATACTTTCTGGATACACTGTAGGTGGATGTCTGATCAAGATTAAGGTGTTAACATTTTTGGATTTCAGTCCGTTTATTGTAGAACTGTAGTTACTTTTTACGCATAAATGTGAAATGAAAAATTCACCTCCCTCCGTCACAGCCATTTTAGTGATGCTCTTGTTTTGTAATTCACAGCTACATTTATCTTCTGGTTTATTTTATCCTCTCAATGATAATCAATCCTGGCTCCATCTGTCAAGCGGATCCATTTATTGTGGCAGCTGTACGAGTACACGGCACAATTGACTAAATAGGTGTCAAGACATTTTGTTGAGTGAGTGTTCAAGATAGCTCTCAGTCTGAAGAGCAAATCAAAGGCCAGTGTATGACGAGTACCGCCACTTTTTTTTTTTTTTTCACAGCGCTTGAATTTGAAAGCCATTCAAAGGGCAAGTCAACCCTAAAATCTTTTTAATATGTTCGGTGCAGTGTTTTTATTAATGTTTCGTTTGTGGAATATGAATTTAAACAGGGAAAATCCACCTGTTTTCATCCATCGAAGGGGCGGCCATCTTGCCACTGACATCACAGTTGCCAGGTGTCAGGTCACAACCAATCACGGGTCACCACTCTTCCGAAACTGAGCCGTCATTGGTTGTTGACTGGCAACTGTGATGTCATTTTAAGTTGACAGAAAGTGCCAAAATGGCCGCCCCCTTGTTATGGATAAAAACGGGAGAATTTTTCTGCTTAATTCATATTCCACAAACTCAATATTAACCAGAATGCTGTGTTCAGACTAGTGGGGGAAGGGCACATACAATATATCGTAAAAAATAATTTGGGGGTTGATTTCCCCTTTAAGAAACAAACGTGGCGGGGAGGATTTGAGATGTGATTCATTACGTGGCTTCGGGTGACTTCACTTTTTTCCTCATCATTATTCCTTTGCTCCATTCTCTTCTCATCCACCTCGTTTCTTCATCCATCATTTTCTCGCTAACACCCACTGTCTCTTAATAGTTTTCATCATTGTTTGCCTTTTTTTTTTTTTGCTCATGTTGTCGCTTGCAAATGCATTGTCTATTTGTCTCCAAAATGACAGAGGCTGCCGAAGGTGTCATCTCGTTCTTCGTGTCTGTGTTTGCATGTGTGTGTGTTTTTGCATGTTTGTGCATGCATCTTGTGTGTGTACGCCAGTGTGTAGGAGGCACCACAGTGCTAATAGTTCCTGTCCCTGACACACTAATGACTAGTTTGTGCTCTTGCTCGCTCGCTCTCTCTCGCTCTCCCTCCCTTCTAGAAATAATTAGTTCCCCCCCTCTCTTCCAACGATTACATCTATTATCATAATTCTCTCTCATCCCTGTTTGCCTCCATTTGTCATCAGCGGCATCCTTTTTCTTATGCTGCCTATCCATCACTTTTATTTCTCTCACTGGGAGAGAAGCAAAAAAAAAAAAAAAACCCACGCCCCCCCACGAACATGTTCATGATTAAGCTGCTCCGAAGACTCAGACGGATCTGTGCGTGTCAGTCGTCAGGGCTGCGTCCAAAATACCACAATGAGATGCCGTTTTAAAACGTGACTCTTGCACGTAAATATTTTTCTTAAGATGCATAAATAGCGCAGATCATGCCAGGTTTGACAGCATGTCTCCGCTTCGAGGGGATTTGGAGGGATAACAGACACACCTGCCCTTTGAACAGGAAAGCCTGAGATTAAAAAAATCACCTTCATAAAAAAAATGGCCCTGTTCATTAGTAATCAATTTCACACGTCTGATTGAAACGTCAAGGTATGAAGACTTGCCTGCCTGTGTTTCTTTCAGATCACCTCGCCTATGAGGTTCGTTGGTTTTTCACACGACTTCGCGGAGGGCAGACGACAACGCAAGTAGCCAGCGTGGACCGCTTCGGGGTTGTGCGTAAAGAGGATCGCAATTCTTCCAGTGACGTTTCCATCGAACGTGAGGACACGCACTCGTACACGTTGAACGTCCACGGCGCCCATGACAGGTGAGTCGTCAAGTGGCTGTTTAAGAAACGGCTAAAGTTAGCGTGGCAGCCCCATTGTTGAACAGAGAGCGCCATCTAGAGGTGTCAAAAAATATAACAACTGCTTCATGAAGCTTCATTTTCCCATCAGTAATTTTTTTGTACATTTTGGTCATTGTCCTAGCTGAGTCTTTTTTTTTTTCCACCCCTGCTTGTGATTTATAAACATCCCACCATGTTTTTGTCTCGTAGTGACAGCGGCGAGTACCACTGTGTGGCTACCCCCTGGTACCTGTCTGCCTCCACGGGAGCCTGGACCCAAGCCGGGGAGTTGACGTCTTCCAGAATCTTCCTGACAGTCCGATTTGCCGGTAAGGAGCGTGTGCACTCTTCATGTGACATTTTGCGTTCCAGACAAAAATTCACCAATTCTTCTGCTTTCTTGTTTGCTTTGCAGTGTGGGAGTCCCTAAAGTTGCCTCTCTTGTATGGCGTTTCAGCATCAATAGGTAAAATCGTATTCATACACGCTTGTCACAAAAAAAAAAAAAAAAAAAAAAGCTCCTGTTGTTATTGTGCTGTGGCTTTCGGAACGAGCCAGGCTGAAGTTTAGTAACGCAAATCAGTCAAATCTGCTTAGTTGGCAGTGGCGCCGCTCTCGCTGGGTGCATTCCAAAATGCTGCAATACTAATAGAAATATTGCAAGCAGATGGAGAACAGTCTTCAGAAGAATTGTGTGTTGTATTTTACGTGTACGCATGAAATTGTCACAAGTTATAGCTTTGGGGGCTTTTTTATCTCTGGTGTGTCGTGCTGGGACTTGCACATCAGTAAAACAAACTTGAGTATATCCTTTTTTCCGCATCGTTTAGATGTGGCATTGCAATGTATAATAATAAATAAGCGGCTCTGTTCATAAAAATTGCAAATATTGAGTTAGTGGAAGGTATCACATAAAATAGCTGCAGGAATTCCTAAAAAATTATTTGAGTTCTTGTACTTTCTGCAGGTGTGGGCCTGTTCTCGCTGGTCCTGGGCCTGGTTTGCGCCCAGTGCTGCTGCCGCGACATCGCACACACTCCCCGCTCACGCAATAAATTGATGGACCTGGAGATGGACTGACAAATACTTTCCCCTGCGCCCTCCCACTACAGCGCTCCCAGGAAACAGCAAACGCCCAACAGACACACGCCCGTCAACGACTTGTGGGACACCCAGTTGTTTCCGAGTAGAGGACGTTGGGAGTAAAACGGGCGGCGGGCGTGTTTCCTTGGGAGCCCAATTCAAGGAAGTATCTCGAGAGGCATTTCAGCTCTGCAGTGGAGGAGCAGGGAGTTGTTCTTTTTATTTTTTTATTTTTTTTTTATTTTTTTTTTTTTTTTTACAGGCACAAGAGATTTCACTGCCATGTGGGAACAAATATCTACCAAACACTAACAAATGAAAAGCTCTGGTGCTGCCCTCGTGCAAACTTCAGCCACATTTTGAACGCCATCAGAATGTGTTCGTTGGGCTTTGTGGAAAACTTCTTGTCAAATCCCGCGGCCGACCAACGTGGACTGTTCAGTCAGCCTGAGCCTCGTTTCGGCGGCGGTTCCGGAGCAAGTCGTCTCCCCCCGCCGCCCTCCCCCCCACGCAAGAGGCATTGCACTAGCGACCCAGAGTGTTCCTTCCTACCTTAACGAATGGACGATAACTACCTTTTCTTCTCGGCTCTATTTTTGGGAAAATTAAGAGATTTTAAAAGTCGGACAGATTTTTATGCATCCCAAGGAGACATGCAGTGTGTGTGTGCGTGTGTGATGTCACTTATTGAGAAATATTTTGTGCGTTGTGTGCACAGTGCCAGTGTGCATGTTGTATTTTATAGCACTCGGTGAGCAGCGGGAGATGTTTTCAGGGTTACATCAAACACTCCCAAAAGTTGCTGTCAATCCACTACTTGTAGTCATGTGTTCACCCCCCAAACCCTTCTCCCCCCTAAAAATTCAATGTTGCATTTAATTTTGCACCTTTTCAGATCATTTCACCAACAATGAATGCATCCTCCATCTTTGCCCCGTGTAATCGAAGCAAGGTCAAACTGCCATATTTGTAGACCTTGTTGAGTGTTTTTTTTTAAATCTTGCGTGGTGCCTTGAAATATGACCTGAATTTGTTCCCCGACCAAGCCAAACGCTCATCTCAAATCATATTTCCCCATTGAAATGAATGGGAATGGCATTAATCCGTGCCGGACCTACCCCTGAAAAGCAACAATTTGTGTCGTGTAGTTTTCAAAAAAAAAAAAAAAGCACTCTGCAATGTACTTTATAAAACCTCTGATCATAATTCAATATACTGTAAAGAATTGCGTATCTTGATTAATCTATCGCAACTCCGTCTGGTGTGCGCAGCTTGGCCACTGGGGGGCAATATAATTCAGTTATGAAGACACAAACCAAGATGACTTTCACAACTGCTGTAAATGACCCAGTGAGCTCTTGTAATTGTTTTTTTTTTGCACGGGATAAAGAATACCTGTGAGTACTGTTATAACGTCCGTCCACGTGTGTTCAAATATCCCCTCGCTGAATTCGTCGGTGAGGTGAGTTGAGGTCTCGTGGGATCGCTTGTATCTCAAGGCACCGCCGTAGTTGGATTGCACAAATGTAGCGAGGTTGCTTTTGATCCGTGTGTGCAGCTCTGATGGACTTTTATAGAGCTTTCAAGTAGTATTTCAAGCACGCAAAACTGGGAGGGGCAATATTATGTGGTCGTTAATTATTTTTTACCCTGAGCCAGAGTCCTCACGGCCTGATTGACGGCGCCTGTGAAAGTGCAGCCGCACAAATGGAGCTCTATACTGTACACTCGTATTCAAAATACATTTAAATATTCTGTGCCAAATTTAACAAATGACAAACGTCTCGTGTTCTGTCATTCCATTGCAATGAGATGTTTTTTTTTTTTTTTTTAATAAATAGATTTGTAAAAAGCGGATTTCCATTTTGTTGTCTAACTCCCCATTTGCCCCGACTTGCAGTTCGAATAAAAATGGCTGCCTCTTGACGTGTGTGTTTTGTGTCGTGCAGACGAGATGGATTGGTGTGTAAATAAGGCGGTGGGTGGGGTTAGTGTGTTTTGCACCCTGGCTTTGTCGAAAATGAGTTTTTCCAAATGATCTGATGACGTGATGGTGAGCGCGGTTCCCACACGATGTAGTAAATGTGGGCCACTTTGGTTGTCGGCAAGCCATCAATCGTTTGGGAAGATCTTCAAAAAGTCGACTCTACTGTTTTATAATTCAACACTGGGCTGCATCTTACTGTCTTCCATCTTCTTCTTAGTCTTACGGGATTCATATTCTATGTTTATATTCTCTCATCCTCCATTTGTCTTGCAGCTTCTCTCGCTAGCCTTCTGCACATCTTTCTTCGCCTCTCACTCTCGATTGAAAATGCAGATGAGGTTGGGCCGTTCTCCCGAGCTTTGATTTTTTAGCACCTCTCCATCCATCCGGCTTGCTTTCATTTGCATTTCATGTGGAGAGAAGTGGGATCTGGTGGCGTTTTGGTACGCGTGCGCATGGTTCCAAGCCTGCTCTCCCCGGGTCCACTTGACCCACTTTCCCTGGTCCTGCTTTGTGTGCTCACTCCTGTCATGGATCATTTAGTAATGTGGTTTCGTTGCAATTTCAGATGTTGTCTTTCTCAGCTCGTCGTGCTCACCTCCTGCGTCGTTCCTCAGACATTCATCGGAGAGCTTGAGGAACTATGGAGGATTTCTCTGAGGAGTCCCCCCCCCCCCAAACTAGGTGAGGAAATTTCTTACAGGACTAAATGTTCACCCAAGTTGCATCTGCTCCATCATCATGTGGAGTCTCCTCACTGGAAACAAAATGAAGCTTATCTAGTCAAGCAGATCTTACTTGAATTTTATGTTCTGCCCAAAACAAATGTTACTTTGTGTCAGTTAAGATCTTTTTATCATGTTTTAGTTATGATGCCAGAAAAGCAAGTGAACATTTACCTCAACTGAACTGAAAACAAGAAAAAAAACCTACTTTAATTTAGGAAAAAATAAATAATTAGTGAGGTTAAATTCTGTGGATTATCTTTCAGGCACTTAACAAAGGCTAACAGCTAGCCTGCTAGCTAACATCAACGCTATCTATTTCAGAGTCAAAAGAGAGTCTAAGATTCATTAATTCAAGCAAAAAAATAAAATAAATCCCCATTTAACCAGTCCTTCCATAATTGCGTTACCTGTTGAATTAGTCAGCATTCTATCTCACTTTTAACTTCCCCAAACCTTTTTGACACCTGACATATTTAAACTATAGTAGAGGACGCTAAAATCACCATTCAAGGAATTGAAACTCTTAAATTATATTAATCAATAAGAAAAAGGTGTCAGGATTAACACCTTAACCCACTGGTATCAAACTCAAGGCCCGGGGGCAAAATACGGCCCGCCACATCATTTTATGTGGCCCGCGAAGACAAATTGTGCATCAAATTTGTGTGTCATTACTAGAATTGCAAATTGTCTTCACTTTTAATATCCTTTTTTCTAAATATTTGACCAGTTTTTACTTGTCTGATTTGAAAACGACTTTTACTGTATATAATATGAGGTGCTCATACATTTATTTGGGTTGACAGTCATAATGGCCCTCCGAAAAAATCTATGACGACAATGCGGCCCGTGACAAAAATGAGTTTGACACCCCTGCCTCAACCTCTTCTCTCCAAATTTCGGGGTCCAGGAATCCAATTCTTTTTTTTCCTCTACTCCAAACATTCTCCATGTAGTTGGTTGGAGCCTCTCAGAGCTGTCGCTCTCACCTCCATCCGGCATGCGCTAACCTTACATGGTTTGTTATGCACACGCGTGCACGTAAATAACTGGTGTGAATACGAGTCTCGGTTGTCTCGGTGGCGTGCCGCCAGCTAATATCTCGCTGAGAGACTGGCCCGCAGCAACTGTTTTGCGCTCACGCTGCAAATACTGCTTACCTCATCTAAGGGTTATTAATACTTGATGACGAATGCATCTTGATCGGGGACTGTGCTAATTGGCGCTCACGCTTGTTAGTACGACGGAAAAAAAAAAAGCATCTGCATATGAGGAATTGATCCGACATCGTGGAATTAAGATGTCACAGTTGAATTCCGCCATTTTTGCGGAGGTTACGCCATCTCGACACGCACGTCCGCGCTAATCACAACAGCTTTATTGACATTAAAGCTATAATTCCGCAGATTGCAGCTAATACGCCATCAGGGAAGCATTAACGTGAAAGGGGATGAGGAAAGTCACTTGAACTCGTACGCAGCTGTCAAGACTTCCGCAGTGCATGACCCCATGAACAACTTTGGAGAACCATGCAATGATAAAGTAACCTCTCACTTTAAATCTTATGCAATCATCCCAGTTAGTCTAAAACACAATCTTCGTATGTTCACGAGACCCAAGATGTTTCTCAATTTTCTGTAAATCTTTGTAGGGCCACCAAAAGTGATTTATAACCCTAAAGCATGAAGACAGACCCCGACTTACCTCGACGACAAGACGGCTACACAGTCCGGCCCCTCGGCAACAAGTGATAACAATAATGGTGAGCGAAAAAAATGGGGAAACAAATATGTGAGTGATATTTATGGATTTTTATTGTAGTTGGATTATATGATCCATACTTTGGCACAATTATGTGTTCTGAGTTGTCGCTTGCAATAGAGCTAGCTTAAATGGCGTCGGGCAAAATAGTCTGTCTTCGTCAAAGCTTTAGGGTTAAGAGCAAAGAATGGGATTGGGCCTAGTCTTCTATAACTAGTTCATAAAACAAAGACAACCCCGCTAAACTAACTATGTGGATGAAAATGCGTAGTAGTTTCTTACATTGTAGTCATTTCTATGCATGATAGAAACCCCCAAAAAGTTTACTTAAGTATTAGCGACACACACACATGGTGAACATTAGCTAACAATGCTAACTTTAGCCTGAAGCTAGCTAGTAGCCCATTAATGACCATAAATCTAGTTTTCCACAAAACTCCTAGGGAACTTGTAACTTACTTTCAAATGAGCATGTATTGTGAGTTTCTCGAATCGTCTCATCACTAAAAATTCACACATCGAGATTTAATTCATCAAAGAACTATTATTATCTCATCGTTATGTGATTATCTCATGAAAAAAGGGTCACCAACTTAATTGTTAAGTCATAGTTTGCGAAAACAACACAACTTTTGTGATAGTCTCATGAAATCAAGGGCAAAGAACGGAGGCGGGAATTGGCTGCTCAGACATAAAGTGTCTCCAATTTCAGCATGTTGGATTGTAAACGTGCTCATAAAATCCAGCTTGACCTGCCTCTGCCCTCGATCCGTGGAAGAGGCAGACATCTCATTGAATGGCGTGTCTCTGGCTGAGAATAGACTAGATATTAATCGAGTACTCGACAACACTGCCGATGACCTACAGAGCAACCCATGAATAGACATCTAAACCTCCTTGAGTTTGGTCTTAATGTGGCACAAATACCAACCAGGATGGAACGCCATAGATCTCCAAACATTTCATCAGTTATGGTAGAACATCTAAAGGTTCATTTGAATCACAGACATCAGAACTGCTAAGCGCAATTTGGTGTATGCTTTGGAAAATACTAACAAAAATAAAATGTAACCTTGTCACGCTCAGCATCTACGGAACAGCCAAAATGTGGATCAAGTCATCTTGAAAGTGCGGTGACGCCATCTTTGTGTTCACGCGGCCAGCGCACCATCAATCATGGGATTTCACGCTCACATAAACCCCGAGAGTGAAGCAATGTCGGGTAGGGAGCACGTCGACATCGAGCGCCAGCCCCAACGCCTCATAAAATACTGTATTCCATTACACATCCTTGGATATATTGGCAAAAAATAAACAAAGTCGGGCGGACAAATAAAAATCACTGCAACTGTTTAGGCTTTCAAACTCTGTCATGGCTGCTTTGCAATGAATTACCAGATGCGAGTAAGCTAACGTTGGCCAGTCGCGTGGTTCTCCCCTTATTTTTATGATACCTTACAAATCTCCTAAATCCCACTAAGTTGTTTGCACCACATAAGTCTGCAGGGTGGCGGAAACATTTCTATTCACATGAACTTTTTGGAAGGGGACAATTGATTGATTGATATCTTTATTTCGAACATATTTAAAACATAAAAATATTTAATATGTAAGTCTGTACAACAAACAATAAACTGAAAAAAATCAATAACAAAAAATAACAAATAAAATAAAAATCAGACATGTAGCCATGTAAGGGCAGTGCAAAAAGACTTTGCATAAACCAGGTAAAGTTTAATCGAAGCCAATTTATTTCCTTTTTGTGAATTTTGTCATTGATGTCCCTCTAAAGGGAAATAAATGTCTTGTAAATTTGACACAAAAATTGGAGTGTTTTTGTAATCATAAAAAATCCGCAAGATTTTCGGATTTGAAAATCTCGCAAAAATCAAACGTCCCACTTTCCTGTCAACTGTCAAATACCACTTCTATGACGTAAAAATACGGATGCTGCTTTCGTATACTTTTCCAGCCTTTATCATCTTGAATATTAAACATGGCTTGTTCTTTTTGGGTGCTATTCATCAAAAGAAATGCCAAAGTGAACAGAAACATATGCCAACTTCCTTTTTGTCCCGACTGCTTCGTGTTCTCTTGGGTCAAATTCCAACAATGGACGAGTTGTGCCTGCAGCCATATTTCCAATTAATTTTTCCATTGTGCGTGCAGGATTTTATTCCTTCCTCCAAAAGTGCTGCCGAGTTTTACAATTCAGAGGCTATTAGATTGCTTTCTGTTCTGCCGTCCTGACTCCTGACCAGTCAGTCCACCACCTTCTTTTCAGTTTGACCCTCCAGAAAAGCTTTTTTCCCCCCTCGGCTGTAATCTGGAGGTGATGCAAAGATATAAGATGGAAGGAAGTATATTTCCGTCTATATCAGGTGACAGAAATAACTTATTCACATGTATGGATCAATATGCTTGTTAAACACAAATCCAAACAACTTTACACCTGGTTCAGACGTTAAAATTTCAAAATATGATCATATTTGATGTTTTTAATTTAGACGTCTATTTTAGGCCTATACCGAGACCAATTTTAGACGTCTAAATTAGGTCTATACATAGACCAGACGTCTAATAGACGTCTATGGCTGACAGGGTATTAGCATAGACTATATTTACTACACAACACACAAACATGCACACAGAATTTACATTACGATAGTGTAACTTCAACTCAAGAAATGTAAAAAAAAAAAAAGAAAGAAAGAGAGGACGGGTTGCTCGTTCCCTGTCAAGCATCTGACAAGCTTTCCCCTTCCAAAAAATGCTGAGTCAGGAGTGTCAGCATTTTTGTGCGCGCGCATGTGCGACTTAATATAAAGATCCCACTGATAGAAAGCCGAGGAGCATTACATCTGGGGTCTTAAATCCCCCAAGTACATTCTATTGTAAAACGATGACGCAATTACGTCTAGATCAAGGCTAATACCTTTCTTATGCAGAACCAGTATTCTCCTTTTATCCTCATCTCCCCGCGTCTGACACATGAGCGCGCGCGCGCACGGAGTCTGCTTCATTCTGACAGGCGCGTGTTTGCAGAGGTCACAAAGTTTGTGTGCGTTCCTCTGGTTTCTCAGCCACTTTGTGTTCTCACTGTCACTCTCTCCCAGACATGTTGTCTTCACAGAATTTCTCTCTACGCGCATGTAACCATAGCAACAGCTATACATTCATCGCAGACGTTTAATTGCGACTTTAAAAAATGCAATATTAATAATTGTGGTCTAATGATGTTTATTTGACGTTCAGATAATTGACTGGATCTAAATTAACACATCCAACTTGTGCAAGTTTCCTTCGTGGTCTTCATTAACCCAAGGGGACCAAAAAAAAAAAAAAAAAAAACACTCGACAGCGATGTTGTTGGAAGTGATTTTTCCATCTGCCTTTCATTCCTCCCACCATCTGCCACCGCCAGTGACTATTTGCAGAATAGTGCCCCCCTTCTGGTCCATGCAGAAGTGTGTACGTGAGAAAAGATGGGGGGCATACCACGGATCACAGACACTCACCCCAGCCGCTTTATCTACTGTGCAGCGAGTTGCACAGTTGCCATGGAGGAAAAAATGCATTCATTTTTCTTTTAGCTTGCTCATCGAGTAGATTAAATTTTATGTCACATTATTATGTTAAAGAGACCCCTTGTGTTATATCTACAATGACACTCCTCAGTTTACGCTTTTAAAAGCTAACGGGATCTAATTTCCCTTCAAATGTTGCCTTTAAAACATAATAATGCTCAGTTTTGATGGACACTGTCATAATTATTTGTCGTTGTTTGTTGTGAGAGAGAACTTAATTTATTGGAGTTGCTTCTGCTACATACGGCAACATAACCACATATGATGTGACATTTTATGACCGTTTCGTCATTATATTCAGACATACTACAAAGTACTAGAGGAGATTTGGATTTGAAAAAATGAAGCATTAATGGTAAAGGAGCTGTTTGTTCTGAAATCAAATAGCACCATCTAGTGTCTCATTGCAGTTTTTGCAACAAATTAGCCATCAAAATATTTATAATCAGCTTTTGGATCGTTGTGATGAATGATACAGCTTTACTGATAATGATAATAATAATAATAATAATAATAATAATAATAATAATAATAATAATAATAATAATATACTCACGGTGTAACAAATCAGGAACTGAATGACATTAAGAGAGAAAAGTACACCTTCTGGATTGGACAAGGTCTGATTTAAACCAGATTAAAATGCAATTCGCACCAGATTAGTATTGCTGAGCTGAAACACTTTTGCAGAGAGAACAAGGTAGAAAATTCTGACCGTATAATAGCCACATGCGCTTAATTATTCAACAGCAAACAATCAAAATGACCTGGCACCAGAACAAAAATCTACCTTGTTGTATTTTTCAATCTTGAGAAATAAAATTTGCGATTGCAAAAACAAGCTAACGAATTTTGCGATAACGTGCAGAAAAACAATTCACGGAAATACGGTGCATATCCGGGTAATTTTATCGCTATGTTAAATATAAACATATTCTCCCCGGTGATTTAAAATACAAAAGATTATTATTTTGTGCTCACCTTCGCTGATTTTTAAACGTTCCACAAGACTTTTATTTTACCTTTATTTTCCACCATCACCGGATGTTTTTTTTTTCTGTTTTGTTCACGCGTGCTTTCTTAACACATCTTCATTCCCAGCTGTAGAACAAATCGACATCAGCTGGGTTTGCATCAAGTACCACCTTGGTGACCAACGTTGTGTAATTCTAAGCAAATTTCAGCGTGCGTTCTGCAAAGTGTCGACTATTCTTGCAAAGCTGCCGAATATCTCTTTTGTCGCGGCGAGGCACGCGACAAAGGGGCGATAACATTACATCGAACCCCGGCAAACAAAGAGGTCTTTTTCTCAACGTCAACATTTTTCCTCCATATTCCATAGTGATGAGTCATGTGTCCGTCGAGAATGTCCATGGTCTAGAACAACAGGTAAGCAGCTCGTTTGATGTTTCTCGTGGCGTCATGCGAAGGGAAAAAAAATAAGTCTTAGAATGATGTTAGCATACTTGCTAACAACCGCTAGCGAGATGCTATCGTGCTAACGGGAGCGCTTCAGTCTGCGACTTTCCTGACGAGGAGTGACGACCGGTCAAGCTGTTATGCGTATTTCCCTCAATATTTTTGACGTAACCTTTATATTTAACACCCCCGCAAATACTTTTATCCAAACGCATCTTTTTGCGAAGAATAAAATGATGCTTGATGTAGAAAAAAGTGATAGCTAAATAACGGCGGCCTCCGTCGGCGCGACACGGTGAGCATATGCAACGCACCCGTCCGCTATTATCTCACTGCGTTTGTCTTGCAGCTCGACACAAAATAAAATGGAGGTGCGCTAAAGCTTAGCCTGTGGAGCTGAGCGCTCTAAATTCTGCATTTGACAGCGCGTCACACTTTGCTGTCAAAGGCAACAAGCTTTTTTGTGCTTGCATGCGTCGCGAAAATGTTCAATTATTCTGCGTCACTAAGAAAAGCCATCCATCCGACTGTCGGTGTGCTTGGTTAACCAGTCAAATCAAAAGATTCCGAAAATAGTCCTCGTATTGCCCAGTTAATTAAATATTAGTCGCAAAATTGCAGATTACAGAAATGAGATTTGATGTCTGGCATTTGCAATATAACATGATTCAGTGAAGGACTTAATACTGATTTTAAACCCACGCACTGGATGGTAAATGGCATCCAGGCACAGTGCAAAAGTCTTGGGACACCACTGGTTGAGATCATTTTTGTAATGATCGTTTTTCCCCAACCATTCATTTTGACAATGTTAAATTGTCAATGGAGAATACTGGCTATGTGTTCTAAAATTGATTTACATTTTGATGTTATTCAGGCAGTTTTGCTGAAATGTATGTTTTCAAGTCAGTGTTTCTGTGCCAAAGCCAAATAGTAAAAAATATATAATTATGATATATATAATTATATAATTAAATATAATTAAAATGTAATTATGACAGATTTAATTGTTTGAGTCCGACACTTTACGTTGCTGGCATTGGTAGACAAACAAAGGATATGGCACATATTTTGTAGTAAGATTTTTTTTTTAAAAATTTATACTATTTGCCTTGGTCATACACTTTAAAAAATGAAGGGTGGAAAACAACCTAATTTGGGTGAAAAATTGGACTGTGACCCAACTTCTTTTTTTTCTTTTCTTTTTTTACTGAACCACCCAGCAAATTGGGTTTTCCTTTTTGCAAAACTGTACGGGTGATCTAATTTATATGTTTTTCGGGACGCAAGCTCAAATTTGAGGTACGATTGCGTCACAAGTCGACCTGTTTGTTTTTCCTAGTTGAAATTCAAACTGAACACGAAACCAAGAGAATTGACACAATGTGTCTATCAAACAGCCACAGCATTGCCTTGTAAAAACCCACTTGGCTTAATGCTATTGCAAATATTGTTCCTCACATTCAGTTAGATAAGTTCAAGCAAGGGCCTTGTATTTTTATGATATATGTAAAAAAAAACTTTTGTGTGTTTCCAACTCCAGCTTGCTGTCCTAGACTTGAATGTGGCAGACGGACAAGGTGGTGGCCCCAACAGTAAGCGCTTCCTATGTTCTTGCAAGTTTGATCCGGTAATCGGTAATCACAAACTCTTCTGATCAAAGTTAGGGATGCCTCCGAGGCAACCGCAACGGGCCGTAACATGGCGTTGTGAATTCTCAGCCACAAATTGTTGCATTGAGGATGTTTTTAGATTTTGATTGCCCTACTTACTGATTATTAGAACGAGGCTGATGTCTCTCTCGTGTCTGCAGGAAGATACATTCCTCCACATTTACGGAACAAAGATGGTCCTAAAAATGGTGAGGAGCAGCAATTTAGTGCTTCTTCCAACAAAATCCTTTTCTCTGAGTCCTCGAGGCCCCAACGTGACTCAGAATGCTACGTTTTTGTAAAGCTAACTTGATGCATTCGCTTCACTGCTATCTCACCATTTTACATCGTGTCGTTTGTAACCGACCGAACCGTTGGTGAAACCACCGTCGTCTTTTTCGTCTTCTTCTTCTAGGAGGAAATGTGTTCGCTGCCAGGGCAGGCTACACCATCGCACCTGCCGCCGCCTGTAAGAAGCCTCTCGGCTCAACTTGGAATCTCTCGCCGTCACTTCTGAACTAATTGTTGTCTTAATCGATCCAGTCGGTTGGGATGGCGGCCGCGGCAACTTTGTCAACGGCTACCACGACAACCGCATGACCGCCGGGAACGCTTACAACCGCGGCCCGCCTCGTATGGAGCGGGGCCGAGGGGGCATGGGCGGCTATCGCGGCAACAGAGGCGGCGGCTCCTTCAATCCCATCAACCCCGCTCAGCCGATGGGCTTCGGCTTGTACGAAAACAAAGGTGGCCGTCCCGTTCGGACCGCGTGTAATTATTTGTGCAGTCGGCGAAACTTGACGACCTTTTGTTGTCTTCCGGGACCTCGTCAGACGCTGGTGGTTGGAACACCGCCAAGGACGCCTACAGCAGCTTCGGAAACAACAGAGGAAAGTCGGCTTTCTTTAATGACAGAAGCAACGCAAATCGTACACGGTGAGATGATCGGAAATTAGAGTCGCATCATGATTAAGGTTGCGTTTGTGTGACTTTTCTTTTTTTTTGGCTAGGTTCGACCATGGTGGCTACAGTGGTGGCGGGGGAGGAAACAGCCGCTGGGTGGAGGAAGCCTGCAATGATGGAGACTGGTCCAAACCGACGCCGCTCAACGAACGACTCGAGCAGTACGTGGAACAGAGAAACGGGTTTCGTATGGAGAAACGCAAGATGGCTGTGTCGTTTGGTGAATTAAGGGAAATCTCGTCACGTTTTTGTCCAGCACTAAAAATCCCGTCTCTTGGTAATGTCTTGCGTAACCCTACGTGGATTAGGCAGTAGCCAGCTCACAAAATTTCCAAAGCCACGGTTTTTTTTTGGAACGTGTACGTAATTCTCCAATGATCGGCCCGGCGTGAGCGCGTTAAATACGCTTAGGACAATAATCCGCAAGTTGTGTTCAACTCTCCACTTTTCTACCCTCTAGTGAGTTGTTCTCCGCCAGCAATACTGGGATTAATTTTGAGAAATACGACGACATTCCCGTCGAGGCCACTGGACAGAACTGCCCTCATCACATCGAGAGTGTAAGTCCGAATGGAAGGTCTTATTTTTTTTTCCCCTGACATTTTGTTTACAAGTGTGACCTGTTGACACGCCTTTCTTGTGTAGTTCCAGGACATCGACATGGGGGAGATTATCATGGGCAACATTGCGCTGAGCCGCTACACCCGACCCACCCCTGTCCAGAAATACGCCATTCCCATCGTCAAGTCCAAGCGAGACCTCATGGCCTGCGCACAGACGGGTACGACATACTGTTTGTGTCTTGAATTGCAGAAGCAAGTTGAAGATCTTCCCGTGTTGTGTGCGTAGGTTCTGGGAAGACGGCGGCTTTCCTGTTGCCGATTCTAAGTCAAATCTACGCAGAGGGACCAGGAGATGCTCTGAATGCAGCAAAAGCGTCTGGGCAGGTATGGAATTTAGTTTCACTTGCGCTCCCCGTCAAAAGAAGGCCTTGTTTTTACTGTAAACTGAAAATATTTGAAAAATATTTATAAAAACGCGTACTTAAACCAAACTGGCAGACTAAGCCTGATTAATTTGTCTTTTAAATCTTTCCTTTAAATTTCAAACAATTTTTTTTTTGAATGACACCAGCTCAGCATTTCATCTTTTAGTAGTCAAAGATGGATCTGAAATATAAATTAGAAGCCTGCATTTTTTTTTTAATTCATCTATTGTGAGCAAAAAGTTTTGCAAATTTTTTTGCTGCCCTGGTATGACTGACTTATTTAAAAAAAAAAAAAGGATGCCACACATTGGATCTAAATGGGACAATTCTTCTTGTCACTATTTCTGCAGTTCCATCTGCTTATTTAAAATCCTTTGGTAATTCTTTGACGTGTTGTAGGAGAATGGAAAATACGGCCGTCGTAAGCAGTACCCCATTTCTCTGGTCCTGGCCCCGACTCGAGAGCTGGCGCTACAGATATATGACGAAGCTCGGAAGGTAAGTTTCCATATAACAGAATGTAAAAAATAAAACTCTGCTTTGAAAAAAAATGTCGTCTTACTGTGTTGTAGTTCTCATACCGGTCCAGAGTGCGTCCTTGCGTCGTGTACGGAGGAGCAGACATTGGCCAGCAGATCCGAGATCTGGAGAGGGGTTGTCACCTGCTGGTGGCCACGCCTGGAAGGCTGGTGGACATGATGGAGAGGGGCAAGATTGGACTGGACTATTGCAAGTAAGATACGGACGGACTGACACGAGAGCTCCGTCCGCCAAGAGAGCTTTTCATTGAAGTTTTCATTCAAGACAAAATGGCCGCCCCTAGAGACCATAGATTCATATGAGTCAGAGTGCTGTGTTTATTGCCATTTCAGTATTAAATTGAAGTTGTAAAGATAATTAAGGCCTAAATAAATATTCCAGAAGATCACACAAAAGATATTCAAAACATTTAGAGCACATGTTGATTGACAGATGGACATCTGCTTTTTCTCCAGGTATCTCGTCCTGGACGAGGCGGATCGGATGCTGGACATGGGCTTCGAGCCTCAGATCCGGCGCATCGTCGAACAGGACACCATGCCGCCGAAAGACATCCGGCAGACCATGATGTTCAGCGCCACCTTTCCCAAAGAAATCCAGGTGCGTCCGTTCGTCTTTGCCATGACTCTACGCTCACGTGGAAGCAACCTCACTGGAGCAAAAGCCGCCATTCCGGCTCGCCCCTACAGATTCTAGCCAGGGATTTCCTGGATGACTACATCTTCCTGGCGGTGGGGCGAGTGGGCTCCACCTCCGAGAACATCACTCAGAAGGTGGTTTGGGTGGAAGAGAGCGACAAGAGGTCTTTTCTCCTGGACCTGCTCAGTGCTACAGGTGAGATGGTCACGAGGCACCATCGGTCTTCTATCCTGCTCGCGACGTTCCACATAAACACACGGGCACACAAAAAAAAAAAAGACGCACAACGTGGTTGCTGTACTGGCGCGAGGGCGGTCGTTGGGTGTTGATGGTTTGGTGTGGTTTTATCCCAAGTCATCCCCAGCGAAGTGCAGGACAATACTGGAGAGAACATGGAGAAGCCTGGTAAGCTCTATACCAGAGAAACTCACATCCACGTTATTTTTATTTTTATTTTTTTTGTTACGGCAAGTTTGCCTATCCGCCTGCGATCGCCATTTTAGTTCTCATCGGTTCCGTGCATCCCGGCATGAGTCGGATCCGTAGTCCAACACGCCAACCGTTTGGATTCCAAAAGTCATCTGCTCGGCTTTTCAATCAGTGGTCATATTTTTTTCGTGCAATTATTTTCATGTATTTCTGCTTGTTTTCATCCATGCGTCCTGCAATGCATGTTTGTCACTTGTCATCAACAACATAAGCAGCTGTCGGATTTGAACCGAGGTGGCCAAAAGAAAAAAAATTTGAGTTCATTCGCAGTTGTTTCTTTTTTTTGGCCGACTAGGGAAGGACTCGCTGACTCTGGTATTTGTGGAGACCAAAAAAGGCGCCGACGCCTTGGAGGACTTCCTCTACCGAGAAGGTTACGCCTGCACCAGCATCCACGGCGACCGTTCCCAGAGGGACCGAGAGGAGGCTCTGAACCAGTTCCGATCCGGCAAATGCCCCATCCTGGTGGCTACCGCTGTAAGTAAAATTTCAATTTCGGGAAATACGATGTGGTTTAGAGCATAGGTGTCAAACTCAAGGCCCGGGGGCCAGATACGGCCCGCTACATCATTTGATGTGGCCCGCAAGGACAAATTGTGCATCAATTTTATTTGTCAATACTGAAATTACTAATTGTCTTCACTTTTAAATTTTTAAAAAATATATTTTGATCATCATTAATTTTTTTAAAAATATTTGTTACCAAAAATGAGTTTCCTGGTTTAGAGGCTTCTGTCGCTATCTCTCAGGTTGCAGCTCGCGGTCTGGACATCTCCAACGTTAAGCACGTGATTAACTTCGACCTGCCAAGTGACATTGAGGAGTATGTCCACCGTATTGGACGCACAGGACGAGTAGGAAACCTGGGTAAGGTTGTCCGTTTGTGTCACCGGACGCTAAATAGCGAGTCGCCGTGCTTCAAATAAGGCATCTTTTTTCTTCAGGACTGGCCACGTCATTCTTCAACGACAAGAACGGGAACATCACTAAAGACCTGCTGGACATTTTGGTAGAAGCCAAACAGGAAGTTCCTTCATGGCTGGAGAGCCTGGCTTATGAGCACCAGCACAAGAGCAGCAACCGCGGACGCTCTAAGAGGTCCGCCAAGGCAGTTTCCTCTCATTGAGTCGGATTCTGTAGATGCGTCGCCTCGTCCTCCAAAAATTGGAATTTGGTTTTGCAGGTTTGCCGGTGGTTTCGGAGCACGCGACTATCGTCAGACGGCCGCCGGGGGCAACGCCGGAGGTTTCGGAGGGCGTGGCGTTCGGAACCAAGCGGGACACGGAGGAGCCCGTGGCTTTGCAGGAGGTGCGGCTGTACTTTTTGCTGACTGTTGTTGTTGCGCTGGCCGAGCGTTCACATGACCTCCATTTTGCCTCCGCAGGTGGTTTCGGAACCTTCTACACAAGCGACGGCTACGGCGGCAACTACTCGCACTCTCAAGTTGACTGGTGGGGCAACTAGACTTTTTTTTTTCTCTCTCTCTCTCTCTTTCTCGCTTTCACACACATATTTTGTCCCCTCCCCACTCAGCTGTCTTCCTTTCTCAACTCTGTTGTCTTCAGCCCATCTGCTGCCCTAGTCAACATTTAGAAACCTCTCTCTGCATGCAATTATAAATATACTCATCATACAGCTCCCTCCCGCACATCATCCCTGGACAGTGTAATCGGAATTTTATTTTGTGGTAAAATCTCACATCAGACAGTCTACATGGCAAAGGGATTTTTCTTCCATTTGGTTCTTTTCCAACATTCCCGCCGTGGGATGCTTTCTGCGTCACTTTCCGTATTTCAATTCTGGCTCCATTCTTTTTTTTTTTATGCCTTGACCCAGTCACACAGGCTTCCTTCGAGTGAGCCTCTCCCCCACCCACGAGTCATCTTTTGTGTTTAATGCATGTCCACTGACTGAGGAAGAAAAACAAAACAAAAAAAACAGCACTGAGACATGAAACAAATTCAGACATAGGGAACTGCTGGCTGAGGCCTCCTTCTGGAAGAGAGGCCGCTAATATCGCTCTTAGTTTTAATTTTTATTTTATACGTTTTCTTTTAACCCGAGTGCAGAAGTGCAGACGTCTCGGAAAGATGTCTGAGGAGAACCCAGGGCATTCTGGTATGGAAATTTGATTGGCTAGCAAGCATATTTGCCCTTCACTTGAAACGTCAGCTAACAGAATCATAGGACTTGGCAAAAATGAACAACAAAGGAAGATCATTTTGTTTCTGTACTGTGCCTTCAAGAATTCGAGCATTGGCTTCTCTTATTTCCGTTCTGTGAAAAACATTTAATGTCATGTATGGGTTTGTTATCTTGATTTCTCTTTGGAAGGAAACAAGTTAGACTTGAACTAAATCAAACCTTGGCAAAACTAAACTAAACTTTGTAAAACTGCCGTGAGGAAACTCAAAACGTGTTTCCTCATGATCTGACCCCCGGTTCTTCATAAAGCTTCGTGCTTCTCGAACTCGGATGTCAAACCTGCAGCTCTGCTTTGAGCATGAAGTCGAGACGTTCCACGCATAGTCGCCAAAAGTTGGTACTTCAGTCATCGGGCCACTGAGGGAGAATCGGACTCTGTATCATTAATAAGTTCCATTGGTGAGTGCCCAAGTCTGTTGTGCCAACTCTTGGCCTCCTTATGCTTCTGGGAACCTGACTCCGCCTCCACCCACAAACTTTTGAAGCCCTTTTTGGCCAAAAGTGTCTTTGAAGGGGAAACACAACTAAAAAGACTCAGAGATCCAAAATTCCCTGCTCACTCTATCCTGGAGAGTCACATAAAGAGTTTTCTCTTACAAAAGGAACAAAAAAGAAAAAAAGTCATTCCAGTATTTTGTTGAGTGTTTTTGGATTAGTTGCGGTCGGGGGATGAATGCATACATCGGGCCCAAATGTTTCCCGGCAGAGGTTCGGAATGGCTTGTTGACTTTTCAAGGTTTGAGATCGGCAAACCACACTTTGACGATAATAGGGCAGGTGGTGAGGTGCCCCGCTAGACACGAAAACGCAGCGAAATGAGGACTTGCCGCCGTTGCACGTGGCCCTGCCGTGGAACCAGGCCTCCACCTTCCTTGTGTTTGGAGTGTGATGGCAAAAATCAGGGTGTGAATGTATTTAGTTAACGTGGAGATCTGAAAGGATCCTGCATGTAGATAACATGTAAATAGTTGCAATTTGGCGAGCGGAAATGTGCTTGGGTCACTCACTGCTGGGGATTGATATCGTCTCTTCAGTGGATAATTTAATCCCAAAAAGATTTTCTCCAAATTGCCCATGCAGCAAAATTGTGGGTGATGACTATTGGACATATGCAAGTGTTGTTGTTGTTTTTGGTCAAGCAAAAACGAGTCTTTCAAGCATTTTGTTTTTTAGTTAATGCTGATATTTTTTTAACCCCCCCCTGTCCTTTTTGTGTTATTGATCTGCGTTACATTGGGGAGATAGTCTTTTGTTTACTTGCAGTGGGAGAAGCTCCGAATGAATCCCATGAGAGGTGGTTACGCCCTCTAGTGGCAAGATGAGGTTTGCGGAGCTGTCAGACAGATTCTGTCCTTCGTGTAGGGCTGAATTTACTCCGAATTTCAGTCCTTGTAGTTCAGCTGCAAGGTTGGCTTGCAAATGACAATCGGTTCAATTGTCGTTCCATCAATCACGCGTTTTCCACCTCCCCAGGTTTTGGTGACACCTGGCGCAAACCCCGCCCACTCCAATTTAACTTCAACAAAGCTCTTCAGATGGCTTGTACGCACTTTGCTGTCATGAACACTGACGTGCTCGGTGCCTTGAAATTCTTCCTGACAGACTGAAGCGTTTGCGGGAGACTTCTCGTAAATGTCTCCAACCTGCAACCTTGTTTATTAACCAGCAGGTTTCCGCCTGCTCATTTTTAGCATTTAGCTCAAAGCACTGATTGCACAGTTTCTAGCACAGCTGTGAGGTTTTCTGCTTTTCCTCGTCCGTCGTTGCCATCTCGTGGTAAAGATCGTCACTCATAGCCTCCATAGAGAATCACTTACCTTTCGATGCCTTAAAATTCAAGACCAATCGTCCGAATACACGTTGGTTACGCTCGATACCGTGTCGCCGTGGAGTTTTGTTTGTATCGGTGGCAGGAAATTCAGCGCTTCTGTGATAGCTCGACAGACTCTTGAGAGGTGTTTAGTGTCGGGGAACAATTTAATGGTGCTACGCTCCCTTTGCTGCGGCCTGCAGGCCTTCCGTTTGTAGAAAGACTGAAAAATCCCACTCGGTTTTTACAAAGTTCTTCTGTAGCACAGGGTCCTCCGCGGGCTTGGCAAGTGGTCCATACGTTTGTCGTTGCCAAAAGAAGGACGACTCGGTAGTGATGTACGAAAATGCGTGCGTGTGTGTGTGTGTGTTCGGAAAAGGATGTTGCAGATGTGAATCTCTGCGGGGACCGGTTTGAGTTGTAGTTCAGAACAACGGCCAGATTCAGCTGTTTGCACCCAAAGTTCTTGAGTCTACTTTCGCTAGTTTGTGTAATTTATCAAACATTTTTGAGAAATATTTATTTTTATAAGCCTAGTGCAAGTGTTTGAGGAAAAAAAAAACGAAAAAAAAAACGTGACTTGACCAAAAGACGGTGAACAAAAACACTGGCACATGAATGTTGAATGTCATTGGTATGAGTGAAAATTTCTATTTTTCTGGGGTAGTGTGAGCTTTTTAATAACGGCGTAATGGGGTTTCTCTGAGTAGGTCACGTTATGACAACAAACAGTTTCGAGCCGGTCGCCGGCTTGACGGCAGATGTGATTTACGGAGAGAAACCGATTACTTTCAAAGTCTCATTGGACTCAGTATCAGATCCACCAACCTGTTTGTACAACGGGTTCCGATGCCAATCATGATGATGATAATAATACACCATTAGCAGCCATCTTCAATTGGCCCCCCCTAAAAAAATTATAATTTGAGACACTTCCACCGAATATGCCAAGGTTTGGATTAAATTGTAAGAAACAAAAACCATTTTGTATATAAAGAAAAAGAAAAAAACAATACATGCAGTACAAACATGTCCAGATTCGCTCCAAGTCCGTTTTTTTTCGGTTGTTCATTTGTTTTGACACTTTTCCTTCCTGTTGATACCCTTTGTGTGATTATCTATCAAGTGGGGATGTTAAAAAGTCTATAACACAGAAGTTACTGTGGTTCTATTGCTATGTTGTTGTGATCTGCATATTTTCAGGCGCAGCGTGCTCTTGCGCTCACCGCTGAGCGTCCGGCCAGTCAGGCAATGGGCGAGCGACGTACGATAACTTGATTTTTTTTTTTTTTTCTCCTTTGCCGTTAAAACTGTCGCGGCACCCTTTGCCTCTTTGCTCCAGAATGCAACGGGGCCAACGGGACATGCCTCCGTCGGTCGGTGGCACATCCATATGCAGCCTTTTATATACTAAATTTTGCAAATATAAGTTCATGGCCCTTTAAGTTCTTTGTAAAAGGTAATCCGGGGAAGAAGAAAAAAAAAATCCCTACGGTAAAACACGCAGACTGAATTGACTAGGCAAAAATATTTTGGTTTTATTCAAAAATATCCGGTGCATGAAGCAAGCCTGATGTTGTCACCATTATTGACTGGCCAGACAGTTCAGGGTGGACACACAGCGCCACAATCCTGCTAGTTAGTATTTGCTTTATGTATTAGTTTAGCAGTTGTGCACGAAGAGGAGCACTACACTAAGGAAAAACAATATTGTGCATCCATTGTGATTTTACCACAATTAAAGGTTTGGATTTGCAAAACTAAACTGCTTTTGGTTCGTTTTGGCTGTGTGAGAAGCAAGTCGTCCATTTTTTTTTTTATACAATACGTCGATGTCGAGAACATACTACAAAACTTTCTACCTCATTCGCAGAACAAGAAGCACACATCGAAATATGCCCAAAATAGTTTTATTGCTCATCCATTATGGAGCCCTGTGAAACCTAAAACAAAAATTATCCTAAAGTATTTACAATCATTGCTTTAACTCAAAAGTTGAATAAATAAAAGATAACATTCAGTATGCATCTTGTCACCCAGATAAATCCAAGATAAGTCATCACACGACCTATTCTCGTCTTTCTCGTACTTAACTCAAACGTCAATGAGGCGATGGGATCTTTCGACATTGTCTCATTAGCTCAAAACATTTCTGCCTCCTCAATGGAATTTCTGCTGGCGGACGCTAGCATGCAAAGTGAAAAGCTCGGAACGTGCAATTAGAGGAATGAGCCCCTGGGGTACATTTACCCCCCAGCTGCTAGCGTGTGTTTCCGATCTGGAAAAAAGATCTGGACGACCTGAGCCCAGATGGATGGAGGAATGGACAGTAAACACAACTGGTCAGTTGAGGTAAGAATTGAGGTAAAAATTCCACCACTTGTTAATGTCCTCTGATATCAAGTGTGTTCAGGTTGACTTCACAGTGCTTTGGTCAACTGCGCCCCCTGTTGGTCCAAGGCGGTACACTGCAGGATGACTTCACTCAGTCGGCTCTTGGTTGGTATCTTCTAACGTGCTTGGAATTTCTCCCGGGCCCTCCGGTGTGTCCGACCAAAAGTCCGGGTGGTCCTGGTACCATTTGACTAAAAACAGACGGGTATGAATATTCTGTCTCAGATTGGCCTGGTTGTGTGTGCTTGCCGTACCAGTCCGTTTGATACCATCAGACCAGGAGACTTCGGCCTTCCAGCCTAACTTCTGAAGCTTTTCACATTTGATAGGGTAGCGGATGTCGACCTTTGGCCTGTCTGGCACAAATTCCAGCCAGTCGTTCAGCTCGGCATCTGGCACGTTTTTTACCTTAAAAAATTTTTAGTGTTTACATCCAAGACTATCTACGCTGTCCGTGTCAACCTACCATCTTGACAAGTTCCCTAGCTAGTTGCACTATGGCTATCTCAAAGTTTGAGCCTATGTTGTAGACTTCTCCCACAATCCCTTTCTCCAGAAGTAGAAGGAAGGCGTTGACCGTGTCGTCGACGAACAGGAAATGGCGAGATTTGGGGAGGGTTCCGTGAATGGTACTATGGCGAGGCAGCACAGAGCACAAAGTTGGGACGTTGCCCGGTGTGACATTTTCCGAATAAAATCACCTACCATTTCTTGCGCATTTGCAAAAGCGTGAGAAATTTCGGGATGACCTGTGAGAACGACAACACCGGTTATTATAATCCACTGCAACTACCCAAGAGGACATTTTAACTATCATTAGTTTTATTAACGTAGGATGTCATTTTTGTCATTGCATTGAGTAAATATTTGGTTAGTTTGCGTTAACCTCGCACACCACTACTACTAGTCTGTACCTTCTCAATGTATTGCTTGGGACCGTAGATGTTGTTGCTCCTTGTGATGATGACAGGAAGCTGAAGACAGCAAATTAAATTAATATACCTTCAAATACAATTATGTTACATTTCTACCGAAAGCAACTTCTTCTATGTACCTTATATTTTTCCCAGTACAACCTGACCAGACGCTCTGCAGCTGCCTTTGAGGAAGAATATGGATTGGAAGGCCTCATCGGACTGTTCTCATCAAATTCCTACAAAACAGAGGTGTGTAGACTTTTTATACCACCGCTAAAATGACGACGTGAATAAATCCACCGAACCTCATCTAGACTCGATCCGTACACTTCATCACTGCTGGCGTAGATGAAGCACTGAAGCTTGTGGCGTGCCTGAGTGGCAGCTGCTAGTAAAACTCGCGTGCCGTGGATGTTAACGTGCTGGAAAATGGCCGGGCTTTGGAAAGATGAATCTAAGGCAAAACACAACAAGACCATTGTAGGAAATAGTGTTGTGGTTGCCACAATTCGACTTGCTGCTCACCAACGTGGGTTTTGGCGGCCAAGTGGAAGATGACGTCAATTTTTTGAGAGTTGAAGATGTGGTTCACCAGCTGGGCGTTACATACATCGCCCTGTTACACAATGCTGGAATTTAAACATCTTAACGCACAAGGGGGGCGGAAGGGGTTATTGGGTAACTGTCCGTAACTGCAAAAAACTTATTACCTTGATAAAAGTGTAGTTAGCTGTGTTTTTAATGCTGTCCAGACTCCTTGGGCTGCAGCAGTAATCTAGCTGAAAAGATGTCACACACATTTTGTCGCTGTATAAATCTCTGCATTTACTTTTTTTTTTTTTTTTAACACAGTAAACTGATGACAAAAGCTTACATTATCCAAGTTAAAAATTTTCCATTCGGGATGCTTTTGAACCAGTGAACACACAAGGTGAGAGCCACTGTATGGACAGAGGAACAAATCACTGTAAATAAAGACATTTATAATAATTGCAATTGAATGATTTATGTGATGTCAACTCACATAAACCCAGAACCCCCAGTCACTAAAACAGTTCGGATGGAGTCCATCAGTTCCTTCACTTTTAGTCTCGTACGCGTATTAATGTTGAAATTGTTATACACGATCGTCTTTGGGTTTCACTTCTAACTTCGTAATCTTGAAAAACACGTTTGTGACAGGACAGGTTCATGATGGTAAGCACGACAGTAGATGATGGTTTACGGTAGTGTTGACACGTTGAAAAGGGGCTGGACAAATGGAGCCCCCATATGACCATTTTCTGCTTTGTGATTGGCTGAAAATATATTCTATCGAAAAAACGTTTTTGATTGGGTGGGTTCTAAATCTATCATTTTATCAACAGCAGTGATTGGACAAAGTCATACCACAAAGCTTACTGACATAGAAACGACATTTCCGAAATTTATTGTCAAAATAAACGTTTAGAAAATGACACCTGGTAAAATATAGTGTCACCAACGAGGAACCAAGTTTGTACATTTAGCTGAGGTGTCTTGTTTTGTATTATTTTCTCACTTCGCACCATCACGAAAATCCTAAATGGACTAGTTTGAGACTTTTAAGAGTATTATCCTTTGACTTCCGCTTTATTTGTGTCCATGCATGTCGCTTGACGCAGAAGGGATGTCACTTGGTTTCGTGGCTCATTGAAGTGATGAGCTAACATTTATTGGCTTAAAACGCAAAAAATACTGCCTGTAAAATGTCGTGTTTAATAACCGCACTTACAGCTGCAGTATTCTTTTCTGCACAGGCTTTCGGGAAAACTGTAACGGGACTTTTTAAGACCGAAGTAGCGAGGCAGCATCAAGGCCAATTCATCACAAAATTCATGTATCAAGGTAAATTAGTTTTTCCTCATTTCCTCTGATGTCATCATCCGGATTTTCATTTCCATCTCAACTTATTTCTGGAATGGAAGTTAATAATGACAGTTTTTCCAAAAACAATTTTAAGCTGTTGGAAAGAAAGACGCATTTAAACGTTCCCCTTGTCCCTGTTTGACATTCTGTGTGTAGGTGCTGATGGTTTGTTGGTCTGCCAACTGGACAACCCTTCACTAGCTGCAGAGAAGGAATCCCAACTGCTTCTATTTGCAAATGTGGATGAGGATTGGGACAACCTCAGCTGCTCTGAAAGGCTCACCCGTGCCCAGTTCATCAGTAAGAAGTTGCACCAAAAAAATGCAAAACCAGTTATAACAATTCACATGCATATCTCTCCACACGTCTGCTTCCACCTCTAAAAATATTAAAACAACCGTACTAATATTTGGGACTCTCCATATTTGCTCACTACAAATTAACATATGAGGAATGATTACTGTCCTTAAATTCTAAATATTGAGGTGATTGTTTTGACAATTTTCTGAGGTTATTTGGTTAATTGTCAACACAATTTTTTTACAGCGATTAATAGCATTTTTCTGACATAAAACAACATTTTTTTTACATTAATTTTAACATTAACTCAATGCTCATTGTGCACTTGTGTGGTTTTCCTCCTTTGCTTCAGTTTCTCTCAATCAAGAAGAACACAACCAGACGATTCTCAAGCAGTCATCCCCGACAGTGTGGACCGCTCTCTATACAGATCGATACACATGTCAGGTAAGTGAAAAAAAGGCTGAGTTTACAACTTTTACTGAGCCACGCCATATATTTTACGCTCGCAAAACCTTATAAGACAAGAGTTGCAGTTTGAGTCTGCTTACGATTTCTATCTCCAGGTGGATACAGCCATTCCTTCTCATGGTGACCTCAGATTTACTCTCCTGCTGCTTAATGCTGATTCTGCAGGAAACCCTCTGGAGCATTTCAGCGCAGAGGAGGCAGGTTAGATATCCTTTTGCTTAGTCAAGCTCCGATTCGTAGCTTATGAGCCTAAGACAAGAAAAACTAGTCTAAATACTTGATTATTTTGTTTTTGGCATTGTCTAGGTCTCCACACGTTTTACTTCCTCCTGCTCCTGGCCTACTTTATAGCGTCTTGTATCTACATTAAGCCACTGTACCAAGCTCTGAGGAAAGGTGGTCCCATGCACACGGTCCTGAAGGTGCTGACCGCAAGTCTGGCCTTGCACGGATGCTCGGCCCTTTGCAAGTACATTCACATGGCCAGGTAAAAGAAGACCAACCGCTGTCGTTAGCATTGTAAGCTAAAGCTAGCTACTCAATGCATTTCGTGTGGGCGGAGCTAACATGAAATATTGACGTAAAACAGGTACTCCAGAGACGGCGTTGGTATTCCACTGATGGGCAACCTCGCAGAGTGTATGTCATATTTTTTTTTATTTCTCCAAATCAAACCTCGCATACACAAGTAACATCTTGTCTGTGCGTAGTCTGGGCCATGGCAGCCCAAGTGTCAATGCTGTACACCTTACTGAGCCTGTGTGTGAGCTGGAGCCTGAGTCGAGGCCGGAAACCTCAATCGCGACCTCTGCAGTGGGAACAGTCTCCGGCGTCCACGGCCGTCGCCGTCTGCGGAGTCCTCCTGCAGGTGAGCTCGCTTCGCTCAGGTGGTCCCGTGCCGAGATGTTGACGGTGCCGCTCGCAGGGGGCGCTTCTGCTGTGGGAGCGCTACTCCGCATCCGAGCGCCAACATCACAGCCAGTGGAATCTGGCAAGCATTCTGCTCATCGCCCTGAGGGTGACGCTGGCCCTTCTGCTGGCCTCCATTCTCTACCAAATCATCTCCACTGAGAGGAGCACACTGAAAAGAGACTTCTACCTCTGCTTCGCCAAGGTCACCCGCGCCGAGGCACGACTCGTGGCTCTCCCGGCAGCTCCTCACTCTTTTGTTTTCTTCGCAGGGATCCTTCCTGTGGTTCCTCTGTCATCCTGTCCTCGTCCTCACGTCATTTGTCTTCAATGAGCACCAGAGGGAGAAGGTTTGGCAGCCTTTTAGCTTCAGATGTGGCAAATGTTCTCACGCATGCAGGGGCGTGCAGAGGAGTGGCATCCACCTGAGAATCTTTTTGTGCAGGTGGTCACCATTGGCGTGATTCTGTGTCAGTCCATCTCCATGGTCATCCTATACCAGCTTTTTCTGTCTCGCTCCCTCTACTGGGAAGTGTCCTCACTTTCCTCGGTTTCGCTGCCGCTCACAATGTCCAGGAACAACCAGAGGGGTCGCTACTGAGCACCTGTGCTGGCCTGAGGTGGCTTCACCTCCAACTGGATCATAGGACGAAGACGGGAGACGTCGCTTCGTGGGGGCTGCTAGGCCTTTGCGGTTTTCTTGGAACCAAGTGAAGCGCTTCAGTTTGCTTCAGAGGGAACAAAGGCCGGAACCGCAAGAGAAGCGCCACCAGCGGTTTGGCTGGACAAAAGCATAAAAAACGAAAGTAGATGTTGAACTCTATTTTTTTTTTTTTTTTTTAAGAAAAGATATATGATACAACACAGATTCCAGGGACACTTAGTGGAATTTATTTAATACATGGGATTGAGGTTTATAAGAAAACCATTTGGAGTACGAGCTATCAAAAATGTGAATTTTATTGCTGGGAATACACTCATCTCCAAAAGTATTGGTACGGCAAGTCCTTTGTTGTATACCAAAGACCCAAATGTCTTCTGTAGATATCAAAAACAACTGAATTGACCTTGCTGTTCCAATACTTTTGGAGGAGTCTACATATCATCTATAGCACGGTTTGTTTTCCTCGTGAGTCTATCTCAGAGTCTTTAAGCTATTTAAAGTTTCTGAATGCATGTCATTCAAATATCTCCACATCGTTTCATGTCTGAAAATCTTGTTACTGCTCAAATTTGTTGACTTTATGTACAGTTCAAGAAAATGTAACTATTGTTTTATTCTTTATAACCTGTGGATCTATATGACCGGAAATAAATCATTTCAGGGAAACAATATATCTATCGTCGAATCAAGCTAGGCGAGAATGATTGTAGAACTACAAGTCCCAAGATGCATCACGCTGTGACACCCCAAGGAAGTTGAGGACCTCTCCCCAAACGCCTGTTTGGACGCAGTAAGGTAAGATGCGGAACTTTTTATGAAATAATAATCAATAGCAACAATATAGAGTCTTACATTGTTGTTTGTTGCACGCAAAAGAACTTATTTAACTTGCGTTAGCATTTAGCACAGCTGAGCGCATCCTTGTCATAAACGGGATCCACGTGGTGTGTAGATATGGGAGTGCGTTTTTAGCCAGCGTCAATTTTAAAGTTTGTGTGGCTCGCCGGTTTGTTCGTGCAGTCCACGGTTTTTTTTTTTCCTTCCCCTCCTTCAGTCTGCAAGCTGAAAACACGCGTCCGTCTCCTGACCGGGCTCCGGCTAATTCCCGCTTTGTCCAAAACTCACAGGTTGGTGTTGCGATGATTCGGGAATGTAACACGTCGCCTACTTAGTTATTTTTTTTTACAAGTTCTTATTTTCCTTTGTGATTATTTTGCTAACGTGATTTTCATTTATTCTTTTTTTCACTCGGTACTTTATAGAAATACTTGTTTTTTTTTCATTTGGTACTAATGCTTGCGTTTAAAGAAATTGGCGTGAGTTTAATTTCTGCAATTTGGTAATAGAACACGATTAAATGTACAAAAATAAGTCGCTTCTAATTTTCCTTTTTGATTATTTTGCTCAAGTGATTTTCAGTTCTTCTATAGATTTGTCTTTTTTTCACTCGGTACTTTATAGAAATACTTTTTTTTTTTTTCACTTGGTACTAATGCTTGCGTCTAAAAAAAAAAAATGGCGTAAGTTTAATTTCTGCAATTTGGTAATAGAACAGGATAAAATGTCTTAAAGTCCAAAAATAAAAATGAACTTTTACTGTAAATGACAGACTAACCCCATTGGATAACTTGGCTCAGCAATTACAGAAAAGAAAAAAGAAAAAACCTGTCTGAAATTTTATTCAAGTACAATGAAGTCAAGGAATTTGTACTTCATTACTTCCCAGCAATGCTGCTCAGTTTTTTCATTCATATACAATATATTTTTCTCGATACAAATATCTTCACTCAGCCTAGGATGAACTCTTACTCCACAATTATTGACTTTTAGGTTAACGAGTGTGGTGGCTGCACATAAAGCCCCTAATTGTTGCGCTCGCTCGGGAAAAGGAAGCCAAATTGCATCAGTCTAATCAGAGCGTCTTACTGATGAAATCACATGACGGCAAACAAACGTCACGAGGCTCGTGTCCGTTGTGCGTTACTGAATTATCAACACGAGGATGCAGTGCGAAAGCGTAAAAAAGAATCCAGAATGTTTACTACAGTTTTTCAAGTAAAGCCGTCGAGAAGCTTTTGTGTCTTCGTTCTCCCCGATTGAGCCCATCCAAGCGTAACAATACAAGATAATATTAGATCGTCTATAAAGGTCAGCGCTTCCTCGCCACCCGACCTTTCGTTTGTGTAATTAGACGGCATGGAGTCGTGAAAGGTCAACTTCCGATCTCGCAGGTACCATGGCTGAACGGGTGCTGGTGGTTGGTGGAGGAGGGCGGGAGCACGCTCTAGCTTGGAAGCTGGCCCAGTCGCAGCACATCCAGCAAGTCCTAGTGGCGCCGGGGAATGCCGGGACGTTCGATTGCGGCAAAATTTGTAACTCGGGTAAATCAAATTGGACTTCTCGTTTGTGTGGACGATAAAAAATAACGTCATCATTCTTGCGACAGAGGTGTCGGTGAATAACCACGCCATACTGGCTCAATTTTGTAAAGACCATCACGTGGGGCTGGTGGTGGTTGGACCTGAGGTTCCGCTCGCAGCAGGTAAGTTCAGCGGTTCTCCTCAAGTCTTCCTCTGGTTCTCTCTAACCTCCTCATCGGTTTTGCCACCCAGGTATCGTGGATGACTTGATGGCGGCAGGAGTGCAGTGTTTTGGTCCAACTGCCAAAGCGGCCCAGCTGGAGGCCAGCAAGAGCTTCTCCAAGGCCTTCATGGAGCGACACGGAATCCCCACCGCACGCTACGGCTCTTTCACGGATCCCGAGGCGGCATGCGATTATATCCGCACGTCAGTTGTGACTTTGAAGAATATCTGTCAATACATTTTTTTTTTCCCCATCAAAAAACACATTTCCATTGTTGCTGTTGGTATTTTACAGCAGAAAAGAATTGTTTGATGTGTCATTAAAAGTAAAATATTAGAAATAAAATATAAATATTTTTGGGGTAATCCATTAAGAGTCACGTTAAAAAATAAAAATTTTCTCCTTTTTGTGTGACCCAGGGCTGACTTTCCGGCGCTGGTTGTGAAAGCCAGTGGCTTGGCGGCAGGGAAGGGAGTTATTGTGGCGCAGGACCAGGAAGAGGCCTGTCGTGCTGTGATGGACATCATGAAGGTAATTTTGCATTTTATGATTGATGAGCAAGTGGATTGTTGTCATTTTTTTTTTTTTTTCCCCCCATCACTGCATTTCAGGACCGGGCGTTTGGTGCCGCAGGCGACACGGTTGTGGTGGAGGAGCTTCTCGAGGGCGAGGAAGTATCTGTAAGTTCTTGCTCACTTAAGTACAACAGTGCTCTCCAAATGTGTCTGTCCCACAGCCAACTATTAGGAGTCTAAATGTGAACCGAGACACATTCGATATTCAAACTCATTTCAGTCTCTGGCGATCAAGTTTCATGACCTGAAAATAAATATAGCCGCTTGTGTTTACAGTGTCTGTGCTTCACCGATGGCTCCTCGGTGTCGCCCATGCCTCCAGCTCAGGATCATAAACGTCTGCAAGATGGCGATCGGGGGCCGAACACAGGCGGCATGGGAGCCTACTGTCCCACTCCTCAGGTATGTCTCCTCTTAGCCAGGTATTTAAAAAAGATCTAGTCACATCTGTAGTTTTAATTTTTTTTGGGGGGGGAAATCACTGCTGTTTTATAGTTAGGCAGCCAAAACCGAAATCTGCTAAAGAATTTACTTCTTTGTGCGACGCAGGTGAGCGACGAGCTCTTGGCGCAGATCCGAGAGTCTGTGCTTCAGAAGACGGTGGACGGCATGAAGCAAGAAGGAGCTCCCTACGTCGGCGAGTGCACATTCAATCACCGAATCGGTTTGACCGACTTTCGTTAACACGGTCGCCGTGTGACTTTCCAGGCGTTCTGTACGCCGGGTTGATGTTGACCCAGCAGGGACCCAAAGTTCTGGAGTTCAACTGTCGCTTCGGAGACCCCGAGTGTCAGGTCTTGCTTCCCCTGCTGAAGAGCGACTTGTACGAGGTCATTTTGAACACCGTCAACGGCAAGCTGGCCTCCAGCGCCCCCGAGTGGCACCGGGACAAATCTGCCGTTACCGTGGTGATGGCGAGTGCCGGTTATCCCGGCGCTTACAGCAAAGGGGTGCTCCTCACCGGTGAGTGGTTGGAGACCAAGTCCTGAAATAAATAGTGCCAAAAAAAATATTTATTTTCTAAATCCAATGATTGATTCCTCAGGTCTGTCCCAGGTTGAGGAGGCAGGGATTCAAGTATTCCACGCAGGCACAGCGCTGAAGGACAAGCAAGTGGTCTCCAGCGGCGGCCGCGTCCTGACCGTCACAGCGGTCTGCCCCTCTCTGGAGGCCGCGCTGCAGGCGGCCAATCAGGGCGTGGCGGCCGTGGGCTTCCCCGGCGCCGTGTACCGCCGCGACATAGCCCACAAGGCCATCGCCCATTTGAAGCAACGCAGGTGTGTTTGAACATTTCATCTTCTGACCTGTTTTACGAATAAACCAACTTTGGATGATCACGTCGTTGTCGTTTCTTCACTCGGAATGAGCGTCACAAACACTAGGGGGCGTGCCAACTTAGCTGTGATTTAACCGTATCTGTGACAGAGGCCTGACCTATAAGGACAGCGGCGTGGACATCGCCGCCGGCAATAAACTCGTGGACACCATCAAGCCTCTGGCCAGGGCAACTTCCCGACCGGGTTAGTTTAGATTAACCGTTTTTTTATATGCATAAAAAATGAATTTATGTGTTTTGACACTTTATCCTCACCAGGATGTAATGCTGAGCTGGGAGGTTTCGCCGGACTCTTTGACCTTAAAGCGGCAGGGTTCATCGACCCAATTCTAGTTTCTGGCACTGATGGAGTTGGGACCAAACTTAAGGTGTGATTTAGATATTTCAATTATTTTAGTATATTTTAAAGCTTTATGCATTGGTATTGTGAGTGAAGCTGAAAAAAAGTGATTTGTTTGATTTGATTCAGGTTGCTCAGGCCTGCGGGCAGCACGGCAGCTTGGGTCAGGACCTGGTGGCCATGTGTGTGAACGACGTGCTGGCTCAGGGTGCCGAGCCGCTCTTCTTCCTCGACTACTTCTCGTGCGGAAAGCTGGACGTCAATGTGACCGCCACGGTGGTCGCGGGTATCGCCAAAGCTTGCGAGATGGCCGGCTGCGCTCTGCTAGGTAAGCAAAGACCTTGCCGTCGGCATTTCCGTCGTGCTGCCATGTCGTCCTCGTGGATATCCAGGTGGAGAGACGGCAGAAATGCCGGGCGTCTACGGCGCCGGCGAGTACGACCTCGCCGGGTTCTGCGTCGGAGCGGTGGAGCGGGGAGCCCTGCTGCCTCGCCTGGCGGACATCGCCGAGGGGGACCTCTTGATCGGCGTGGCGTCCTCCGGTATCCATAGCAACGGTTTCAGCTTGGTCCGCAAGGTTTTGGAGCAAACGCAACTCAGCTACAGCTCCCCAGCACCTTTTGGCAACCCGGGACAGACTCTTGGTAAGTTTTTCTTTAAACTTCCATCACACTAAAAAAAAAGTTTGTCATTTGCAAAAAAAAAAGAAGTCTAAGATAAATACAATATATTTTTTAATAGAAGTGCGCTCGGGACTTTTTTGTCATTGTCACAATGACCTTCAGGGGAGGTTTTGCTGACACCGACGAAGATCTACAGTCGTCTGCTCCTTCCGATCCTGCACAGCGGTGCTGTCAAAGCGTACGCGCACATCACCGGCGGAGGACTTTTGGAAAACATCCCACGGGTTCTACCCCAGGAGCTGGCTGTCGATTTAGGTGAGGCACACATGACGTGGAATCAAGTTTAAGGAGATTATTGTTCATTTATTTCATCGTTTTCTCCCTGAAACTTAACTCAGCCTTCTGGTCCAACTTACTCTCACCACCATATTTTCTTGGCCATTTTATTTTGATATTATATTATAGGTTGGTATTTTTTTTTCCCCAGATGCCTCTCGTTGGAGCATCCCTCCAGTATTTACCTGGCTTCAGAAGGAGGGTGGCCTGAGTGAGCACGAGATGACTCGCACCTTCAATTGTGGCCTGGGTGCCGTGCTGGTGGTTGCCCCCGTGGACGCTCAGAGGGTCTTGCGGCAGCTGCAAGCCCAGGAGGAGGCCTGGATTGTTGGGGCGCTCGCTCACAAGCCACCTGGTGAGACCCCAAGCCTCTGGAACCTCCCTCATGGGAGATATTACAATTTAAATGCGGTACTGCAGGTGCCGAGTCCGTGGTGGTCCGCAACCTCAAACACAGCCTGCTGAACGCCGGTCCAGCCGCTAAAAACGGCAGTTCTCTCTGCGATAGCAGCATTCCTCATAAGAGGACCAAAGTCGGGGTTCTCATCTCAGGCACAGGTTTGTTGATTATTTTACGATGTGAAGTCATGGAGATTATAATTATTATCGGCGCTCTCCTCCAGGAACCAACCTTCAAGCGCTGATCGAGCAGGCCAAGCGCCCGTCGAGCTGCGCAGAGATCGTGGTTGTCATCTCCAACAAGCCGGGGGTTCAGGGTCTCAAGAGAGCCGCACTGGCCGGCATCCAGACACGGGTACTCGTTTTATTGTGATGTTTACCAAACGCTCGCTTCTCAAAAATTGGTAAAAAAGAAGTCTTGGCAAGTCAGCTTTATTTCAGTAGGACAACTCAATGTGTGTCACGCAGGTAAAGCGAAAGCAGAAACGTAACAGGTAGAGAAAGTTAATTACTAATTAAAAATTCTTTGACATTTAAAGTAATAAAACTGCTAAAAGGAAAAAATATTTTAAATGTTTAAATAATTTCAAGGTATGGGTTAAAAGAAATCTACATTTTTAAAAGCATTTACACAGATATGTAATTTATTTTGATGAAAAAGAGTTTCATTCACTCAGTATGTGATTTGTTCTCAAACTCTTTTCAACTTTTTAAATTGGTTAATGTGTATAAATAACAGACAACATGGAGACAAACCAATAGTGTGGATTATCGAAAAACTCTGAAATGAACCATATTTGGACATACGAGGTTTCCGTGTACAGTAACAAAATGTGTTTGATTTCCACGAGGTGGTTGACCACAAACTGTACGGGAGCCGAGCAGAGTTTGACGGCACCATCGACCGAGTCCTCGAAGAATTTGGGGTGGAGTTGGTGTGTCTGGCCGGATTCATGCGAATCCTCACGGGATCTTTTGTCAAGAAATGGAACGGTGAGTTGAAGCACACGTAATAATCACTCTTGATTCCTTTTTTTTTTTATTCTAAAAATAAAAACATTGTCCCATTTTAGGTAAACTCTTGAACGTCCACCCCTCCCTGCTGCCCTCCTTCAAGGGTGTGAACGCCCAAAAGCAAGCTCTCCAGGCCGGGGTGCGGGTCAGCGGCTGCACAGTCCACTTTGTCGCAGTAAGTCAACCACATTCGTCCGGGCGTCGCCAAAGCCGAGACGAAACGTCACGTGTCTGTCAGGAGGAGGTGGACGCAGGCGCCATCATCGTGCAGGAAGCCGTGCCGGTGTCGAGCGACGACACGGAGGAAAGTCTGTCGGACCGAATCAAAGAGGCCGAGCACAGGGCCTTCCCCGCCGCCATGGAGCTGGTCGCCAGCGGGGCCATCCACCTCAGTGAGGACGGCCGCATCATCTGTAGGTCCAACTAACAGCAGTAGGAAAGGCGTACTCTGACACTGTAGCAAAATTGGGGGAAAAAAACATTCCAAATTTGCAATGCTTACCATTTAAATGCAATTCATGCACATTAAAGAAATATTTCTTGAGGACGATATATTTTCCCCTGCATGTATTTATTTCATTGCCTTATTCCAATCAGCGCCAAAATCTACTTTCACCCAAATATTTGCTAGTGACAGAGCGCAGGTTAACAATTTGAAAACAACAATGGAAATGATTCTGTTCTATCTTCACGATGATCGAGATTCTGATAAAGGACACTTACCAGTGCCGGCAAGTTCACGTATGTTTGCACCTCTGAAAGCGCAGCACTGCGAGCCTCTCGTTCCCGGCTCTGGTCGACAGGCGTGGCTCTCCCCGTAGGCCGTGTCCGCTCAGGATCTGGATGATCTCCTCTAGGATGCCAAGGATGAAAACAGCTGCCATTGTTAGTTGCAAAGTAAGTATTTATTCACCAAGCTGCATCATCCCAGACACCTGGATCATTCTCTGCGATGGTGACCAAGTAGAACAGCCCTCGACTGGACAGCAACTGCGATACGATTGGTAGAAATCTGTCTGTGACCTCGCGACCTCGCCTCCCGCCGGCCCAAGCCGCCTCGATGCCCGTGCTGCCCACCTTGACATACCAAGAAAACAGACGCATTGTGTTCTGTAATCTTCATGACCTTTCACCTTGAACAGGTTGAGTCACCTCACTGGACGGTGTGACCACATATGGCGGGTTGAAAAGGAGCACATCCACTTGTCCGATCAAGCGGGGCAGCATACTTTCCACCTAAAACGGAACATCGTGGTCAAACCAGTATCTCACAATGTGAAATTAAGTCTCGGATGTGCTAAGTGGAGCCTGACCAGGTCGGTGACGATGGGCTCAAGCGACACGGCGTTGCGTGATGCCGTCTTGGCGGTGCACAGCGCTGCGGCACGATTCACGTCCGTGCAACTAGGAAACACATTCTTGGTCACATGGAGAGGAGAGGAGATGATGTGGAGCAACTCACAAATATATGGCTGAGGGTCCAAGCAGGGACGCGAGGAACGCAGACACCACTCCGGAGCCGCTGCCCACCTCCACGCACAGGCAAGGCCCACTGATAGCAAAAAAAAAAGTTAGCATCATTCAGCTAAATCTTGAACAGTCACCTGAGGGTCACCTCATGCGCTTAAGTTCTTCAGCATCCTTTTCCAGGGCGTCAATGAGAAGGAAGGAATCCTCCGACGGCTCGTACACTTCGCTGAAGTCTCCCCGCGCGGCGTGATCGTACAGCGGCGTGGGGTAGTTGGCCGACATGGTAAATTAAACGCACGCTTCACTTCTCCAGTCATGTGCAGGTTATGGCGCTAATTAGTTCAAATGAAACGCGACACGTTTGATATTTACTTATTAAAACGTGACGCGTTCTGGTTTACTTCCTAATACGTCAAGCGTACGCACACTGGTACGTACGTCAATACGTCATTGCGTCAACTGGCGTGCCTACGGTAAACGAGAAGGCTCAATTCAAAAAGAACCAAGCGCGTTCTTACCAAGGTTCCTTGTTTTGACTGACGCAGCAGGTATTGTTTCAAACTTTAATATTTTTCAGCAATTCGAAGATCTCATTCCTGTAACATCGGAGTGCTCATAGTTACCCGCTCCTGGAGGCAGCACTTTTGAGAAAATTTGGTAGGCATGTCTCTCATGAGTAGAAAATAAAATGTACGTTCAAGAGACCGTTTTTTTAACACGGTTTTCAAAAGTCACCTGGCTTGCACACCTCGATTGGGGAGATGTGGGTAGTTGCCCATTCTTCCTTACAGATTTGCACAAGTTCAAGCTGATTGTTGTTGTCACTTGCTGTGAATAGAAATAAACTACAATAATAAAGTGAAATCACCAAGAACTCTCGTCTTTTTCGAACGATTCGGTGAACGATTCTTTTGAACGAATCTTTTGAGTGAACTAATTCTAATGATTCAGTTCACTTAAAAGAACTGGAATGCGCATCACTACCGCAGGCTTCGTCACTTGTGAGATGTTGCTGCCATCTCGTGGACATTTTGGTGAACTGCACTGTTTGCTTGTAGTGATGAGCATTCCAGTGAACGGACACTCCATTAGGTACACCGCCATTTTCATGTGGTGTTTCAGTGTGTGGTTCTTTCTTTCCTTGGCAAATCGTTTATCTACATCAGGGGTGTCCAAGTCCAGTCCTCGAGGGCCGCATTCCTCCATGTTTTCCAAGTTTCCCTCGTTAAACACACCTGATTCAATGATCAGGCTCCTGCAGAACGTGAGGATGAACTGATCATTTGAATCAGGTGTGTTTAACGAGGGAAACTTGGAAAACATGGAGGAATGCGGCCCTCGAGGACTGGACTTGGACACCCCTGCCTTACACCGAGTGCCAAAAGTCCCAATGATCATGAGCAGCAGGGGGGGGCCCCATTTCAACCCCTTACACTGAGTGCCAAGCAGGGAAGAAATGGGTATCATTGTTATAGTCACTGGTATGACTTGGCAGGGGTTTGAACCCACAACCTCCCAATCTCAGGGCGGACACTCTCCTCTTAGGCCACTGAGCTGGTAAACACTTGTATCGTAGTATAACACTTATAGTCGTTTTTAAATAACGTGTATACCTATATACGCCTAAATATTGTTATCCAATATATCTACTGCAATTTCACATTAGATTGCTGGTTTGAAATTTGCTTTTAATATTATTATTGTTAATAAACATTTATGTTAAAACTTGTCTGGCGTCTTATTCCTTGTTTTTATATTCGCCAATTAAAACATAAAAATCTAGGGTTAGGGTTAGCGCTAGAGTTAGGGTTAGGGTTAGAGCTAGGGTTAGGGTTAGAGCTAGGGTTAGACCTAGGGTTAGGGTTAGGGCTAGGGTTAGAGTTAGGGTTAGTGCTAGGGTTAGGCTTAGAGCTAGGGCTAGGGTTAGAGCTAGGGTTAGGGCTAGGGTTAGAACTAGGGTTAGAATGAAGCCTAACCCCAACCCTAGGGTTAGGGTTAGCGCTAGAGTTAGGGTTGGAGCTAGGGTTAGTGTTAGGTTTAGAGCTTGGGTTAGGGTTAGAGCTATGGTTAGGGTTAGGCTTAGAGCTAAGGTTAGGGTTAGAGCTAGGGTTAGAGCTAGGGTTGGGGTTAGGGTTAGGTTTAGAGCTTGGGTTAGGGTTAGAGCTACGGTTAGGGTTAGGCTTAGAGCTAAGGTTAGGGTTAGGGCTAGGGTTAGAGCTAGAGCTACGGTTAGGGTTAGGGCTAGGGTTAGAGCTAGAGTTAGGGTTAGAGCTAGGGTTAGGGTTAGAGCTAGGGTTAGAGTTAGGGTTGGAGCTAGGGTTAGTGTTAGGTTTAGAGCTTGGGTTAGGGTTAGAGCTACGGTTAGGGTTAGGCTTAGAGCTAAGGTTAGGGTTAGAGCTAGGGTTAGAGCTAGGGTTAGGGTTAGGTTTAGAGCTTGGGTTAGGGTTAGAGCTACGGTTAGGGTTAGGCCTAGAGCTAAGGTTAGGGTTAGGGCTAGGGTTAGAGCTAGGGTTGGGGTTAGGCTTCATTCTAACCCTAGTTCTAACCCTAGCCCTAACCCTAGCTCTAACCCTAGCCCTAGCTCAAACCCTAACCCTAGCACTAACCCTAACTCTAACCCTAGCTCTAACCCTAACCCTAGGTCTAACCCTAGCTCTAACCCTAACCCTAGCTCTAACCCTAACCCTAAACTTAGCTCTAACCCTAACCCTAGCTCTAACCCTAACCCTAACTCTAGCTCTAACCCTAGCGCTAACCCTAGCTCTAACCCTAACCCTAGCTTTAACCCTAACCCTAGCTTTAACCCTAACCCTAGCTCTAACCCTAGCATTAAACCCTAACCCTAGCTCTAACCCTAGCCCTAACCCTAGCTCTAACCCTAGCCCTAACCCGAGTTCAAACCCTAACCCTAGCTCTAACCCTAACTCTAGCGCTAACCCTAACCCTAGCTCTAACTCCAACCCTAGCTCTAACCCTAACCCGAGCTCTAACCCTAGCATTGAACCCTAACCCTAACTCTAACCCTAGGTCTAACCCTAGCTCTAACCCTAACCCCAACCCTAGCTCTAACCCATGACCTAACCCTAGCTCTAACCCTAACTCAAACCCTAACCCTAGGTCTAACCCTAACCCTAGCTCCAACTCTAACCCTAGGTCTAACCCTCACCCTAGCTCTAACCCTAACCCCAACCCTAGCTCTAACCCATGATCTAACCCTAGCTCTAACCCTAACTCAAACCCTAACCCTATCTCTAACCCTAACCCTAGCTCCAACTCTAACTCTAACCCTAGGTCTAACCCTAACCCTAGGTCTAACCCTAGCATTGAACCCTAACCCTAACCCTAACTCTAACCCTAGTTCTAACCCTAGCCCTAACCCTAGCTCTAACCCTAGCCCTAGCTCAAACCCTAACCCTAGCACTAACCCTAACTCTAACCCTAGCTCTAACCCTAACCCTAGGTCTAACCCTAGCTCTAACCCTAACCCTAGCTCTAACCCTAACCCTAAACTTAGCTCTAACCCTAACCCTAACTCTAGCTCTAACCCTAGCGCTAACCCTAGCTCTAACCCTAACCCTAGCTTTAACCCTAACCCTAGCTTTAACCCTAACCCTAGCTCTAACCCTAGCATTAAACCCTAACCCTAGCTCTAACCCTAGCCCTAACCCTAGCTCTAACCCTAGCCCTAACCCGAGTTCAAACCCTAACCCTAGCTCTAACCCTAACTCTAGCGCTAACCCTAACCCTAGCTCTAACGCCAACCCTAGCTCTAACCCTAACCCGAGCTCTAACCCTAGCATTGAACCCTAACCCTAACTCTAACCCTAGGTCTAACCCTAGCTCTAACCCTAACCCCAACCCTAGCTCTAACCCATGACCTAACCCTAGCTCTAACCCTAACTCAAACCCTAACCCTAGGTCTAACCCTAACCCTAGCTCCAACTCTAACCCTAGGTCTAACCCTCACCCTAGCTCTAACCCTAACCCCAACCCTAGCTCTAACCCATGATCTAACCCTAGCTCTAACCCTAACTCAAACCCTAACCCTATCTCTAACCCTAACCCTAGCTCCAACTCTAACTCTAACCCTAGGTCTAACCCTAACCCTAGGTCTAACCCTAGCATTGAACCCTAACCCTAACCCTAACTCTAACCCTAGTTCTAACCCTAGCCCTAACCCTAGCTCTAACCCTAGCCCTAGCTCAAACCCTAACCCTAGCACTAACCCTAACTCTAACCCTAGCTCTAACCCTAACCCTAGGTCTAACCCTAGCTCTAACCCTAACCCTAGCTCTAACCCTAACCCTAAACTTAGCTCTAACCCTAACCCTAGCTCTAACCCTAACCCTAACTCTAGCTCTAACCCTAGCGCTAACCCTAGCTCTAACCCTAACCCTAGCTTTAACCCTAACCCTAGCTTTAACCCTAACCCTAGCTCTAACCCTAGCATTAAACCCTAACCCTAGCTCTAACCCTAGCCCTAACCCTAGCTCTAACCCTAGCCCTAACCCGAGTTCAAACCCTAACCCTAGCTCTAACCCTAACTCTAGCGCTAACCCTAACCCTAGCTCTAACTCCAACCCTAGCTCTAACCCTAACCCGAGCTCTAACCCTAGCATTGAACCCTAACCCTAACTCTAACCCTAGGTCTAACCCTAGCTCTAACCCTAACCCCAACCCTAGCTCTAACCCATGACCTAACCCTAGCTCTAACCCTAACTCAAACCCTAACCCTAGGTCTAACCCTAACCCTAGCTCCAACTCTAACCCTAGGTCTAACCCTCACCCTAGCTCTAACCCTAACCCCAACCCTAGCTCTAACCCATGATCTAACCCTAGCTCTAACCCTAACTCAAACCCTAACCCTATCTCTAACCCTAACCCTAGCTCCAACTCTAACTCTAACCCTAGGTCTAACCCTAACCCTAGGTCTAACCCTAGCATTGAACCCTAACCCTAACCCTAACTCTAACCCTAGTTCTAACCCTAGCCCTAACCCTAGCTCTAACCCTAGCCCTAGCTCAAACCCTAACCCTAGCACTAACCCTAACTCTAACCCTAGCTCTAACCCTAACCCTAGGTCTAACCCTAGCTCTAACCCTAACCCTAGCTCTAACCCTAACCCTAAACTTAGCTCTAACCCTAACCCTAGCTCTAACCCTAACCCTAACTCTAGCTCTAACCCTAGCGCTAACCCTAGCTCTAACCCTAACCCTAGCTTTAACCCTAACCCTAGCTTTAACCCTAACCCTAGCTCTAACCCTAGCATTAAACCCTAACCCTAGTTCTAACCCTAGCCCTAACCCTAGCTCTAACCCTAGCCCTAACCCGAGTTCAAACCCTAACCCTAGCTCTAACCCTAACTCTAGCGCTAACCCTAACCCTAGCTCTAACTCCAACCCTAGCTCTAACCCTAACCCGAGCTCTAACCCTAGCATTGAACCCTAACCCTAACTCTAACCCTAGGTCTAACCCTAGCTCTAACCCTAACCCCAACCCTAGCTCTAACCCATGACCTAACCCTAGCTCTAACCCTAACTCAAACCCTAACCCTAGGTCTAACCCTAACCCTAGCTCCAACTCTAACCCTAGGTCTAACCCTCACCCTAGCTCTAACCCTAACCCCAACCCTAGCTCTAACCCATGATCTAACCCTAGCTCTAACCCTAACTCAAACCCTAACCCTATCTCTAACCCTAACCCTAGCTCCAACTCTAACTCTAACCCTAGGTCTAACCCTAACCCTAGCTCTAACCCTAACCCCAACCCTAGCTCTAACCCATGATCTAACCCTAGCTCTAACCCTAACTCAAACCCTAACCCTAGCTCTAACCCTAACCCTAGCTCCAACTCTAACTCTAACCCTAGGTCTAACCCTAACCCTAGCTCTAACCCTAACCCCAACCCTAGCTCTAACCCATGATCTAACCCTAGCTCTAACCCTAACTCAAACCCTAACCCTAGCTCTAACCCTAACCCTAAACTTAGCCCTAACCCTAACCCTAGCTCTAACCCTAACGCTAGCTCTAACTCTAACCCTAGCGCTAACCCTAGTCCTAACCCTAACCCTGGCTCTAACCCTAGCCCTAACCCTAGCTCTAACCCTAACCCTAGCTCTAACCCTAACCCTAGCTCTAACCCTAGCTCTAACCCAAACCCTAGCTCTAACCCTAACCCTAGCTCTGACCCTAACCCTAGCGCTAACCCTTGCCCTAAATCTAGCTCTAACCCTAACCCTTGCTCTAACCCTAACCCTAGCTCTAACCCTAACTCTAACCCTAACCATAGCTCTAAACCTAACTCTAACCCTAACACTAGCTCTAACCCTAACACTCGCTCTAACCCTAACCCTAGCACTAACCCTAACCCTAGCCCTAAGCCTAACCCTAACCCTAGCTTTAACCCTAACCCTAGCTCTAAGCCTAACCCTAGCTTTAACCCTAACCCTAGCCGTAGCTCTAACCCTAACCCAAGCTCTAACCCTAGGTCAAACCCTAACCCTAGCTCTAACCCTAACCCCAACCGTAGCTCTAACCCTAGCTCTAACCCTAACCCTAACACTAGCTCTAAACCTAATTCTAGCCCTAACCCTAACCCCAACCCTAGCTCTAACCCTAACCATAGCTCTAACCCTAACCATAGCTCTAACCCTAGTTCTAACCCTAACACTAGCTCTAACCCTAACCCTGTCATTCGCTCTAACCCTGACCCTAGCTCTAACCCTAACCCTAGCTCTAACCCTAGCCCTAACCCTAGCTCAGTGGTACCCAAACTTTTTCAGGCTAGCGCCCCCTTGGCTCCCCAGTGAATCCCCCCCCCAGATTTGGTATGCTGCAATTTAAAAAGAGTAAGGTGTATTTGTGAACCAATTTATTTTTTAGCAGTTTTAACATTTCAGCAACATAGAATGGTAAATAAACATTTTCTTCCATTTACTCACAGAAAATGGTGGCGGACGTGATCTAAGGCACGCCACCCTCGCCACCCACACAATGACACACGCGCGAACACGCATACATGCACACACACATGCACACACAGGTACAAAGTCATATATGTACATTCGTAACAATATATATCAGTGAATGCACCACCCTAACCAGCTCAACACAACACAACGCGCGTTCTTGCGAGTCCCCAATTTCATGTTGACTTGAACTCAAGATGATGTTGACCGCCAGAATGCGGTTTTTATTATAAGATAAAATTCTGAACATTACAAGCTTGAAATTACAAACCTGAGTTTTTGCTTTTGTAGTCTATGTTGTCTATGTAGTGACTACATAGACTTCGGACTGCCGCCCCCCTACCGCCCCCTTCAACTTCTAACCCTAGCTCCAACCCTAACACTAGCTCTAAACCTAATTCTAGCTCTAACCCTAACTTTAAACACCTAGCAAAGTACAATTTAAAATGACACTTTCGAAGTACCCAAAGTTAAACTTACAAAAGAAAACCCATAACAAATAAAACTTACTGACAGCTGTCAGTGTCAAATGCAAAATGTAAACAAGGACCATGTGAAAATTGGGTCAATGCAATCTCCGGTTAGAATATGTTATTTTGTAGGTATTAACAAGTAGAATAGTTTTAAATTAGTCACAATTATTTAGGCAGATAATTATGGGATATTTTGGTACACTACACGAGGTAAAGAAAATACAAAAATGCATGATTAAGCTGATTTTTATGTTTTAATTGGCGAATAAAGAAACAAGGAATAAAACACCAGACAAGTTTTAACATAAATATTTATTAAAAATAATATTATTAAAAGCAAATTTCAAACCAGCAATCTAATGTGAAATTGCAGTAGATATATTGGATAACAATATTTAGGCGTACATAGGTATACACGTTATTTTAAAACTACTACGATTCGTTCACTCTCGTTCACTGAAGAGATTTGTTCTTTTGAACGAATCGTTCACTTACCTTTTGACGACGATTTTGACGAGCGGCTCAAAATCTTAATTTCATTAAAGGTATTCTTTTTCTTTTATTGATCTGTAGCAGTTGTTTGTCGAGTCATAGACATTTCTAGAGCAGTAAATAAATATTGGTACAAGTCAAGTCCAGTCACTACAAAAACTCTTTTACCGATCTCTCCTTTCCGTCCGGCTTAGTTGTCTGTCATTGCCGCCGGCTGTCTCCGATCTATCTTGCCTTCCATGCCTTCGTGGTGGCCTCGAGTGGTGTCGGTGGAGAGGCAACCCCCTAATCCCGAACCGGTGGGATTGGTTTTGCGCTATGTGAACTGGCGGAAGCCTCGGTGCGATGAACTGGAAATGCAAATCACTGACTCGTTCACTCACATCCGTCCAGTTCGTGAACGGGAAATGCAATTCGCAACTCGTTCGTGAACGGGAAGTTACGTCATGTTCTTCTTCGTTTTGTTTTACGGCGAGGTGGCACCAGCTCCAATGCGCATTACCGACACCTACTGGTTGAAGTTATATGAACTGAAAAACGAATCACTTTAGGAAGTTAATGTTTCACTGTCGTTCACTGAAAAGATTCGTTCTTTTGAACAAATCGTTCAATCACGAGCCAACACTAGTGTGAAAGACAAATGGGCGTGAGAGCGATTCTCCTCTCGGCAAGGTGCCTTCAGTGCAGAGCCTCCATAAAGACACACACACGTACGCAGTTAATAACATCATTGAGAAAACAAGGTACTCCAAACACAAGGAGAAGCAGCAAAAAAAAAAAATAATAAAAATAAAATAAAGTACAACCTGACGATTTTTTTTCTTCAATAAAGCAAACTTGCCATTAATTTTGTTTCATTCCTTGCAGCCACAGAAGTTACTCTCATTCCATCAGTACGGTAAGGTTGATATTTACTTACTACCCATCAGCTTGCTTCTGGGTTTAATGCTGTTCTTTTATTTGCTAATAAATAAGTTAACCAATTTAAAATGAGTATTTTATTTAAGTGTGAGTTAAATACGCCAAATCAATAATTAAAACACAGCATGAAAAGTTTCCCAATAATTTTGTTACATTACGCATAACTTGACAAACAGCACTGAAAAACTAATGATTATTTTACAAATAACTTTTTAGAGAAATATATTTGTTATAGTTAAATTAGTTTGTTTCAATTTATATTCACGGCAATAATAATAATGATGATGATGATGATTATTATTATTATGACTATAATAATGATAATAGAAGAAACAGGGCAAGTTTAGAACCAGGGGGTAAACTTTATCTCGGAAAGTTTACTTACATCTCAACATAAAAAACGCCTGTGTAATTGATACCGTGAAGTTTTTAGGAGATTACTGTTGCTGTGAGCGCTCTCGGCGAACACTGCAGTATTTATAGTATGCGTATGAAAAAATGCAAGAATAGAGTCGCATATTATAGCCACTTTTATTCCGAAAATAGAATGTGCAAGTGTAACAACTAACAATTATAAATGTTTCCGTGAAAACGGTCAGCGTCTCTACCAAGGTCTCCACATATTGTGCTGGGTGTTGCCAACTTCACTGGGATTTTTGAGGTGACATTTCTTGAGCGTAACTCGTATTCTCTGGTCGTCCATTGTGGGGGTGGTGGCCAGCCCACACCGTGTGGCCCCTTTATGCATGGGCATTCGCGTGTTTTCACTCGGGCGAAAGTGAGACGCGCCGTGGGTCCTATGTGAGGTCGCGTTGTCGTTCTTGGCTTTCCTCGGCAAGCCACGCGTCTCTGCTAGGACTGTGTCGCTATCCGTGGTTCTGGAGATGTCCAGTTTTCCGGGCAACTGCGACATCTTGAGGCGCTGTTGGTCGCTCACTGTGTCAGCCATCAGCAAGTAGTGTTTGACGTTGGCCAGGCAGCTGTGAAAGCCTTTCTGGAAATCGGAAACCTCCCCACGCGTGGATGGGACTGCAAATGTGAACAATGCGTCAAAGTCAAATTTTTGCAATTAATATGTGCAGACTTACAGGTGTGAGATTTCTGAAGGTGCTTCAAATGTCTCACGGTGAGCTCCAATATATCAGCCTTCTCCAGTTTGCGCTTCCGAATCTGTACAAGAAAAATAAAAAAAAATAACATTCCTGTTAAAATGCTCATATTTCAACACATAAAAAAATCTGTATGATAATTAACATTATTTGTTCCTTCTTTTCACCCCTGATCACGTATCAAGATTTGTGAACATTGTGCTCTTGTTTGCTTTTTGTCTTTATAACTGCCATCAATTGGTCTTGTGGACTGCAATGCGACTTAGTTTTGTATTCCGTGAGGTTTAAGGACTTTGGTCAAGCCTGTTATATTAAAATGTGTTTCATGAGTTTGGATTGCTTTGGGTAATTTCTATAAAATTATATTTTGGCCTTCAACTGCGTTGTTTTCTTTCCTTTTTTTTTTCTTTTTAAATATCTATGTGAATCTGACATATTACCACAGTTTGAAGGGTAAAGCAATGCCTGAACATAACATGATGACAGGGTTTATTATTGTCTTATTCTTTTTGTAAAATGTTTTGAATGTGTATTGAACTGTGAGACTGTGGAGCGGCTATTTGCTATATGCTATTTGCTGGTTGAAATCCTTACAGTGCTGCTGTAGTGGCTCTCCAGAAGACATTTCAACTGGTCCAAACACTTGTTAATACGAGCTCTTCGTTTCTTCTCCATCAGTGGTTTGGATACCTGGGTAATTCAGATAAAATCGTTAATGCATTTGAGTAAACTTTTTACTATTACATTCACAACCTTTTTAGACGTACCTTATTTGCAGTGATTGAATTGGACTTGTCCACACAGTCAGTAGATGCTACCATTCTGTCTTCAGCCTGTTTTTTAAAGGGTTTTTCTTTTCCTCTCCGCAGCCAGAAAGATAAAGTGGACCATGCGCGGGTTTATATAGACACACCCACTTAACATCTCAATGCAAGAAGTCTGCCCGTCCCTCCCACGCCCAACACCCTCAATCCCTTCTACGATAAATGGCTAAACACTGCTGTCATTTGACGGCCAAAACCAAGCGCACACCCAAAAAGAGAAGATAAAATGTTGCTCATAATTAAAGAAACTGGACAAATATAAAAAAACAAATGCCTTTCACAAATAATAGACATCCCCTAAACAACAAAATACCCTAGAACATATAGTACATACCGAAATAGAGAAGGTAATTAATATCTCCATAATTTGAAAACTTTAAAAAAAAATCACAAGTGTCATATTTTCGCACCAGTAGCCTGTTTCAAGCTGGAGCTATCTTTTAGAAGACACATTTCTTTGTTGTTGTTGTTGTTGTTGTTTTTGTTGTGTGCAGCATTTATAAATTGAAAAGTCAAATTAAGCAAACGACTGCGGCATTGCAAACGACTCGCATTACAGTGGCATCGTGTGGGGTAAAAAAAAGTAGCGTTAAAACCAAAAGTGAAAAATAATTGACCATGATTCAGATTCTGCTTGGTCTTCTATTGACACTTTAATTTGGGAGTTTCACGCCAGCTATAGTTGAAGGCAGCACCGTGGTAATTTTCGATGTGCCGCCACGCATCCTGATTTTATGGTAGCTACTACATGGCCCGATTGAGGTTCCACCTGCACTATGCTCGATTCACACAACCTGTTTGAGACAATATTTGTGGGTACGCACCAAATTGTTTGGATTGCAAAGGGGACTTTGGGCAAGCGAACTCTGCTATTCATCGGCTATTGAGCGCCATGACTTTTTGTCTCCACACCAAGCTGTTTGGAGGGGGTTGCGGATGTACTTGGGTTAGAGGGGCACCGAGGAGAATTGTGAGCCGCCCCTTGTCCTCGGTCCCCCGCCTAGCGATTCTTCACACTGTTCCCTGAAAGGAGAGCTGGCTTGGGAAAGTGGACTTCACTGTGGCCCATTGCGCATCTTTTACGCACGCAAAAAGCAGCCTTTGAAAATATCAATGAGTGCGTCGGGAAGCTTTGAGACGCGGCATCAGCCACTCAAGAGCAAGGGTCCGCATTTTGGACTTGTGAGGGCGAGGCTTTAGTACTTTATGAGGGTCACGCGACTCAATGAACGCTCAATGCAGCTGAAGACGGAGGGGTGCCTTCCCTGCATCAAATTGCACGCACACAAAAAAAAATGTTCTCCATTCCTGGCACCTACACGCACTAATGTCACCCATGCAAGTTACAATTTCTCTAATTAGACATACGTGAGTTTGCTAATAGGAAGTGTATGGGGCTAAATTTGCACATATTGTTCGCAAGCTTTGACCAGACTAAAAAAGTACATTTGTTAAATTATACTGGATAGGCTCCCCTGCATTTGACGCAAGTTACCAATCGACCCTTTTCCGATGTAAAATTGTCCCAGTCCTGTCCTGTGCTTTCTGGTCGCTAATGCTTGACAATTCTTATTTAAGGGAGAGATGCATGATGTATATAATCTTAATATTGCATCTCAAAGGTAAAAACCTGATGCTGCGGTTTATAATATTTAGGTATAGTCATTTATTTGATTAGTCCTGTCAGGTCACGTGCACCTTCACCCCAGTATTATTTGTCAGTTTGTGTTAAAAACCTTTATGTTAGTATTTGTAAAAACCTTTTAAGATTTTATTCCTACCAATACAAATGCAGAACTTTATCGGATCAAATGCGCCCCAAATATTTGATTTATGCTCAAGTGTATTTTTTTAGCATTATATTTTAGCATCAGCTTTTACTCTCTCTACTTGAGTTAACATTCTGTATCTTGGCGGATGATACAATTGTGAGATGTTATCACATGTTAACTCCATGCCTGCCAATCACATTCGGATGACTATATTGTCACGTCACGTCGCGGCTATGCAAATGACGCGTGTCCTGCTTCAAGTAAAAAAATAAAAAATGAAATAAAATCCCCCAACACTAATTGCGTAAAATTTACCGAATAATTGCAGGGCACAAATTTAATGCGTGCGTAATCGGTATGAAATCTGGCAGAGGTACTACGCTCCAAGGCAGCTCTGTGGTGTCTTTTGTCCTCTTTCCACGTCACATTAGTAAAGTTTTCACGCTTGCTTTGGACACAGCACCGTGGCAGGGTCTGTAAGTTGTTCCTCAGAGAACAAACAGAGACATCGCCTCGCTTATTATTCGCCATAATTTCAATTAGTGTTGCCTCTCCTTCAGCGATGCAAACAAGAATGGAGTGCTAACATGCAGGCAAGGGAAGGGACGATCGGCCAAGCTTTCAAAGAGTTTCTCCCTGCACCCCACTTCAAAGTCTCCATGCATGTCATCATCTATCCATGAGAATGGCGCAACGAGAAACTTGTGTCCCAGTTGGAAGCGAGAATGCATGTGCCATTACCGACAAGTTAAGTGATGTTTATAAAAAGGACGCGGCTCTCGCGCCACTTTTACTCTTTGAGCCTCAGATCATTCATTAACCTTTTAGGGCTTTTGTCATGGAGCCGTGCCGACGGGGACTCCGACGGATTCACTGTAAGGATTGGGCTATTGGGGGACTTGTTAGCAACAATTAGTGAGGCAATTATGCTATTACTGCAATAAACTACGTTTTTCTGGGGAGAAAACGGGTACATTTGCAAGTCAATGGTTAGACAAAGTGCCTGTAATCGACACTCCAATGCTCTTTAGTTACGTGTACGTGTCTCATTCACCAGTTCTTACATTACATTTCCTTTTCGTTTTTTTCTTTCCTTTTTTTAAGATGTAACGTGACGCCGGCATGGTGGAGATTTATAGAAATTGAGTGCTGAGTATTGATACTTATATGTTTCCTCATTGTGAGAAATCATACACACCCTTAAAACTGCTGGTCTGAAAGTCGACCGACACGCCTGGGTCAATTTGAGTCATTTTTTTGGTTGATTTGTGCAAACCAATCCATTGATCCATCCGTGCATCCATCAACGCATCCACAGTCCACAGTGACTCTATTGTCATGAGGACTTCACGGTCTGTCTTTCCTTCCCATGAGCGCTGTGGCTCTGTCTCATCCAGACAAGGGCAGGCCCACATTTGGCACAGCGAAAGCGGAGCAAATCGATTTGCCGCCTTCCATTCAGGTGCACTTGAGTCTGCGCTGGTGTGACCAAAGGGCTTTTGTTGTGCGCAACAAGTGCACAAAACGAAGCAGGTATACACCAACAGGTGCATGCAGTGGAATAAAAAATATATACATATTACAAATATAGACAAAGGATTTGGGCCAAAGCCACGCGACAGCACCTCTGATCAAACATCAAATGGAAGGCGCATCATGAATTTCTATGGACTGCTCCTCGGGTTATTTAAAGAGTTCTTTCCTTTGCTTTGGGCGCACAATGGTCGCGGTTCGCCTGTGTGTGCACGGGTGAGCGCATGAAAGGAGCAGAGGTGCACATTAACATCGCTTAAGGTTCTCCAAATGAACTGACTGCAAAGTAACTTTATAACTCGCTGGAGGATGAAGCCTTTGTGCGCGCCTCAAGTGAAAGACAAGAGGGAGAAAAAAGGGAGCGGGTGAGTGGGGGAATGCCATTGTTGAACACTAAAGCGCATGGGTGTGGGTATTGATGCGCCTTGAATTGCAAAACATCTGCCATTTACTTGGAACCACTTGAGCGGGATTTGAATTAAAATTAAGCAGCAGCCCTTTAGTGCACTGTCTCCGTAAAACAACACTGCGGAGACGGAAACTGCACGCGCTATAAAACCTGATATGCAACAAAAATATCGTAATATAGATAAAATATAGTATTGTAATGCTGTCACATTTCGGCTCATTTTGTAACTTACATTTATTCAATTCGATAGATTTGTGACTTTTTCATGATTTATTTTTATTTCTTACTGATACACCCCCTCTATGCCGTTGGTTTTAAGCAGTGACTCACAGACTAATTATTGACCGAAAAATGATTAGGGATTTTGCGTGCATCAACCTCTACTCATATCATGAATTTATATGGTATGATATTTTTCCCGCCACACAAATCCTACATGGGAGCAACCTCAAGCGTTTTATTGTTTCGTAAGAACCAGTTGCTCATCAAGGGTTTCCCAGGGTGGAAAACTGAAAGGTGCAACTGAAAAGACGTTTCTGCGATTTTCTTCGCTCCTTATGCTATTTTTGGGACACACAAATGTGCTGCTGCAACAGAATTGCTGCGTATAGCAAAATGCATAATCATGAACAGTGTATAACGTGAACGGAATGCTGCAGCAGCACTGTGAAGCGTATCATGGATAAAATCACACAAGTCTTGAGAGTAAGTCATATTGCGAGTCTCCCACCATATAAAAGCTTAAAAGAGTTTCCAACATATCAAATAAAATAGGTAAAATAGGGTCACAACATAGCAAAAATATATTGACATTTAAAGAAGTTATTATATTAAGGATTAAATTGATGAGGAGCAAATTGTTCTAAAATCTTCCTCAACAACAAATGAAGAGCATGTGGCCAAAAACGTTGTATATTGTAATTTTTTTAATAACCTTGAAAAGGATGGATTGCACTGATAAATCTAGAATAACACAAAAAGTTGAAATAGTACATAACAAGATCAGAGGATCAAACCCGATCGAGTACCCATAGTTCACAAATGTAACTAAAGTGTAAGGTTGAAGATTGACAAAAACCAGATCTGCTGTATTGCATTGATGGTGAATTTGTAGTAAAAGTTTAATAAAGAATACGATAGAGCCAACCACCAAATCATGCCCGCTGAGTTAAGCAACGTGTGCTGCAGGCAAATGGTAAGTCGTAAATTGGTATGAAATTGTCAATTTGTTGGTGTCAGCATTGAGCTGCTCCCCCACGGCGCCATATGCCATGTTAAGTGTCATCATTTAGCAATTCGTTCCTACTTTCACGGTTCATCCTCCCCGTCCAGTAGGGGTGAATAGCCGCAACAAAATGCCAATTGAAACACAGAAATGACCACACACCCCCGCGGGGAAAACCTTTCTGCTCCCCCACAGAACTGCTGCGTGACTTTAGCTCATCAAGGATTCCTACATAGGAATAATGATAATTATTGTTGGTTGAAGGTTTGCAACTAGGTTAAAAATAGTGCAATGTTGATTGAATGCTACTGTTTTAAACAAACAAAACACAAACATATTTTCATTGAAGCTGTAAATATAGAGTTCAAAGTTGTACCAGGAGAAAATCCACGGCCCGGCGAGGACAACCTCCACAAAGGGGAATGCGAGGATTAGATTAGAACCTACGACCTGGGAACTGTGGGGCGGATCCCACCACGTCAAAACCCGGTTAAGTCTAAATTGGGGAAGATGTAGTGCAATACTGCAGCCAAGTGGTGATACGATAAATCGAAGGTGGAAAAAGACATGGAAATACGTCGTGTGGAAGGTGCCGATGATGACATGAAATTCAGCGGTGAAACTTCAGTACAAAATAGTGAAGGAAAAACGTACTAATGCACTTTTAGTTATAAGTGATGTCTTTCCGTGGTTCTGAAATTTTTCACACGATCTTGAACAAGTCATATTAAAATGATCATAAAATATCCACAAAAATCCAATGACTTTCATTTAAATACAGCTTAATTCCCATTGGTATGTTGGAGTAAGACCATGAATTTTGTCTTTATGCTTCCCTGCACTGACAGACAATCAACGTGTGATTAAAACACAGGTTTCAGCTTTAAGAATTAAGCCACCTATTTCTGGCATTCATTGAGGCTGACATTTCACGTTGCCCCCTGCTGTTCAATGAAATTGACATCACACCAAATGTCTATTATAAAAATAATAACAGCAACTGTTTCAAATCAATCAATGGTTATTGTGAGGTGGTATTTATTGCAGGGTGCTACTGACTAATTGTTTTGGTATAATTCTGGATTATACCTTGGAAGTACTGTGGTGTGTTTTTGTGGGGTTGAAAAATAATGATGTAACATTTTGGGAGGAAATACCACAAGATGAAGGAGTAGAGGCTGGAGAGCACTGCCAGAGCATTCAGGCTTTGGACAAACTTGCCCCTATAAAGCAAACAAATCGTCACAAAAACAATCCAGGTGAGGATCAGCAGGAGCAGGCAGAAGGTTATTGCTTTGGCCTCGTTGTAATTTTTGGGGAGGTCCTTCCCCATGTAGGAGAAAATGAAGCAGAGGGCGCACAAAGACGCGAGCATAACTGTCGGACCGGTGGCCGCCTTGGCACTGATTTCACAGCTCAGGATAATTTTGTCTGGAGACCACGTCGTCTCATTGTACGGCTTGGGGGTGGCAATCCAAAAGCTAACTGAATTCAGGACGCACTGCGTTACAAACGTCCCTGTGACGACGAGCCACTGACCGTTATATTTCACCCACCAACCATATAGTTTGGGGAACTTGGCGGCCATTTTGAAAACGCAAACAATCTGGAAAGCGCGCACCACAAAACACGCAAGGCACATCGAGAAAAGCAACAAAAAGGGCATGAAACGTAAGACGCACGAGACAACCGAGGGCTTTCCAAAGAAGAAGATGATACTCAGGCTGCTCAGACTGAGGCATCCCAAAATGAGGAAGCACATGTGGCCGCCGGCGGACCTGACGACTGGCGTGCTGTAGTTGAGGGCAAAGATAACACACATGGTGACTCCCAGGAAGAGTAGCAGCAATGTTCCCGCCAAGATCAAAATAGCAGTGCTGTCCTCAAACGAGACGTACTCCACTTTTCGTAGGGTGCAAGATGTGCTGGCTTCTGGTGACCACTCCGTCTCCTTACACTCCACACACGTGTATGCGTCCTCTGGAGTGTACACAAAACCAGTCACTACTTTCTAATCTTTAGCGTGATCTGGAAACAGACTCAGCTGTCTTCCACAAATTAGAATGAGGCCCTTAAATGGGGGATTTAAAATCGGACTAGTATTTGAAAAAGGGTAGGCGTTCTGAAGTTAAGGTTTCAACACTGCTAGGGTTAGGGATTCAAATTAGGCTTTTGAGACACAGTTTAGCTTTAAAACAAGGATTATGAGTTAGCTTTTCTAGCTGTGGTAAGGGTTTTAAGTTGTTGTTTTAACAAAGACTTACGTTTTTAGAAAGGTGTCTCCTACTTTCTACTTTTTAATTATTGTTTACTTCCTGTATACTAAAAGTCATTGACATAATTTATTTATTTAGCCATTTATTTATTGTGCTTTGTTTTATGAACAGCACAACTATGGTTGTCTTGAAGAGTTTAAAAATGTGATTAGTGGATTGTATTCAAAGTTCCGCTAAATCAACCCTTGACTCACTAATTGAACACTGCAACTTGTTTCAGCCAATGACGTATACGAACGACAATAATTATAATACTAAATGAAAGATCAAATTTAATTGTATACTGTATTGCAACAATACAACACTGTATCATAAAAAAAAAAAAACATTTAGAGCAAAGTACTATGATGCAATGGAATAACCAACAAGGTCAATCCATTTATACTATGAAATATCAAATGAGGTTGTTGAGACCAACGTACCTGTGATGTTGATATAGGTTCCATGAGGACATTCCTCACAGGTGAAGCAACACTTGTGAATTCCGTCCGGCTTCTTTGCAAACCCAATGGGACAATTGTGAGAGCATTGTGACGTTGGCACCTGCAAAAGACAAAGATTGTAGCAGCCTCATGAACAGAATGAAATTTGTTTCATTAGGCATTGATTCTAACTGTCACTCTCTCAGCTAAAAAATAAAACAAAACTAGTGTGATAAAAAATAGTTGTCAGAAAAGATGAAGACGTTGCCTACCTCCAAATCTCCATGCCAGTGAATTCTACTGTCGTTGATAGCAAAGCTGAGCGAGGGTTGAAATTCATAGACTCCAATCTCCTCAATGCCCCCGCTTTTGTTCCAGAAAACGATGGAATAAGATCCAAAATTGGGGTCCCCGTGCTCGTCAAATTGTATGCGCTGGTTGAGCAGTTTGAAATTGGACTTCTTCAGCTCCACCAGAACCTAAAAGAAAGAACATAGGGTCACATACAGCATGCACACTTCATTTCAAACTAAAGTTCATGCCGTTTACTTCTAGTTGCAAATATAACAGTGAAATAAAAATGAAGTTGTAGCATTTCCAGAGCTTCAAACTATTCTGAATGTAAACAGTTTAAATTATTTGAACCAATAAGTTCACTCGCCGTCACTCACCGTGTGGGGAAAGACGGAAATATTTCCCAGACACCTGTACGTGTCACATTTCAAGACGTTGTGTAAGGCGTGAGCGATGGCATATACGGCGGAATAAACAGAAAAAGAGTAGGACGGGTCCATGGAGATGATATCCTGTGCGCTCAGCATAGAGCAGTTGCAAATCTGATTGCAAAACTGAAGCTCCTCTGCATTGTCACAAGGACCTTGGCTTTGGGACGCAAGAAGAAATTCTGTGAAACCGGGTATTTTTACTACAGGCTGAGATACTCCCAGTACAGTTCCAATTTTTTGGATGCCTTTCATTTTGGGGAGCTTCTCACTTAAGGACCAGGTGTCAATCGCCAGCCACACCTTGTTGGTGACGCCCAACTGTACCGCCGACACGACGAGAGCCTCGGCCAGCAGTTTGGGTGCAAAAATTACAATGGTTTTTATTCTCTGTACTTCAATACGGTGGAACATTTCAGAGTAATTTGAGTTGTGTTTGAGATCCATGCTGAAGGCCAGACAAATGTCGGTATCTTTAATCATCTTCCTGAAGAGCGCCAGACCGTCATTGCCGTAAGCATCGTTGCTGTTTAGGAAGGCCACCCACTCCCAATGGAAGTGATTCATGATGGCAACAATCATTTTGATGCTGGCTTGATTGGAATGCACGGTGCGCAGGAAAGATGAATATTTTGCTTTTTCGGAAAAGGCCGAGCTGCCAGCGCCGTAGCTGACCTGTTAAAGGGGTGACAGAGGAGATGTCAGTTTTCAGTCACAATAAATGAACACACAATATCAACTTTTTATATGAACTTCAATAGTCCTATGCTCTTTAAGCTAGCCTATCAAGGATCACTGTTCTATGTCTAAGAAGTGTATTTATTGCGTGAATGCTGAATATCTTGAGAATTTCAAGTAAAGCTATGTATGGTGCAAATTTAAGCATCCACACCATTTGCGCCAATGACGATTGGTGAGCTGTGGGCAAGGGAATGATGCATGTAGAAAAACTTCGAAGCCCAAGCTCTCTCTGAATGATAACTAGAATTAGATACAAATACTGTCTAAGCTATATTGGTAGACTAGTTGTAGAGTTACCAGTGGAATGAGATCCATCATGAAGAACGGCGCTATCGTCAGCGTGTCGGTGCTTGTAAAAGGGCCGACCACTCCTACGACTTTGGAGGCTGCAGACACATGCGGCCGTTCTTCACTCCAAGGTCGGATCAATCCCTTGTTTGAGATGAGGTCCAAAATACCGGGGAAATTGTCGGAAACTGAGCAGTGGTCAAATATCTTGTAGCCCAGAGACACATTGGGCAAGAGCTGTGTTGAGTTATTGATCTGCTCCACAGAGAATCTCATCAGCTGAAACCGCCGATAACTTGACACACTCAAGGCTTGACTGGAAGGAGAAGTTAATTTGACTATGACATTTTCATCATTCAAAATAAGAGCTCTCAATACGATGTGGTATAGCAATATACCATTGCCAACCACAAGCACAGTTCGGCTGGTTTAAATTTTATGCCAAATGTTTGGACACTCACCTGGAGCAGCGGATGGCCTCTGGTCTCTCGTGGATGCCAGCGCTACTAGTGTGAATGTCAAAAAGTCCACCTATCAAATAGTCTCCATTCAGGTTGAACTGAGATTTGCTGCACTGAGACCATGTGTGTAAAACATATTCCATCACATAGCAAGAGACAAGAAATTGTCGCATTCTCTTCACTTCCATTGCGCAAGCCTGTGTAAAGCTGTCTGTATGATACCTTTCTGCTTTAAACAAGTAACATGATGCTTCTATTGGCAAAACATTTCCATGCACTTTGGAATGCATGATTAGAATTGGCATCAGCAAAGGATGAGGGCCTCCCAAATCAGTATGCAAAGAGAATCTCAACTGACTGTGAAGACTCTGCAACTCAGGTTAAAACCATTTCAGCAAAGGCAAACTACTACATGTTTTTATCAACTTTGGTCAAAAATATAATTGCATGCTTTTTTTCCCCAAACATAATATTGTACTAGGCTGGAAACCGCAGTGGAAGCTTAAGTTAAATGATGTCAAAGGACGCACGAGGTCACAAGCAAATAGAGTACATTCATTCATCCAGTCAGCCACGTTACATCCACTTGCAAATGTGATACGCACCGACACAAATTATTTGCAAGCACCTTTTCCCTCATGAGAGCAATTTAGTTCAGATTCTCTTATTGTAGTCAGTATCATAAAATTTAATTCAGAGTACACGGTTTTGCAGGCAAGTGTAGAATTCATAGAAATGTGCTCCTTATCCATCATTTCCAAACAGTAATTTGGTGACTCTGACGAGACCAAAAACAATGCACATGTATTTCTGAACTGGTTCTAGGGACATATTCTGTTTAATAGCATTTGAGGTGGAAAAAAATACATTTAAGTTATTAAAACCAAGTTCTGAACAGTTACAAGAAAACAATAACATGCAAGTCATAAGAAACAGATCAAATGCTCCAAATCAGGAACTCCATTCATCAGTTCTGCTTTTAACAATTTTAATTGAACTTTATTTGAACACTAGCAAATGTATATCTACCATAGTTGCCGGGGAAAAAAAACCAAAAATAAATCTCAATTGTCATATTTAAAGATATATATTTACAGATCTTTTCGACAACCATTTGGAAGCAACTTTTTACAGGAAATATGTTTTGCTCCCTTGACCACAGTCCGGTAAGGGCAAGAGTTTCCAGGATTTTGGAAAACAAAATATATATATAAAAAAAAAGGTCTGTCCGGGATGCCCCACCCCGCAAAAAAACCCAAAAAACCAAAAAAGTGTGATCGCCACCCACTTCATCCGTTTGACATAATAAAAGCCCTCAATCTCAGTTTTCTTACGTTTCCTCTGCAAAAGAAAGAACAACAGTTTGCTTGGAATGATGATGATGTCATGTTTTTATGAAGAACAGGTTAGAAATGAGAACAGGAGCTAGTCTACACAAATCAGAATAATGGCACGTAGGCTTTGAAACACTAATAGGCCAGGACTCAATTTTGCTTCTCTTAAGGACCCCCAACCACCCCCACCCCTGTGCTCAGAAAACATGTCGGAGCCTCACGAGACTTGACAAAACCTCCAATTGATTCACAGATTAGTAAACTAATCCAAAATAGAGTCACACTCAAATGTAGCCACCAACGTGGAGTCTTTTAAAAACTGCACCCAGGTGGCCTCTTTGAAGATGATGCGTGGCTCTCTACATCCATAGTCAATGTTGAAATGGGAGGTAACACGAATTCATGGACTAGCCATTTCAAACAAAATGGTTTTCTAGCCACACAGTACGGTGATCAAAATTATTTGAGTAGAGGTGAACAAGGTCGGATTTTTAACATGAATGTGAATTCAAGTGAAATGCCACAAATCCAAATTTCGCTCTGAAGCATTTCAGAGCAGGAGCACATTAGTTTTGTCGAGATGGAATTGTTCAATCTAGAAAGGTTTTGTTGAATTTATGTATCCTCTTTCAAACTAATCATGTCCTGATTGGCACTATTGAATTTTATCACATAGAACAAACAAATTGCTGACATAATACTCATCCATCCATTTATATTATTGAAAAATCAACGGGGGCTAACAAGAGGGGGAGTAAATGCTTTTTCATTGTGGTTCTCTGTGAGCTCGTACAAAACCAGCAGGCTTTCAAAGGCAAACGGCAGCACAGAGTCCCAGTCCCACCGACTCCTAACAAATGTTGGCCAAATCTAAATGTAGGACTCGAGACCTCTAAAAAACACCCCCTCCCATCAATCCTAGTGGTCAAAGGCAACACTTGCAGACTTGTTTGATCTGCGCCGAGAGAATGCTCTTACAACACTGTCAAACGTGGATCAATAATGGTGTCGTTTTTATTCTTATCATGAAAATGTCCCCTTGCAAAAAATTATCTGAGCCCCTATCTCTCCATGGACTGTGAATGGTAAATTTCATACAAGGACAAAGGGAAGTGGGGGTTTTAACTAGCAAAAGGTTTCCCTGTTTCTTCCTTGCCTTTATATGTCCTCTTCCCATGCGTGAATGGTAGGTATCTATACTTGATCATATGCTGGAAAAGAAAGAAAGTGGGGGTTAACAGCAGGTAAAGGACTTATATCAGTAGTTTAGAAGTCTTAAAGAAAGGCCTAATATATTCTAGGAAAATTAAATGCATCAGATTCAACGGAACAGTGTAAAAATATTTCCTATGAAGGCACAACCTCACCATAAGCAAACCAAGCAAAATATCTGCTTAATGTTAATTTATTGAAACAAAAAAATATTCCCAAATTATAAAATGTTGCATTTAATTTGTTCAAGAGTAGAGCAGTTCAATAGCAATGTTTGCGGTGTGGGCAATCCTTGTGGTGGTACAACATCGACAACAATTGAAAAGGTTTTTGAACTTGAGGAATGAGACTAGATCTAGGCATTTGGTAGAATAGCATATATTGATGCAATCATTTCTTACAAACCTGCATCTCAAACATTGTGTTACGTTTTTTTGTTATTCTCCTGCAACTTGGTTTTGAAAAGGGAAGTCGAGTGTGTGACTGCAGTATCTGCTCCAACACTGGTATCAGTGCAATTTGCAAAAGGAAATGAACAAACATATTTTGAATAAAGTCTTCTTGTGTTTTCATTGAATGAAACTCGTGCATAATCTTAACAAAAACAGTTTTCATAAATTTCAAGCACTGTGTGAGTGTTTGTATCTTTACCTTGATCTGCCTCTTCATGGTGATGCAGAAGAGCATGATGAAGTACATCACAAGTATAGGCCAGAACACCGGCACGTTGAAGGCTTCAAAAAAGGTGCAAACCATGGCAATGACAATGCCTTTTGTTGCTGAATGCCTATCAAGAGAAGAGTTCATTTAGAAACAAGGAACTGCCTGGTGAATTCTTACCCATATGGTGTCAAGATATGGACATTGTCAATTACATGCATAGGGTGGAGTTGGTGTGGAACAAAATCAACAATGACCTAACGGGATTTCATTATCAGAACTTTTGCATATGAGCAAAATGTTATGTTCTGCTGATATGTTTCTCAATATTTACTTTTTAATTGTTGGGATATTTCACACAGGGAAACAAAGATGACCCTTCCAAGCCTACATATGTATGGCGTCTGATGCAAAACACTACTTTGGCGTGGCTCCATGAAGTGACCTGCTGTTTGCATAAAAACAAGCCACACAAGGAAAGTTTTAAGTCAAAGGCACATTAGTGGACTGCTGCTGGACTCACCAGAATTTGAACTCAGGCAACCTCCTGATGAAAGGACGGAACTCTTCATTCTGCTTGGTAGGAAGGGCTGGGCCCTCATCTGTGGAGAAGGCAGGGCGATATGTGGTTAACAACGCAAAGGACCTTAGATATGAATGCATAAATATACATTTACATGACAGGAGTGCAAATTCATGTCTGATAAGAAATACTAATGTTTAGAAAAGTGCTTTTGAAGTTCATTGCACTACAAATAATAAGAATCTTACATCCTGATAATCACAGAAGAAGAGGAAAGAAAACAAAGATACAAATTGAGTGAACTTGCCTTCATCAAGCAGTGAAGGATCCACTTTTGGTGATAGAAAAGCAATGAACAGGTTCAGATGGTAGATTCCCAAGGCATACGTAACTATGTACCAACCCTGCAAAGCAGTGGGAAATCAAATTAAAGGTTCTTTTGCAAACAGTTTACACCGATGTCATGAATAAGGACGGTTAAACAATAGGTACGAGGGGCGCAACGGTATGGGTAATCCACGGTACGGTCTGTATGTCGGTATTTGCGCCACACCTTTTTGTGGATACAGACAACACTTTTTAAATTGAAATATTCCTTTATTTTGCTTTTCAGCAGCATTTTTGTAAATCTGGAAATAATTAATAATATTTTCGACACTTTAAATCATAACCCCTAATCATAAGTCTTACAAGTTTACTTGCAATGAGGATCGTTAACTACATAGCGTTAAAGCACAATTTAGAGTTCATTTTGTTGTGATTCTCTTTACTATATGGAGACAAAAGTTTGAGAAGAAACATTACAATGGATTCTTATTGTGGTGCTCAATTGGAGTGCCCATAGCGCAACTTTGTCAACTCTCTCCCGATTCTGTAAGTGCGACAAGTGCTCTGTTTTGCCAGCTGTGTACAGTAAAATAAATGTGAGACAAAAGAGCAAGCTCCTGATCTCTGATGGGTTTGGGTGCAAGAAATTTACAAAATACCAGCTGCACTTTTGGAATAAGTAAGTAAAAACCTCACCTTACCGCCGCCAACATATATACAAGTGATGTTTCTAAACAAGAAGCCCAAAGTAATCGATGATACGCAGACCTGACAACCGTGGCTGCACGGAGCCGCCGAAGAGTTACAACAGCCAGCGCAAGAGCGCAAATGCCGGCCCAAGCACACCAGTGATCGGATATTACTTTGCAGAAGGAGGAAAGCTTTTTACCAGCTCAGATAGGCACATAAACGATGGCCTGTAAATGGATCCATGTAAAATGAAGTACTGAAATCCAGCGGTCCATTAGGTCGTGTTGTCCCGTGCGGAGCGGACGGAACGGTTTGATATTTTGCCGTGTACGATTACACCCCTAATAGGTACGTGGAATATATTGACACTGCAAGGCAGATGGAGGGACAAGACTCATGGCTGGTTGGAGTCATCTGACGTGGAAGCTACAGCTGCAGCTGCAGTTTAAAAGAAACAAGGAAACAAAACAACTCCTAGCTTGTAAACTTGTAACAATAACTGCCGCGGCAGTTTTGTTTGAACTGGATGGTGTTTCTTAAATGAAAGTGAATGGCCAACAGTCAAAAAGAAGTGAAGACGTTCTCACATTACCCTTTTACTTTCATCGAACAACTTGGCAAGGAGTCACTCGTCAACAGTTATGCAGGTCTTATGTTTGTTGTCAGGGCGGTGTTGTGTTTGAGCTATTTGTTTGGATATTTACCAAGTAAGAGTTCAGCTATGCAGTAGTGAGAAGTTTTTTTTTCGTGACTTGTGAATTTTTACAAACAAACTTGAAGCTGCCTATCACTATACAGAAGAAAAAAAGACATGAACAAGGTTAGCCTTATGCCTGTGGATCTGATATATAGCCTGTTAACGAGCAGAGCTTTGTCCAGTAAATGCCTACCCTTTTATAAAAATCAGGTTAGGAAAGCATACCGGTAAGTATGCAAGAAATAGCTGGATGGCATTCAAGTCTCGCATCTCAAGATAGGAAACAAAAATATGCTAACATGAAATAGAGCAGCACAAACAGGTTTTTACATTGAGAGTTACAGAAGCAGGCAAATGACAAAAGTAGTGGCCAATAAACTATGCAACACTTCTTTTTAGATTGTTGAATTAAGCAGGCCACGTCACAAATTTAATCTGCCTTTGTACGTCACAAATTTAATCTGCCTTTGTAAACGCTGGAAAGGAAAACATTACCTGGAGTATGTACACTCGGATCATGTACAGCGCAGTAAGTGCAAGTGTGGAGGCCCATCGCACTGCAGAGTATGGCGTTGATTTGTCTAGCCATGACTGATAGATCTGTTTCACATGACACAAAAACACAAAGAAGTGGATGTAATGTTACCATCACATGAGGGGCCTCTGGAAAATATATTGCGTCAATTTACTTGGTATGAATTCTGAACATTTCCGGAGCATCAAGCATAATAGTCCTTTATTCTAAATTAATCATTTCTTTATTGGCCAAAACACTTGTGAAAGCTTATGACTACATGACAAACATAGTGTTTTTCGGACTATAAGTCGCGTTTTTTTCCCCATAGTTTGGGTGGGGGGGGGGCGACTTATACTGAGGAGCGACTTATATGTTAATTTTTTCACAAATTGTCATAATTCAAAAAAAAAAAAGTGAAACCGCGATAAACGAACTGCAATGTAGCAAGGGATTACTGTAATTTGAATTTCAAGTGACGTCAGTGGTGCGGCGGTTGTTTACAGAAAGGACAAAGATTCGATCACGGGATGACGAAGAGCCCCACGTACTTCCGGGATCATGAGCGGCTTTGTTTGTAAGTGACATGGAGGATGAAGAGTTTGAAGGATTTAATGATTTGGAGTGACACAGAAGGTTTGAAAAACTATTATGGCTTTTACGCATGCCCGGTCCTACTCTACGGAACTCTTTCACCTCGGTGGATGGAAGTCGGGGGCCGGCGCTCGGCTGGGTGGCTGTACGGGTACGGTGGATGGGGCTCGGACATGGCTTTTATGCATGCCTGGTCCATTTCTATAGAGCTCTCTTCCATCTCCGTGGCTGGAAGCACCACCTCCGGGGATGGAAGTCCACGCCATCACACGCCTGGAAGTCCACGCCGGTGCTTGGGGCCGTGTGGCGGTGAACTAATTATGCTATAGTTATTTTATATATTTTATTTTGTGTAGCAACTTATATATGTTTTTATTGTTACAGTTCAGTAGTTGTTGGCTCGTTGAACTTGTTTTGTTAAATAAAGAGCCGTTTACCAAACCCACGTCTTTCCTGGTACTTTGTTAACGCTACAATATAGTTATATACTAGATCTGTGGAATAACGACAAGGCTGACGTCAGGAATTTGATCAATGGATTTAATGATTTGGAGTGACACAGATGGTTTGATAATATTATTGCTTGTATAATAGTTATTTGATATATAATTTATATATTGTTATATTGGCCTGTGGAATATTTATAAGTGCAAGCGCCGTCAGCAGCGCGCAACCGGGGGGCATTGTTTACATAAAGGACGATCGATGGATTTAATGATTTGGAGTGACACAGATGGTTTGATAATATTATTGCTTGTATAATAGTTATTTGATATATAATTTATATATCATTATATGGGCCTGTGGAATATTTTGAAGTGCAACCAGCGTCAGCGGCGTGCACCCAGCCGGCATTGTTAACATAAAGGACAATCGATGGATTTAATGAATTGGAGTGACATAAAAGGTTTTATAAACGTGTTATTTATGTAATAGTTATTTGAATAACTCTGAATGTTACGTCAGGCCCGTTCTCAGCTCTTCGTTTGTGTTTATGTCACCTTAGCATACCGTATCGTTTAGCCTGTTGTTGCTCGTTCATGTCTGTTCTTGGTGTTGGATTTTGTCTAATAAATTTCCCCCAAAATGCGACTTATACTCCGGAGCGACTTATATATGTTTTTTTTCCACGTTATTGTGCATTTTATGGCTAATGCGACGTATATTCCGGAGCGACTTTTAGTCCGGAAAATACAGTACAGTAAAATACTCCAAACTGCATGAATCAAAACAGGATCATCAACGCATAAAATGTTTAATGATGGGAAATTTGCAGCAGTGCATTGTGCATTGTCATCATTCAATTTCGCCACAAGCACAAATCAACTAAACCATTTTGCTAGCAAGTTCATGACAAATGCTCACCTGTCCGACCCGTGTGAAAAAGGCAGCAACTACAGATGGTTTTCCATGGATTGAGTCCCCAGCACTGTCCCCTTCTGACATTCTGCGTGGAAAGGCGAAGTAAATAAAAACAGGACTTTAATTGAGACCAAGTGTAGGTTCGTTGAGTTTCGTTTTTGAACACAACCAGTTTCCCCCAAAACAGTGGAACTATTTAGAGCGGTAGTTTTCATTCGACAAACAGGACGTGATCTGGACCACAATGTTACAATCAATCAAACAGACGTATTACTCGCCCTTAGGAATCCATCATATATGATGCAGAACCAGTGTTTTTATACGTTACGCTTCATTGTCAAATCATGCATCCCACTTTAACAAGAAAAAGTACGAAGTAAAGGGGACGTTAACAAATTTAGAGCCTCTAGTTATATTGAATTGAACGCACCACTACAGTCACAGTAACTCAGGCGATTGCTTTGGTACATTGTGACATTAGCTAATAAAATGCCGACAGTAGGACGCTACTGTGAAATTGTAACGTGTGCGCCGATAGCATTGATTGGAGAAATCGACCAGTGGCTATGTTACTCAAACAAACAAAGCGATAGGAAAGCATTACACCGATATGCACAAATACATAGTGTTTCGTGTTACTCACATTAGCTTGAGAATGGAACAAGCTAACTAGCCATAACTGTACATTTACCTTCGGCCTAAATTGTTGATTGTATGGGTAATGTAGTTTTTAAAAAGTATTTCTTACTCGGCAGCTCGCACGAGAGAATACATCATAGAACAACATTTCCCAAGTGCTACATACTAACAAACCAGCCTTTGTTTCTGTAGTTCGCGACACACACCACATCGCTTTCAATTCATTGCACAATGAAAACCTTGAACTACAAATCCCAGAAAAATACATGACAACTCACTTCCGGAAAAAACGGAAAGCTTCTGCGGTGCTAGCTAGTAAGCGAGCTAGACCCGCTACATTATTTAGTATTTACATAAGACCAGTATTTATTTCTCGAATCAAAGTAATTCATATTACATTGTTCAATAAAACGTCCTGGGCACGCGCCGTGACTGTTTTAACAAACGCTCCGAAAATGGACAAAATTAGTAGTTTCTTACCTGATACAGCAGCTGTGTCACTACCCGGCTCTACCTCAACGAGTAGACAGTCACACGAACCAAACTCATGCGACCACGTCACAACTTCCGCGAGGATTGATCTTCCGGCAGACCAGACGAGTCGAACCTCGAAAACAGGCTGTCAGATGCAAGTTCAATCGCTTTATCGGGCTCATTTTGCACATGACCGTCAGTTTCAGTTTCCACGCATGGAATACGTAAAAGTGAGTCTGAATGGTTGTATGACTGTTTACGTGCCATGCTGGTCAACTGACTGGCGACCAGGTACACAACTCCGCCTTTCTGGGGATGGGCTCCAGCATCCCCAGATCTAACAGGATGAGTGGTGCAGAGAATGGATGTTATATCAAAGAAAACGTGTTTTATTCCTAAACGGTACATTTTAACACTGCACGTAGGGAAGAAAAAATGTGTACGTAAATGTTTTTGTTCAAATATATTGGTCATAAGCCATAAAAGTGGTACTTGAAAACACATCAATAGAATAAAATGCAAATGTAATGTACTTAGATGTTGAATACAACTGAGCTGTAGTTAACAAGGGAAACTACTGATTTTTTTAAAAAATTGGGGTAGGGACCCCAGGTATCCGTGTGACCAGCCAACACAACACATCCCCGCTGACCTCCAAAAATTGAACAGGCAGCAAAATTACCAATAACAAATGCATGTCAAATCGACGGGGAAAAAATGCATTCCCCCCATCAACAAATAATTCAATGCAACATCCGTATTAAAGAAGGCATCAGTGGCAGCTCAGTTATATATCGTCATTAAGTTTCAAAATTTTCCATTCGCACCTTCCCTTTAACAAAAATAAATAAATACAATTATTAGGAGACATCATACATTTGCTCGCACATGGCATCAACTGTGCTATGTAACATTAATCACAGTTAAAACATTTTAAAACGGCGTACACTAGAGCACTCACATCCCACTGATGAAGAATCACTGATTTAATCAATATAAACCAAACACGTACAATTTAACGACATTGTTAAGACTTTGCTTTATCCACGACCAGTTTTAATGGCACTCAAAAACAAACTAAGTTGCTTTTGTGTTGATAACTTTGCATTCGTCACATGGAGACAATCAATATTTCTACATCTACACTTAACAAGAAAAACATTGACCCTAATCATAGAAAAGACTGAACAATGAACAGCAATAGATAACTGGTTACACCTCTGAATAAACTTTACACAGATAGAAACAAGACTATCAAAATTGTCCCTATATACATCTTAATACTGATCACACGCACGTTTAACACAAAATTGAAGGTTTGACTTTTAAAGCATTAAAATGCTCCTCCCTTGACCAGTTCAATATATGTACAACAACAAAGCCACATTTGAGGCACATTTTGTGCACCATAATAATTTGTGCATGATGTCCTGAAACAAAACTGGAATGTTGCAGTTAAATATTCACAAAGAAGTGCCGTAAAGTTATTTAGAAGACACTCATCAAGCATTAACATAGGAAGACCTTGCCCAGCAAGGTTTTGCATAAGAGGAAGGACATGACGGCTACTGTTTTGTCTGGCGTCATGGTAAACAGGGGCGCCGTTCAGAATGACATAACTCCGATTTCACATCTGATGTTCAGAGAAAATACTGTTGAAGCATGTGCACAATTGGTATCCAATGTTTTCACTAAGGGCCGATAATATTTTCACAGTAGGACAATCGATTGTTGAATAAATGGTTGCTTGGGGGTTCTGTCTAAGTTTCACAAATACACATCGATAACAATGCCTATCCAATAAAGCAACACGGAGTAATGGCTATGGAATCGCATGTTCACTCATCCTGTCGTAGCAGTCTTTGAAAAGGCTGTTGCTGAGAACATTGACAAACTAGAGTAGGGACTTGTTTGTGGGATCAGTGAACATCTCTTTCCATGAACTCCTCCTTTATGGGGTGCTTGCTGCGTGCCACCTTGCAGTCGGGCATGTCGAAACCAAAGTCAGCCCACTCGTCAGACCCCGCCACCATCCCCGAAGTCCCAACGACACCCGACCTGTTGGGTATGGTAATGGTGTGGCGGACTCGAAAGTGCACAGCCTCCATGACGCGTTGACGTTGCAGCTCTCCGCTGGCGGCCCCGATGGCGGCCATGGTGGAGGTGGCCATGTTGCTGCTGGAGCGGAGAAGTTGTTGGCCATGGTAGTCGTGGTGGTGCGAGGAGGCAGGCAGCTGGAGCGAAGAGCCTTGTTTCATGTCCTGGAGTCCTCGCCAAATGGCAATGCGAGTCTGCTCTGGGATCTTCAGTGCGCCTAATTCCTGGAGAAACAGCAGGTAGCAAGCGGAAATAATTCAAAAACAGATGTCAAATATGTCGAGTAGATGGTGAAACAAGTGTAAAAGCCGCCGTGATCGAGACAAATATGACAATTTCATAATTCAAGAAGGAAAGAAATGAGAGTTACAGAATTGTTACCTCCACGGAGAGAGTCTGGAGGTGATAGATAGTTTGGAGGCCTTGAGAGGTGAAGTATTCAATGAAGTTTTGGCAGCCAAGGCTGGTTAGAAAGCTGCATGGGGACACAAAAAAGTGCAGTCCAGGTTAAATTGTTTAACATTGAGAAGACAAAACTAGACAAAACAAATCACTTTGACAAATATGGCTGATGTGAAATGAAAAGCACACTTAAATATCAATGATTCATTAGGCCATTCTTTCTTTGGTGAAGATTCTTTATTATAAATACATAAAATATAAAAGTTTGGGCAACATACAGTGATGGGAAAATGTTACGCATGAAAAATTACAAAAGATAAAAAGTCAGTGGTAGTAAAAATGAGTGCATTCATACATGATATCAGGAAAACAAAATACGTGTCAAAAGAGCATTTACAACATTAAAAGGATGAAATGTTTTCTTGTGCAGTGTGAATACGAAAATGGTAGTACACAAAATGGCTTGCCAACTACACATGACACTATATTTGCAGCTTGGCTGCCCAGGTAGACTAAAACAAAGCTTCCGTTTTGATCATCTTTTCTGATTCTATCTCAAGAAAGGCTTGACCGTTTCTTTGAGAATGTCTTTTGGAAAGTTTTGCGTGTGTAGGCATACACACTTACACTGTGCAGGGCCATTGTCGCTCAAACACAGCTATCAGCTTTACTGATTTAACCAACAGTCTTTTTTTCACAGCACAGGGCGATTTTCCAATGGGCCATTTATGACACCAGTAGCCATGATGTACTACAATAAGTTTGCAGGACATAAAACCTTTGTCAAAATAACAATCATCACTTCTGCACAAACACTGATATGCAAAAGTGGCTGTCAGGAAGACACCAACGTCAAAGCAATCAAATTGTCGGACACGAGGAAAATTGAGAAGTAGTGTCATTGGAGGGTGAGGTACCTGACAAGGTTGGGGTCAGGGTTATACGGAGGGGGTGGGCTGCAATGTGAAGCAGAACCTAAAGTCTGACTGCCGTGACCACCGTTCATGTCCCCGTTAGACTGCATGTGGTGGCTGTTGAGCATGTTGTGGCCTGTAAGACAAGTCAAGTCACAGGAATATAATAAATGTTGCACATCATATGAACAAAAGCACTGAGATGTGCGTCTTAATCACAAATTGCTCAAGACCACTGGATAAGTTCTCATTAGAATCTTGATTATTTCTCAAAGCATTATTGACCATTTTCACTCACTCATATGAGCCATGGGGGTGTGGCTAGTGGGGTGGTGTTGTGGCTGTTGCCCTGCCATGTGGTTGGCTGGTTGGGATTTACTGAGACCTCCATGCGGGTGAAGCTTGTTCATATTTGACAATGGAGAAGAGGGTGGTGCTATGTGACTTCTGAAAAAAAAAAAATTACAGTTAGAGCAAGAGAAATGTCAGACTAAGTCGTATCATTACAGGAAGTATGAGAGCAAGTATAACTTACGGTCTTTGTAGCAACTGCTGTTGTGTTTGTTGCCTGTAGGAGTCTACAAGTGGCTGAGGGACAAGCTCTACTAGCTCCAAACTGTCTTTAATCTTCATCAACAGCTCAAAGTTGTCCCGACCACGAACCTGTACACGCACCCCAATAGTATTTGCTATCAATTTTTTTTTAATAGCTTTGTTGTTAAAGGTGTATACAAGCATCTGTCTGACAGTGTTTCTTAACCTTTATTTCGACGACTTAAGAAAATTTTACAGTATGCTACCAAACAAAAAGGTTGCAAAAAGTATATGTATTGGAATAATATTGAGCATGTCTACATTTAAATACAAATGGAAATTTGGCCCTGTTTAGGTGAAGACAAATGATTTTTTCTTTGTAGTCACTTTTATTCTCAGAAATGCTCTTATTTTTACTTTCAGATGTGTCCTTATTTTGAAATGTTTGGCCTCTATTGTTTGTTTTTGAATTTTCAAGTGTGATAACAATATAGCACATTTCTCCCAAGTGGATTCTGTATATACATAAAAAAACCACCTACAGGAATATAGTAAATCTCCTCATCCCCATGCCGCCGCTTCCTAATGTTTACATTTGGGCTGGAAATATTTGGTGGGCTCTGTTTGAAACCTGTAGACAACAGATGCATACAGTAGCTTTAATACATTCCTCAGTCCTGTTAGTTCAACCACCAACATTATGCATTATTATTATTGTTATTTATGACAATAACTTACTGCGCTTATTGGCATTGCCATTCATGTGGTCCTCATCTGCTTTGCGATCCCGACCAGGACACGCACATATCCGGCCTTCAAATGATCTCCGACCTAATACTTGTCCACTAGAAAATTATTGGAAGGATAGTGGTAATCGATCAGCTTGTAAAGATCAACTCATTGTTCTGCAGCTGACATTAGAAAAAGATGGGCTTACTCTCTTGATTCCAAAGTAATAATAATAAGGATGGGTCTCCTGTTCATGCCGCCCACACAGCTGCTGTTGCACATGAAGTTGTACAAGATGGTGGTAAACTCTGTCCCCACCTGCAACATGCCATAATAAATTAAACTGTCCTGCACACCTTTTTATAGTGTTGGAAATCTATTTAGAGGAATTACAATTTTATATCACAGTCAAATTCCAATTTGACACTACTTGTGGTAAGCCAACCTTTAGAGGGCAGTGTTGTAGAGCTCTTCAATTTTAGGAAAGCTGCTTTTGGTTTGGTTATTTTCCAAGACAATCTCATTTGGATGCTTAATTTTGTACAGAAACAAAACTCCAATTAACCCCCAAATGTGGCTTATCCTGAGGCTTTTAGTGAGCTCCAACATATAAAGATGTGCTACATAATGAGCTGTAAAAATAAAATAACCTACAAAAACCTTAAATTAGCATCTTATGCTAATGTTTGTTAAAGAAGCACATACCTGTGGAGTCTCATAGGGAACAAAGACACTCTGTCGGCCCGTTACTGGATCATCCATGTACTGGCAGAGGTTATTCCCTTCCACTCGGATGAGATGGCTGGCTGGGGCTGCTTGACCTGAACAACCAGCCGATAAAACTTAAAGGGTCACAGTGATGAATTAATTCAGATTCTTGGATCTGAATTGCATCTGAAACAACTAACGGCACACACACTTGGGGAAAGTGAGTAAAGGCTGTTATTCAAATTGAGTGGTCATACCTTCATTGTACTCTCCGCCTAGCTCGTGGTTGGGGCAACGCTTGACTACTTCGGTCACATGCTCGGCCTTCTTGTAGACAGGCATCGCGCGGATAATGCTTCCATGGGGAGGAGAGGAGGACAGCTTGATCTGGATGGGACACGTCTTGGCAATCTGACAGTAGAGCTTCTTCAACAGAGGGGAGTACTAGGGGAGCAAAGAACATGCACACGGTGAGAGGAAAATAGGTGATCAGAACCCAGTCACGAGGTAGAGTGATAAACACGCTGCTAAGTTATGACACCAGGGAGAAAAAGACATTAATATACCTTCACCCAAGCTCAAATACTAGTTAAAAATTGGACCATTTTCATTGGACAGCACAGCCTATCAAGATGAGTGCATCACTTCAAAAGTGTTCACTAAGAGGTTTGTCTTTTACCCCAAATTTTACGAACAAGGCTCCCAGTTGGGAAAGAGTGATTTCTCTCTTGGCAAATTGTCATGTTGTTTGCAGTGACGCCTTTACTAAGCCTTTAGAAATGCACACACTGCACTTGCCCCCACCTCTTTTTTTCCACAACACACACACGCACGCACACACACACACACACACACGGTCATCAACACTGAAGGCAAAGAAAATGCCTGTGTACCACGTAACGGCCCCCCAGCCTGTCCTGACACGTTTCAACAACCCCACCTTCTCAAATGATGATAGTTGTTATTACGTACTTTTAACTAGGACAGGCTTCATAATGAGGATAAGTACGATATAAAATAGATGAATGGGCCAATTATTATAATACTATGAATCCTACGAAAATATTGTCAACTATATGCTGTGGTCACAACAAGATTATAATTGAGCTTTCCTGTGTTTTTTTTCCTAATTGATCCTGGATAAATTAACAAGCTAAATTAATACATCATGATGATAGAACATCTTTAAGTGCATGAAAAAGTTGCGCATGTTTTTTTTCTCAGTCTTTCACGATTCAGACGCTTTTGGAGATGTCTCGACTTGTTCACCGTCCTGCCTGGTGTTCACATACACCAACAACACATGAAATAGCCTGCATCAATGTTCAAAGTGAAGAGCTGCATTAATAAAAGTCACTTGCCGTTGAGACAAAAGAATATGAGTGATAGATCAACTTCAGCTCAGAACAAAGACAGGATGTTGCTGACCAGAGAGAGTGAAAAGGAATTGACAGATTTATCATTTTCATTGAGCGAAGGCAATTTCTGCTGTTGCAAAAAATCATCTACAAATTGATGTCAAAATGCATATTTGGTGTTATGCCAACCATCTTTACAGTATTAGGTGTATGTCATCACACTGTGGTCCACGAAAGGCAGGTCCTGACAAGCTTCTGGGAAAAGGGTGATAATTGTTTGATCACCATCCATACACACAAGAAACAACTTGCCCGGTGACAAATCACCTAGTTCCACACATTTCTATTGTCATGTCGATAAGGGACATCAATACATTTCCGTATACAGACAAACATTTCATGAATAATTTGAAGATCTAAAATGAAGCTTGATAAACTGCTCAGTGTGTAGTTTTCTGTCAAACTATTAAACAGCTTTGTGGTCAAAAAGTTACAATTTGCAACTTTCAGATGAAGATAATTAGATGATTCATGTTTTATCCTCAGTATTCATGAAGAGACAAACAATTAAAAAGTTAAAATCTCTTTAGATGTTCATGAGAGTATCAGCTACGATATTCGTATTGCAGATGATGCTTGGTAAGAATAAGGGAGATGCATTGCAGGGACATGTCTGGACCTGCGTCCTAACGGAGAGGAACTAATAGCCGGGAAAAGCAACTTCTGACAGGCTGCCTTGCAATACATGCTGGAGCATATACCCCATAACGCATCGCAACCAGTTCCCCTCCCCCCCACGCACTCACATACGCACACACACGCGCGCACAGACATACAGACACACACATACTTTACACACTTAAAAATCATTGCTTATGGTGGGGAATCTGGAAAATGGACAATCAAGAGAAGCGGACACACAAGGCCCTGTTTTCAGAGAGAGGTGCCCATGAACTCAGTGTGAAAACTGGCACATCTTTCCATTTTCTATTCCATGCCTTCGGCGCCCCTGACAGTTTCTAGACAAGGCTAAGGTTTAGACCAAGTGAAACCAGGTCAAAGTTGTGGCGTAGATGGTATAACACAATTCTGGATTTGATCCGGGAAAATGCAGATGGATTATAGGCTCTGCTGATGTGTGCTGGATATCGTCATATTTCTTTCAGAAATATGACAATAGTGTATGAACATCAAACTATCTGTACTATTGTGGAAATCACTCCATTGAATGCATATTCAATGCAAATGCAAATCTATTTTGTATTACACATACTGACGCGAAAGGCCCACTATGTACGAGCCAACATTACACCATCCGCAAGTGGAGAGCTTGCAGTTCCTTAATAAAACAGATTTTGTTATGCTTCCGCCATGTCGACCACATGCCTCACCTGCACTGAATTTAAAGGGAAAGAGGGGAGCTGCTACAAGCGGCTGAGATTGAAGTCAACTCTCTAACTGAGCCTGTCTACGAGAATACCAAAAGAAGGAAAACTACACACACAGTCAGACAGCACTTTGGGATAAATTTGTGCTGGGCACAATATAGGGCCCATAGTCTCCTAAATGCTGCATACCTTAAACATATTGCTTCGAGAATGAGTTTGCTACAAATAGAGCACCTTAATAAAAAAGCAACCGCAGTCCCAACTTCACACCTGTCTGAGCAGTTTATCTGGGGTAAACAAAATGTAAAGCAGCCTCCCTTACAGTACATGTGCGGATGGAGTAAGATGATTCAAATAAGAATTTAAATGTGAAAAGTTAATTCATTTACTGATTTATTCTGATGCCTCAACATTATTATCTTCACTCAGACACACTGCTCACTCCTCAGAGTTTAAAATTCTCATCTTATTTCAGACTTCTGTCCTTGCTGATGAAAAAAACCAAATCATTCACACTGTACACGGCAGTATATTTGGAAACTAAAATTGATAGATTCAGATAACTTTTTTTGCTCGAGTAAAAAAAGGGAGAAGGAGTTCAGATAGATTTAAAATATATAAAGGGTTTCTTTTTGTTAGCAATAAGTTTGGATTTTTTTTCTCTTTGTGAAAATTACTGGAAGACCTCAAAGAATGCAGGAATTGTAGGACGGATTACAAAGCATCTTGTAAAACGGCTTCCCACCATTTTTTGAATGACGTTGCAGTGTTTTTACAGACAGAACATCAATGTGGCTTGCACATTCAACTGTGAAAAGACACTCGCCTTGGGCAATAAAGTTTAAAGGAAATTTGAAAAATGTTTTTTAGGACAGGCTACAATGAAATTCATGGTGCTTAAGCTGACAGGCTTAAGTGGGTTAAGGCCAGAGGAAGAGAGAGACAGCAGAATAAAAGCAGGAGGTTAAAGGTCACACTCTTCGGTCGACAGAGGGATCTTCTTACATCACTGAGAGCTGCGTGAAGAAGCCCACCATGCATGGTTGCCTCCAGCAAACACAGTCATGGAGGAGCCCCTCAAACAGACACAAGCGGAGTGATGGAAGTCCAGTTTGTATCCCGTTTCTCTTTTTAAGAAAGTCTAATGTGTGACAGGCGGAGGTGACACCTTTCCGCAGAGTTCACGGGAGTATGGGGGAGTGTATGTGTGTGTGCATGTGTGTGCGCGCGTGCGTGCGTGTGTGTGTGTGTGTGTGTGTGAGCCAAGTAAGAAACTTTATGTAATTGTGGTTAATTTAAGTTCGGTAAATCTGAATACTTGTAAAGTATTGTGTGTTTGTTGTTTACTAATGACTAATTTTACATTTTCAAAATATTACTACTCGTGTAGTTTTTGGTGTGGAAACTCAAGGCCTGGGGCCAGATCCTGCCCACTAAATCATTTTTGGGAGCCCCACTGAAGCAAATAAAGAGTGCTGACTTTTTCTTTTCATGTGGGCAAAAAATCTGTAACAAAATTACTTTTTACGAGTATTACAACCTTTCCCAGCTACCAACACACTTACTAACTAAGATACAGTAAATAGGACAGGAGCATTTGGCTGGCACCGTTTTCCATAGTTTGTGAAGTTTATTTTGTTGTAAAAAAACTTGGAGGGCAAATTGCATATTCCAAACAATATGTCGATGCCATAAGTCATCACGACCCTTGACACGCTTGCATTTGGGCCTCCATGTGACAAATAAAATAAAGCTTGCATTTGATTTTTTTTTAAACTTGCATATTCTTTTTAAATTTAGATAAATATCTGGAGTTATTATTATAGTTAGTTATATTACTTTGTGTGACAAATGGACTGGATTTAAGCAAACCAACACAAACACCAATGAAAGATCAAAAGATAGATGTTGCTTGATTTAAAAAAAAAAAGATGCAATGATGATTGAACCATGTGATTTTTGCAATATCAAGTCCTGAAAAGCAATTTGTCACTTTAGAGTTGCCGTTGGATGGTCCATTACGATGTCTTGCAAAGGACAAGCCTGCACATGTGCTCGCTTGAGTGTTTGCATCCGTGTACGGGTGGGTGTATAGTGGCAAAGCAGAAGAGAAAAAAGAATGGATGAAGAAAGCACGCCGAGGCTTATCGAGAGTGCATGTACTCACTGTCCATGTGGCCGACTTGGCAGTGCTGGACTGTTGGAAGGAAACCTGGAAGGTGTGCAATCCCGGGTAGTCGGTGTTGGAGGGGATGGCCGGGGCGGGCGACAGGCCCTCGAAGGTGGAGTTGGGCTGGGAGTAGGGCGAGGGGGTGGGCACGGCCGAAGAGGCGTTCTCCGAGCTGTAGGGGCTGGCGGGCCTGGCCCTGCTCCCCAGACTCTCCATGCTGCTGCTGAGCAAGTTATACTGGGACTGGGTAAGAGAAGAGCAGAGGAAAGAATGAGGGAGGTGAAGAGGGAGGAGAGAGACAGAGGCAGGACACAGGTAGAGATGCTGGAGAGACAGCGGCTTGCGGTCACGCAGAGAGCTCGGGTTTCAGCGTGCTATATTCCTGTGTAGATTCTCAGTCATTCACAAAGATTGAACTGTGGCAACTGGACTTCTTGTTTGTTGAAGCCATTGGCCAGATAGGGAGGTGTACACTTATCAAATATAACCACTCAAACACCCATACACAACATTAGTGCTCCCCCATAAGCTCAATCAGAGACATGACCTTTTCCGGTTCCTTCCCTCTAGTCGGCAGTAACGAACAATGCAAACTTGATGAACAATAGGCAATTCAATAGCTTCTTTCCATTTTGCAATTAACTTTTCAAACAGTTGATTCCTATTTGAGAGTAACAATGATCACATCTCTGCAGTGTGATGAGTTACTTCATGTCAAACTACGCGATAAATCTGTGTGTGTGTGTGTCAGTTGTGGTTGCAGCACAATCCACACATTTACCACCTTGGGGCTATGTGAGTTAACTTGGAAAACATCAGTCTAATCTGTGCTGTCTAATTACGTGCCACCCCCCTCTCATCCCCATTGCAGTGTTTGGGGAGAAGTAAGAGTCATTGCTCTGAGGCGCGTCTCGTGTCACTTGTCAAAGTGCATGCACACGCACTATCAGGGCCCTTTTGAGGCGCTACACAAAGTCATACAGCTCTTCAAATATATGCATGACCCATCTTTAATCATTGATCTTAAATCAATCAAGCCTACCTTGTGCTCATTCAATCAATTTGTCTCTCAAAAAAAGACTCACAGTGGCAGTAAGTTGCAAGAGAAGCAATAACTGCTGCTATTCAATTTCAATTCAAAAATATTGCCAACTAATTTGAAAGAGTAAAAACACACTTTCACATGTGAACTGCTGTCAACTTGTAGAAAAAACATTAAACCAGGAATATTTACCTTCTTTTTCACGTAGTACATCCTCTAAAGTTTTAGCCACATGTGAGAACACTTCAGTCCGGGACGTCCAAATAGAGCAAAATGAGTGCAGGACAATTGCATGTAGACAGAGTTCAAGTGAGGTGCGCATCAGTTAGTCTCTGTCTCTGTCTCTCTCTTTGCTCTTTCTCTGTCTCTCGTTCTTGCAAACACACACAATACACACACGCACGCACACACGTATATGTAGAGGCAGGACAAAGGTGAGGATGAGTGTGTGTAGAGTGAGAGAGAAACAGACAGAGACGAGGGAGAGGAGAGCGGGAAATAGGGATGGGAGCCTAAAAAAAAAAGGTACAGCAATTATGACATGCCTGGACATAGACTGCAATGCTGGGACACATGTGGATGCATGCTACAAAACACTTTGTGAAGGCCTGAGCTAAGTAAACACTGTCTGGGCATGTGTATGTGAGTGAGTAAGAGAGCGAGAAAGCAAGAGAGAGAGAGAGAGAATTTTGATATTGAAATTTGATATTACACATACTGCACACTCGCATATATCATTCCACCAATGAATGAGCACACTTTGAAATTTAAAAGGCCTTCCATCTAATAATCGAATCAAATAAATTAATTTCATATGGGGAAAAACGTTAATTAAAACAATCAGTGACATATGCAATAAATGTTTTTTAATTCAATAAGAATTAAAGATGGATTATTCATTGAAAAAGTAATAGACATTGTAGACATTGTAAGTGGGGGAAATTGTTTTAGTTTAGTTGATAATATTATGACAATTTGGTCAAAGTCCAAATCTAATATTCAAGCAAACACAAGATGCCTTTTACAAACTGAAAAAGAGTATTTTTATTTTCTTTGTTTTGAAGTAGAGACAACAAAAACTGGAGACAGAGAAGCATATGGGGAATCTGTACAGTTCATTTTGTTCTCCTGCCGCATTTTATCAGATGTAAGCAAAGAGACAGGTCAATGCTCCAGACTTAACGCAAACTTTATGATGAGAGGGTGTATGCACACGTTGATATGTGGCTCTATTGACTCAGGACACGAGGTGCAACATACAGTCACTCGTCACACAATTCAGGCAAAAACACTAAGGAGATCCAATGTCAAAACATTTCCAAAAGAAAGAAAAATACGTGATGACCAAAATTATAATATTTGGTTGCAACATGGTGCGACATAAGTATTTTCCCAAGTCTAACACCTGATTGTTTACTACCTTTCAAATCCACCTCTGTGGTCCGAGGCAATGAGGTAAGCCAAGGAAGTGTATGTGAGAAGACACCAACATGCAACCATGCGCACATATCACACAAGCGAATGTGCACACAGGTTGGTCTACACTCGATATGCAAGTTGAAACAGAGCCACAACCTCTGACGCCATCGTGTGACCAAGTGCGTGTGCATGTTAGTGTGTGTGCACGCGCGTCTGTGTGTAACAATATGTAATGTCGCCTATGGGCAGTCGTTTTGCTTGCTGCCACTCACAGATGATCCTTAAAAGTCTAAAAACATTAAGAAATGGAGAATGGCCATCCACAGCAACACTCACCTGTCAAGATTAATGAAGCACAATAGACCAGAAATGTCCCGTTCCAGTCGTCAAAGGCTTCTGTTCTGCATGTTTTAGATGTCCCCCTGCTCCAAAATATTTGATTCAAATGATAGGGAATGTCTTGGAGGAAGGAGACATCTAAAACATGCAGAACAGCAGCTCTCAAGGACTGGGTTTGGACATACCTGCAACAGGCAGTAGATTGAAACATTCTCCCCTTGCTATTGTCTTGTCTTACTGCTATAGGGGACGTAGCATCCCCAACATATAGTATGACATAAAAAAAAGTGACATCAGTGCCATCGTATGGATGCAATCCAAGCCTTACTACAGTAAAATGAAAGAAGAATGGAAGCAAGAGTTCAAATGAGGTATAGAGGACTTTTCTGCCCCCTGTTGGTAATATTAGGCAACAGTCGAAATTAAAGCAGATTATTATAGTATCATAAATATCAAGCATGGACATGGGAAAGAAGACCAGCATTTTTTTGCACGTCAGATTCACATGTCCATTTTGCAAATGTATACACCGCTTATCGTCACAAGGTTTAGGGGAGAGCTGGACCCTATCCCAGCTGACTTTGGGTGAGACAGCTTATGTGCTGTCACGTGCCAGCTAATCACGGGGCATATAGACAATCAACAATTCACACTCATATTCACGCTGATGGAAAACTGTAGATTTTCCCTCAATATAACAAGCATGTTTTTGGAATGTGGTAGACAATAGATTATACACAGAGAAACTCCATGCAAGCACAAAAAACATGCTACCTTCCCACAGGAAAACTGAAGTCCGGATTTGAACCACCTCACCAGAACTGTGAAGCCGATGTGGTAACCATTTCCCTACCATTCCGCCCCATTGTATTGTTATATACAGTATATATATTAAAATAAAACTGGTCAATCCAGAAAACCCATGCTTGTGTACAAAAATACACAAGTGTTAGAAGCTAGAAATATCTTCTCTTATACACAAAATAATTATGTCCACTACAAATTTAATGGAAACAAAAATGTATTCCAACTTACCTGCACACACAGCATTTTGGCAATCCGGAAGAGTTAAAAAGCATCCCCATAAAAATTTACATAGTGCCAGAATCAGTTATATGTCAATTTAGTAGGAGCAGACATTCTGCAAGAACCATTTATGGCCAAGACCTTGATGGAGGATGCATAACATTGCCTGCTATCTCTCACCTGAATGGGCCCCCACAATAAGCCTTGCAACAACAAACACTAGCCCCGCCCACTTTTTAATCTGTCATGAGTATTCATTAACTGGCTAGGCAGGCCCAGACTTGCCTACGAAAAGACTCAATCTAACCAATACATGTGAACTTACATATCGAAAGCAAGATACCATGTGTTAACGTCAATATCAATCAATAATATTTGTTTTGCATTGAAATTGTCAATTGAGGTGCATCCATCAACGTCATGGCCTCTGTTAAATTGCAAATTCTGAGTCACTAGGTCAATGTTTGTAACACTGGACACATTAGTCTACAGATGGCTCTGCAGTGATTCAGCAAGGGTATCCCTGGCTCAGTTTTAATTAGCCCAGCCCAGCCCAACCCACACACACACACGCACGCACGCACGCACGCACGCACTCACTCCTCAGTCTCTCAGAAATCTCAGTGGGGACACAAAGAAGAGGGAAAAGGAAGCACTAGAGAGGGAAATCATCGGTGGAGGGAACACTGGAGGGAAAAGTGAAAAAGTCCATAAAAAGCTGGTGTGGTGTGGTGTGGCAGCGATGGTGGGTGTGGACTGAGGGATGTGTGGTCACAATAAAAAAAAAACTGAGTGCAATCCTGCAACTGGTTCCTACCATGACATTGTCATTCATCTCCCTCATGTGGTAGACATCCATGGAAACCTCAGCAGTACTGCTACGATTCCCTGAAGTACTCGTAGAAGGTACGGGACGCTCACCTCCTTGGCTTCCTGGTGGGAGCTCATAATAGGTACTGTCAGGCTCCCTGTAGGCACAATAGACTAAAAATGAAATTGCACTGATGTATGTATGAGAAGAATAATTGTCAAAGAGAAACTGATTACCGATCGCCGATTTAGTAAAATATATGAACCTTGAAATATGATGAGGAACCAATAGATGGTGGATAATCACTTGACCATAAACATTAAGAAATAATTGCTGAGCACAGCACTGTAATGCAGATGAGTTCAACGCTACTGGTAGAAATCAATTGTATTGCAACACAGAAAAAAATAAAATTATGAAGTAGATTGTGCATGTAGAAAATATTAAAATAATATCTTGCCAAAAACCTCCATCAAAACTTAGTCTTTGTATTTTCATAAAGACAGTCGTTTTGGTTTTTATCACAAAATGCGGTTAAACGTGAATAGGGTCAATTCGGTCAAGCTTGTTCCTCCAATTTTTGCTATTGCAGAGTTTGTAGTGAACGCATAATGGCCGCATATTTAAAATATTCTCAAAAACATTACCGTCCATGATGGGGTGCTGAGCTCAAACTTATCTCAATATTTGGTGCAACAGTGAACATGCTAGATCATTGGGGTTATGAAATCTCATTTTACAACATTGCGTGAATTTAGGTTTATTGTACAAAATCAAATAGAAATGGTAGAGCTGTTTGGGCTAATACTCACAGGGAGCTCCACAAGTGGTCAAAGGTGCCTCCTTCTTCATTCCCTGAGGTCTGGGACATTTTGGAGGTTGGATAGTCTGGCGAAGGGCAAATCACTCTGTGAAACACACAAATGAATATTTGTACATATTGTAAATATTAGGACTTCCTATTACATTGCACGCATGCATGCACGCCTGCACGCATGCACATACACACACACATACACACGCTCACACACACACACACACACACACACACGCGCACACACACACAAACACGATGGATCCAATGTAGGGTGTCAGGGGACCTGGACATGCCCGGACCAGCCAACTCATCAGTGAGAGGAGGCTCAGCATCACAACCTTCTCCAAAATGATTCACACCCTTACAAGGTGCTCTGACATCAGTTACTAAAGCAACCAATTGTTTATAACTATATAGGACTATATATTCCATGTATGTATGTATGTATGTATGTATGTACGTATGTATGTACGTTTTATTATTATTATGTATGTTTTATTATTATTATTATTATATTATTATTATTAATATTATTATTATTATCATGTACGTTTTATTATTATTATGTCAGCAAGAAACATCTATTCAGCATCACTGTTAACATTGTTCAAGCGTTCAAAACTTTGATTAGAGATAAGCCAGCGATGTGTCCTATTTTATGCACAACAAAAATCGACATTTTTAAAACAACAAAAAATAATTTCAATCAATCGGATGAAAGAACTAACAGTTGCAGATCGCGTCTCTCGGCCTTGGGTCACATAAGAAGTACTGAGAAAGTGCGTGTTTTTTTTTTTTTTAATTAATTCGGAAATTTTTATTTTGCATGTCTAAAGGTCTGGACTAAAATATTAGTAATTAGTAATAACAATTTATACTGATAGTCTGGAGTTCATTTATTTCCCTGCACGCTAACTTCTGTTACCAACAAATTGCGCAACTTTGCAGCATAATGGCAGATATAGGCGATGTCAAATTGTCTTAACTCCCGGGTTACAGCCCCCATGGCAACTTACACGTACCTAATACACAACCACTCACTGCTTCCCATGAGTCAGTATGGGGGAAAAGTATGCACTCCCAAATGAAAAGAAATTAATTATAGGCTACATCTGTATTCAATTCTCTGTAACCCCTTGTGAACAATTTTATTTAAACTGACAAAGGTTTTTTTTCGAATCATTAATATACACTTTGGCAAAATTACGCAACGACGGCACAATAAAATGCATTTGAAGAATCCTGTCAGGTAAAATCATAATAAACCTTTTATATTGGCGATTATTATGGTACTGACAAATGTAGAAAGAAGCAAAAAGTATCTTGTTGATTATAACAAAACACCCCGCACCCAAAAATAGGACAGCAAATTCTTTAGCTGAGACTTTTGTATCGATACAATTATTTTTTTAGAGCACCTCTGGCATTTGCTGTGAACTGAAAACAAACAAACAAACAAAAAAAAAAACGATTAAAGGAAAGTTTGGCATTATGCTAATATTACAGCCAAACAAAAATAAATAAAATGGCCTACCTGATGCGTGTTATTATCCCAATCCAATGCGAATTGTCTTTTGTGCAGAGTATGTATTGTTGAACATAACCAGAGACTCAGCCTCCATATAAAGCACAATAACGAAAACAACGAGGAAAAACAAACGACCAAACTCTAACTTTGATAAGAATAACCTACAGCAGGGGATTGACTTTTCGGAGAAAGAAAATGAAAAGAATGATAAGGACAGGGAAGCTGATTTGCATGGTGCTCTGGGAATTGTGAGCTTTTCTAAAGGACTTCGGAGGAGGTAAAGGAAGAAGGGAGGCGGTAGGCAGCGCGTTTTGGGCGCTCACAAGCGGGAAACCTTCCCCATCTTCGCAGGTGGATGCCTGTTGGCTCTTTTTCATGATAGGCTGACCAGTGTTATATGAAAAAAAAAAATGTTTCACGGTGAGGAAAACGGGAACATTTATTGATGCAATTAGGCGGTGTAAAAGCAATTAAAATAGACCAAATAATTGTTTTACATAGGTATCTTGCATACCTAAAAGCAGCACTCGAGCAAACCTAAAAGAAGTCTTGCAGTTTACATGGGTAGATGCGTTAGCGCATTCATAACAGGTAGGCCTAATATCGTTAAGCAGAAAAGAAAAAGAACCAGAAACTACATTTCCCATAATGCACAAATAAACACAGCCATGCGCTGATTGGTCAGCACTTCTGTGTCTTCACTTACGCATACAAACAAACCAGCTCTTGTGATTATTTCAGTGTGCTAATGATTATCAGACGAAGCTAACTTTTCTAAACTGCATAATAAGCCGGACTGTCTCCTCTACCAGCGATTATGTTCCGACCCTGGTTTTGAAAATAACACAGGTTAGCAAACTACATTCGGTGACGCGTGTTTAGCTAGCGTGGAAGTTGTCTGACCGTTAGCGACATGTTGATTTGTTTACCGTTAATCTGCGAATGTCTTCTCAAATACCGTGGGCAAATAAACAAACGATCAAATTAAGTTATGGTTTAAATTTGTTTCGTTTCTCACATTGATAACTTATTTTTTGGGGGCGAGTCAGTTAGAAACCTGTAGCGTTTTGCTGATTATATAGTTTTTAAACTGAGGTAATGTGGTTGACCTCTTTCAACGATAGACCCATACGCGGATTGTTTCGGTGTTATGGTTCTCATGTTTAGTGTATAGTTTCAAAGCCGTATCTAGTTCTTAGTTTTTGGGCGTATGTCCCCATCTCGTGTAGAATTTTGGAATTACCCCCGGCAGGCGAGAATGCTTGGATCAAACTGGTATTGGTGTCATAACTAGAATTTCTTTTCTAGAAATCGTCAACATGAATTTCTCAGAAGTCTTCAAGCAATCCAACCAACTTTGTAAAGTTTCTCCAGATGGGAAATACTTAGTAAGTTTTAATGTGTTACATTCACCATCAGTTCTCTTAATTGTCTTGTTTTTTTTAATTGAATTTTACAGGCTACCTGCGTGCAGTACAGATTGGTGGTACGGGACGTGATTACACTGCAGATCCTGAACCTCTACACCTGCCTGGACCAGATATCTCACATGGAATGGTCATCTGACTCTCAGTTCATCTTGTGTGCTATGTACAAGAGAGGACTGGTGCAGGTAGGCTGTGAGAAGATGCCGGTGAATCTCCCAACAGTTACTGGTGCCAGTATTCGAACTCTATTTAGACCGGAAAGCGAATGTCTCATTTCTGTTGCTGGTGTGTTTATTTTGCTTCTATCAGCTGTAAAGTATTTCCAAGACAGTTTTGGTCCTGATTTCTAACAATGAAATGAAATTATGCATTTTGTTGTAATTGCATGGCTTGTATCTTACCTCTGAAGGGGGATCCATTGCCAGTCTTTCATGTTTTCAAGTAGTTTGTGGAACTGAAGTTAAGGAAGATTCACTCTGTGTGTGAAGGGTCTCATTACTAGTGATGGTTATCCTGCTGTCCCGCTCACCGTCTTTCTCTTCAGGTGTGGTCGTTGGAACAGCCCGACTGGCACTGTAAAATTGACGAGGGCTCGATCGGACTGGTCGCTTCTCGCTGGAGTCCAGATGGACGTCACATTCTCAACACCACCGAATTCCATGTAAGTGCCAAGTTGGTGCGTGCCAGCGGGCATGCATTCTTGCGCATGCAGTGTTATGCATATGCTTGTCTGATTTCCACTGTTGCTGGCCTACTAGGAAGGGGGGGGGGGATCAAAAATAGCCAGACACCAGAGCCTTAACACCCCCCCTCACCTGCTGCATGTATTCAGCTTGATTTCAGAGCACAGCTACTGTTAGCATCCTGTCACATTGCTCTTATTGCCTCTGGAAATTTTTTTTTTTTTTACATCTTGTAGGTCTGGTGTAATCCGAATGTTGTCTTATGGTTGCCTCTAGGTAGGTATCATCGGGGAGGAAGAAATTAGAATGACCAAGAATTGCTTGCATGGGTTGGTCTATTAGTGAGCTTTAGTGCCTTAAGATTTAGCAAAGGCATTTAAGAGTATTTAGTATGAGAAAGGGTGATTAGAAAATAAACTCAGGGCCTTAGTAAATGTTGGTGTTTTTCATGAAGAAATACAAGCTTCCCAGTTTCGACATGAATTTGTTTTATGCTGTGGTATTGACACAGGGACTCGCAAATTTGTTTTACACCAAGTGCTATCTAAAAAAAATACTTGGCTTTCCCTGTACCACCAGATTGATGAAAAATAAAATCATTAATTATTAAGATGCTACAACATTAGGCAGCTTGAATATTAGCACTATGCCCAACTTAAAAATGTATTCATTTATTTTTCTAGCACAAACATTGAATAAAAATGATAAAAATGAACTTCTTAAAGTTTACAGTCAACTGTTTAAAAACTTTACTGTTCTTTTAGATTAGATTCAAATGTTTTGAACTTTAAAGTTATACAACTGAACTGGAGACCGGGGCTTGATGTCTTACTTTTTTACACTTTTTCACATTTCTTGGAAACAATGACGTACAAACCAAATAAATAATGTAAATATAATATAAAAAGACGAAATTACTTCTGTTCTTTTTTACATGAGAGTGAGCACCGTAGTCAGACGAATACAACATTCCTCACTAGTATGACAAATGGCAATTCTGGCATAGGTAAGCCAGCCGATTTGCCAGGGGGTCATTTATCATTGACTCATTCTTTGCAACCCCAAAATGACTCCGATATGTTGCCCCAAATTACCATGCTTTCAAATCCTCACTCTGATATATAAGACAAGCTACCTGAATCTCTTCTCGAACAAGTTCATATCTATCACTGCTAGGATTTTTTTATTTTATCCGAAAGATGCTTGTACGTATGTTAACATTTTCTACTTGTTGTTTGTGCAAAGTGGTCGATTATTGCTCATCTAAGCTCCCATTGTGCTATCCTCTCCTGAGACAGGACATGACCCCTGATCACATAAAGGAAGATATGTGCCTTCCTGGTTTTAGTTTCGGTCTCCAGTGGAGAAGATAATTACAACGTCACAACTAACCCATGTGAAAATAAGCCACAATCTACCCTACTTGGCCAGTGTGTCTTCCGAGTTACCACTAGAGTGAGCCCGCAGACCATCAGTCGTACTTGTACCACACTTTAGGAATTGCTGTCAAACTGCCAAGGTCTTTTGAATAATTCCAGAAACAGTTAATTTGCCTTGAAAATATTATCGGGTCAAGCTCCAACTAAGTTTGCTAACCAACAACGAAGGTGTCAAAAATGATTTTCATTCCAACCTGCAACTCCTGACGGCTGTTTGGTAGTTCACTACATAGTCGCACATGGTGTGCGAGTGATGAGAGCTTACATACGTATACTGGAGCTGCGACCCTCGCCCTTTGTGGCATACGAAGTTGAGCCTGACTCCGGGAATCATTTGACAGGTGTCATGGGGCCAATACACAACTGTGACTGGAGGGCCAACGAATACAGGCGGTGCATGTGTCTGTGGCACGCAGGTCTGCTTTGTGTCTGTCTGGATCTTCCAGCTGTAAAATAAAAAGATGGACATTACAAAAAAACCCGCTGTAGCCATCAGCAATAATATACGTGGAAACTCATCTCATGCCACATTACATTTGGTAAGATTTTGCTTTGTAAGCATTGCATACAGTGTAGATAGGAATGTTCCTCTGAAAATTCTATACTAAGGTCTGATGGATACCGTACTTTCCCAAATAGAAAGACAGTATTCCATCACAATATTTCTCACCATCTGCACCAATGTTTGTTTACTCAAGTCCCAGACTTGATTGACTATTTACAGAGCATCATTTTGTCGCTCAAGTTGGAAATGAATTTAACGGAGCCAAAGTCGTACTGAATATACTGTCTTGACAACGGGCCGACTGAACTTACCTTCACCCCTGAACAAAGTTTCATTAAGGCTGTGCCAGACTGGTGTTTGTGTCAGGCTTGAGTTTCAGCGCCACTCATAAACAGCCTGCTATAATAACTTGTTTAGGGACAGCTGCTTGTGGTGTGAATCGTGCCTCTGTATACATTTGTCTGTCTGACTATGTGACGGTAAAGCTGCTTAGCCATGCGTGTGTTTTAGTCAAGTGTCGTTTCATTATTGCACGTATATCGGCAATTCTTTTGGTAAAATATGACCGACTAAAAGACTGAACTGGGACTTTCTGCATGACTGCATTTTTTCAAAATATGCTATCCTGAAATGCCTTATGGTTTAATTTGAATCCCATCGAAAATAAAACTTGTGTTTCTTAAGACTGCCACACAACAACTGTATCTTACGAGTTGCTTTTTGAGTGTATCTTGAGTGTTAGCTCGTAACTGCCTCTGAGGTGAGATCGCTTAAAGCCGCCCAGTTCAACCAAGCCCAAAACTTTGTTGGAAGAGGCAAAGCAATACCAGCTTTCAGAGATCTGATTGTACCTACCTTGAAAACGCCTGCATTCTGAACATTTATTAATCTCTTATAAAATGATCATCAGCCATCCCCACGGGTCCACCTTCACCCGCTACGTGTTGCTCCACTGCACCCTTTGACATCATTAAGCTCACTCAACTCATGTTATTGCTTTTAGATTGGCGTGGTCAGATCAGCGTTCTTAGTACGGCCGGAGCCACGCAAGCATCTAACCTGTCACCAATGCCGCTGGGCTAAAGTGCTGACATGAGCACGATGACAAGAGCTCACGCATACCTTGTGTATGTTGGCTGGAAGAGGCTCCAGTTCCTTGATAGAATCATGAGGCTGTAACAAGAGAAATGGGCTATATCGGTTTGAGACTGCTTTCTATGTGGAATGCTTACGCTCTAATCCTCTGCTGACAGATGAGAATATATTGCAGCAAATACACTTGCCTGTTCTCAATCACTTGCCCAGGCGCAAATCGCTTTCATGCTTAATTTCATGCCGCTGCTATTAAGTTTGCTTTAGTTTGCAGTCATCTTAAATGATTCTTTCTGCACATGAGTTATCGCACTGTAGCTATATTGGGATGTTGCCATACATCCTAATTGTTGACAGTTACATATAATTCTTTTCGATTTGAGGTAATTGCTTTTACATGTACATCTCTTATGTTGTATGTGGAGGAGTCAAATGTGTTTTTGTTTTGAGCAATATTGGTATTGGATGTCATGATGGGATGTTAAGGATGTGTGCACTGGGGTGTTATTGGAAGACCTGCACAGCTAGATGTCTTCAACAAACAGGGTGGACATTTTAGGCCGCATCGGTGACAGACGCTGGCTCAGTTCAAATGTCCATTTAAACACTGTGATGAAAGCTGCAAACATTCCCAAATGCTAAATGAATGACTCGTTTCTATGTACGGACTGTCCAAGCACCAAGCTTACATGTTCTTTACCATGTACATTTTCTAAGGTTTGGCTCAGAAGTTTTTGTTGATGATGTTTTCGTGCTCTTATTTCATGTTCACATTTCTGTAAGTGATAAACACATTTATGAGGCACACTTGAATTTTTAAAGTTCATCATAGGTCTGGAAATGACGTCAAATGACCTTTTGTATATGTAGAAATGACTTTTACTAGATGTGATGAGCCACCCTTGTTACTTTTCTTCTGCCTTGACAGCTGAGAATCACCGTGTGGTCTCTGTGCACCAAAGCAGTGTCTTACATCAAGAATCCCAAAGCTTGTCAGAAGGGTGAGTATGGCAATCATTTTTGTTGTAACGAGTGTCTATTACCACAAGCACCCGAGGACGGGATCAGCAGCATGCTCACGAATCACATGCTGTTTACCTTGCAGCAACTCGCGGGCTATGTATAAAAAGTCTACCTCTCCCTGCAGACAGCTGTGCCCCTCTCAGAAAATGGGACATGCTTTTCATAACAGGCCTGTCAACAGCCTGGGTAAAAATTATGGCCCGTTACCATCTCTGTTCGTGCCCTTGCATGACCTAAGCATCCCCTCAGCTGCCGTAAATAATAAGTCCCGGATACTTCACTCTTAAATGTCCTAACACCCGATAGGAAGTCACCGTTTAATTTTTCACAAAGTCAAATCACATTTATTCGGATTAGCATTTTGTTTCACTCTGAGTGATTGTTTTGCACCGTTCATTTTTACCTGCAGGTATTGATTTCAGCAGAGATGGCTGTTACATGGCCTTGGCGGAACGTCGTGACTGCAAAGATTACGTTTGTGTGTTTGTGTGTGATGATTGGCACTTGCTCAGGGTAAGTAGAAAACGTAACTTCGGCTTTTCCACTATTTACAAATTTTATCCGAACGGTACCGTAACTTGATAGCCTTGAGTCAAATAGGATTTACATTCTAGTTTGGTTAGTATTGGAAGTTAGCACCTTTCTCGTTCTTTTTTTTGCCACCTTGGTTGGTTCAAGTGTAAATATTGTTATGATTCTTTTACAGCATTTTGAGACTGAGACGCAGGACCTTGTGGGGTTAGAGTGGTCTCCCAATGGCTGCGTTCTGGCTGTTTGGGACAGTTGTCTGGAGGTAAGGTCCTCAGGGTCGGGGCGTGCTTGCTCTATTGCCAGGCTCATGCTAATAATGTGACAGTCTCGGGGAATAATTTTAAAAATGGAGCAAAGGATTTAGGATTTTTCTCATAGCCTGAAATTTTAATTTGATATTATTATTGACATGGGCTTTCATGTAAAACGTGAACGCCACTATTTATGGGAGAAAGGGACCAAGAAAAAGTCTGTGAGTAATGGACTATGCACGCAACACTCCCGCGTTGGGTGTAAGGTGGCGTGTTAACTTCCGATCATCATGTAAAAGCATAGTGACAAGATGTTAAAACTCAAAACTGAATTGACGCTAAACATAACGGCATATTGCAGTATTGGTTATCGCCTGGTTTTTGAAAAGTACAAACTTGTGATGCCATTTCAGTCTTAAACACTACCAGCGTGAACTAATAAAAACTATTACAGAACCCTGAATTATTTCTTAGCCAAATGGCATCTCAGTAGGCTAACTTGTAATGTATTGACAGCTGCAATTGTCATTCTTGCTGACTTTTCCATCCAAAATACTAAATGCATTATCGTGCATAACGTCCAGTGATGCCTGCTTAAAGGTTTGTAATTGCCTATAGATGACACTAGATGGTGGCAAAGCACTTTTCTTACAAATATATGGGCGTTCTCTATACTACCTTGTTTTTTTACACTGTACTGTATGTCTTTATTTCCCCACTTTGTTTTTGTAAATGGTCTAATTCTCAGAAGGGAAGGATTTGTAAATGTCAAACTCACCTCTCCAATCCTGTTGTGAGCACAACGCCTCATGAGTATGTTCTCTCGGCAGTACAAAGTGTTGCTGTATTCTCTGGATGGCCGCTTGCTGTTCACCTACAGCGCCTACGAGTGGTCGTTGGGTGTCAAGAGTGTGGCCTGGAGCCCCAGCAGTCAGTTCCTGGCCATTGGCAGCTATGACGAAAAAGTATGAACACACATTTAGAAAGTCACACCTTGTATAGAAGTGTCTTCATGTTTATTTCTACCAAATGTCCAAATAGTATTGATAGTGACTGTAAACACATTGCAGGTACGCATTCTTAACCACATCACATGGAAGAAGATTGCACAGTTTGAACACCCAGCAGTCATCACCACCACTAAAGTTGCAAGTATTTTCCGTCATTGCTGTCATAGCATTAGGCCAAAGAGCTTAATTATAACCAAAGCTACTTGTTCTGTTGCCAGGTTGTGTATAAGGAGGTGGAGAAAAGGTCAGCCGCTGGCAATGAAGAACTCTCTCTACACAACCTAACAATGGACTCGACTCTCTTTGGCAATCAAAGCAAATGTATGTCAGTATTTGCCTGTTATAGAACAACAACCAATTAAATATGTTGTATTTTACCCATTTGGCTACAGCAACTCTGTGGTCAGGTGAAACCCATTCTTCTGTAATCATCAACTTTCTTTATGTCCCCTCCAGATGAGATTCCCCCATCTCCAGTTCAAATGCCTGTGGTCAGACCAGACCCAGACAGACCAAACCCCAAGATTGGTGTCTCTACTTTGGCCTTCAGCTCAGACAGTCGCTACTTAGCCACCAAAAATGGTCAGCCATCACGTTCCCCTTATGTATTTGATTACCAGGGCTAAGCATTCTGCAACCCAGCTTTCAACATGTGCACTCTTGACCGCAGATAACATGGCCAGTGTTATCTGGGTGTGGAACATGCAGAAGATGAGCCTTGAGGCTGTGCTTGAGCAGATGTCGGCTGTGCGCTGCTTCCAGTGGGACCCAAGACGCCTGCGGCTGGCGATATGCACCGGCAACACAAACATTTATCTATGGACCCCAACAGGATGCGTTTCTGTTCAAGTTCCCGGTAAAATGATTGGTGATTATAAAGTACAAAGAATCCCAGTGTCACTGTCAAGTAAATATATTTCCTAGAACTTACTTTGGTGTCTGTGTCCTGCCAGGTGGTTTCCAGGTCCACTCGTTGATGTGGCACTGCCATGGGGATCATCTCATCCTGCTTGGGAAGGACCAGCTGTGTTTGTGCTACATCAACACTGACAATGAGAACAAGTGATGCAAGCAGGCACAGAATTGAAATTCAGTTCCAGCGTGTGCTAACATGAAATCTAGTCCAATGAACTGATGGGGAAGAACTCAGCACTCTGCTCCACAAGTGCAATTTACTTGAAGTTTGTTATACTGAATGTTTTGGAAAACTTGACATTCCTCTTTTGGATAAATAAAAACAAAACACAGTTTTATATACATGTAAATATATTATAGTTCTGAACACTGTGAGGGTAGATGGCTCAGACAAAGCTTTCACTTTCTGAACATTTGTACTTTGTCATGACATTATTTTGAATAAAAATTGACAGATAATTTCAATGGTGTTTCATTGCAGTTAATTTTAAAACAAGAGGTGGCTGGAAAGCTGGCTTCTCTGGCATAATACTGTAAAGGGGCCTTAGAAAACACGAACATACACACCCTATTAGGTACAAGTTATGTGGAATCACAGGACCTGATGGAGAGCTTACGACATAATGGGTTCTTTGGACAAAAAAAAAAAAGGCTTTCTGTGCATTCGGCAAAGTACTTTTCATATTACAATTTTGTATTTTAAGCATGGAGATGTTAAAGACTATGTACTGCAGAGATGGACAACTTGAATGATGGAGGGGCTGCAATTTTTCATTAGCACTACTGGGGGAAGACACTTACCTAACAGACAAAATTGCCATATATGGACAAAAAATGTGCTGGCCCTCTGATGGCTATAATCTTCATACAGTCGCAGGAGACTACTTTGTTTGCTTCAATTTCTTGTCCATTTTGAAATGCCTCCCATTCTTGAGCTACAGAGATTTGAAAGCGATATGCGTATATCATATGTGCAATCACATTTGAATAGTGCACAACTTCTATTTGGCCATGTCCCTGGACAAGATGGAGTATGATAAAAACAAAACAGTCTGTTTGCTCTAACACTGCTCTCACAATACTCTTGTAGCCCCCATTTATAGGCAAATTTGCCAAAAAAGAGATAAAGGTCACATAAGATCATTTATTAAGGTCACCTACGATTTGTTTTCATTGTGAAGAATATTCTCTCATTTTCCACAGTAAACAAGTTGAATCGTTAAGAAAGACAGAGCACATCATGATCAATTCCCCTATTAGCAAGGCTTATTCCACTTAATCATGTGACTAAATATACAATAGTTTCCTTTCCAAGAATCCGCACAGGAGTCTCATGATGACTGCAGGCACACAGCCATTACATCTTTGGCACTGAACGCCACTTTTAACAGTTAATGCTCAAATAAGTAGGAAAAGATTGCAACACACCCAGTTTAGGACAAAAACGGAATATAAGAAAAAGGCAGAAGCAAACACCGTCGTATTTCTCATCAACTTTTTGTCACATACCCAATACAGTCAAAGGGCCCATGCTAGTATGGTAGCTCTTGAAAGGACTGGGGCGCTAAAACCAAATGAGGAGACAGTTCATGCAAGTCTTCAACTGGCCGACTATTTGTCTGCTACAAACAACCTGCGAAGGCTCATTTTGTACGATCTCCGAGCTGCGCACACAACACAAACAAGGGTGCCGCCCCGTTTGGAGAAACTGTCTTTAAAAACCAATCTTGCCACGGGTCATTGAATAGCCCAACTTAGCCTCATTGTTGATAAAGGACATAATGCCCAGGTAGGTCTCAATGAGGAGGGGTCTCTCCAGGATCAGGACTCCGTTGGCCCGACCAGGGATAGGGTTCTCCTTATGGGCTCTCTTCACCGCCTGTACAAGCTGGGTCTGAAAGTTGTCCAGCTGTACAGACGAGCAGAAATAAATACACAATGAAAAAAAAGATCTTTACAGTAAACCCTGTCATTCGCTGTGAATCGCTAACAAAAAGAAGTAGACTACGACTTTTATTATCAACCAGGACAGAGCTACGTGGTTCTAACGAGTCTAGACTACCAGCCCAAAGTTTTGAAAAAGAAAAAAAAAAGCGTGTCCAATTAAACCTAGTCTGAAGGGATTACCTGGCAGAGGGAGGCCACCTTCTCATCTGCGTGGGACATGGGGTGCTCTGTGAAGGTGGCATAGGGCATATCTGTTGACCACGGGTTCCAGCGGTTTAAGAAGGAGGCCCGGGGACGCTTGTCCCACTGGACACGAACCCCAACACCATCTCTCCTGTAAAAACAATGCCCTGTAAATACTGAGGGGGTCATAGTAACATCTTGTTACTGTTATTGCCCACGTCATTCTGGAAGGCATTCAGAAGATTCCAGTTGCTTCACAATCTACACATGAGATATAAAAATAATAAACTACTTTTATTGAGCACATTAGTATTCTTATAGATTTGTGACAGGATGTTAAAAATTACTTTTATGACAATTATGCTATTAGCCTCCTGAAATGTTAACCTTTGTACTAGCCGTCGTGCCCCAGTTACCGGGTCTACTTCAGACACATGATGCTTCCTTCAAATAGATGGGCCCTTTTTCCCCCAGGCAAAAACACTGTTGCTATGAGTTCCTTGCACTGTTTTTCTGATTTTGTTGTTGATTTATTTCCATGCTTTTATCAAGTGTTACAGCAGACTGAGCCAAGCCTGTCTTTGGCACCTTGTGTCTTGACATTTCTCTGCATTTCTCCATAACAATTTGTACAATTTGTTTCAAACGTCTCTTAAACTTAATAGAAATTGTAATACAAAGATTCAAAGCGAAATTACCTAACAATTACTGTAAGTGGCAATGGAGGCAAATCAATTAGAATCGTAATGCTGGTAATCATAAAGTTTGATTAAGGGTCAAATGAGACATGCATACTTGTTCAGGGATTTAGGCGGGAACTCAAACTCGCCCACTGAGATGGTGTCGACGGCGTTGAGCGAGATTCTGATGACCTGCTGACACAGCAAATTGATGAAGTCGTACTTGCACACCAGCAAGGACCTGCACATGCGAAGGAAAACCAACTTTTGGTTAAAGGGAACATAATATAGAAAATAGACTCTTTAAACAGTGTAACTGCCCACTCATTAAGTGTGAACTAAAACAACTAAATTAATCTTATGCCAAAAAATGTTGATGAGCAAGCTGTTGTGCATTTCTGGCCCACTGGTATGAAACACAGTTAATGCACATACAACTAACAAACAATAACCATTGAGTTTCTCAGATGACCAAAAAACAAAAGAACCTCTTTGATGCAGCTTATATCAAGAGCAAAACATGAAGCAAGTTGCAGCGTTGGCACATATTTGTATTAGCTAACTGTGTGTAAAAATAAAAAGGCGGATCTTTTATTTGAAAGATGACATGAAAGTACATCGCTTTTTGTCTTACCTGTCCGTAATGAGGACAAGTCTCTCCTTCTCATTATTCCAGTGGTCAATCCTGCACAGATGATTGGCATCTTACTTTGACATGATAACTCACTACTCGATAGCAGCAACACACTTGCGCTCCTTACTCATTCAAGCCAGTTAACGCATTTTTGAGAACATTGATTGTGCAGACCTCAAAAGCCAGAATCAAAACTCGGCTCTCTCGTCAAAACATTTCTTTCTCCCAGACGTCTGTGAAAATTATATATTATTATAGTATTTGAGTTGGAAATGTTTGACACCAGCTTCCAGTAGAAATAACACATGAAAGAGTTTCAGAGCTACTTAAGATGAGCGAATGGTTCAAGATAAGAATGAGACTTACTGAGCCAGAAGCCAGACGCTCAGCACTTCTCCATCCTCAGAGGGAAGCGCCACAGTCCGGATGTCGCTGACCGCCTGCTCGATGGTACCTGGCTAGCATCAGCATGAAACAGATGATGAGTCAGCTTCCTCACAATCATCATCATCATCATCATCATCATCATCATCATCATCATCATCATCACCACCACCACACCTCACCACATATTTGTACTGTACTCTTACTTCGGACTGCCATTGTCAGTCAATCATTCCATCATCATATAACACTCTCTTTACATGACGAATGGAAGCGTAGGAAATGGACGTCGTACCCGGAACACAAAATAGTCCTTGACTTTGGCTTGCATGGTGGGGTTGTGCACGTGAAAAGGCGTCAACGTTTGCAGTGGCCCGCAGCAGGCTGCAGTGGCTCCGTGTCCCAGGCTCCGCCCGGCCTCCGGCGGCGTGAAAGCGACCTCCACTCCTTCCTCGGCCTCGGCCGGGTGGAGAACCGCGGCTCCCGGACTCTCGGGCTCCACCGTGTCGTTCAGCTGAAGCATGGCGGAAGGGAAATTCCTCGACGGAAAAGCAAAATGTTATTTGGTGGAAGCACACTCGCCCATTGCGCACCAGTAATGTTTTGATTGTGGAAGTGCTTGCTTCACTTCCGCCTCTGAGCGTCTTCTTAAAGGGACAGTCGCCAATTAACTGCGCCGCACGGCCTCATCTGGTCAATCTGCAAGGAAAAAGGTACCATTATCTTTTTATGAAACCATTAATATTGGAGTAATTTCTGGTTTGTTAACCCCTAACCCGTAACCTCCTAACCCTTAACCCGAAATTCCAACCCTGACCCAAACCCCAACCAACCCCTTAACCTTAACCCCCTAACCCTAGTTTGGAACCATCCTACATATAACACTAACCCAATAGGGTGTTATATATTAAGTTTTTATTTAATGTAAATTTATAAGCAACATTCCAGTTTTTTGGACTGATTCAAACCACTCTAACTTTAATGTGGTGAGCTCATGCAAACTTTTTCGTCACAACTCCCAAATGAAAACCTATTCTTCAGATTTTGCTTACTTTCAGCTCTACTTTTCACATTTTAACAGAATCAAACTATTCCACTTTTAAACTTAAACTGTTCAGATTCCACATTTAATTTTATTTCACATCTTTCCATAACATTAAGTATCATTACCATTACTCATCATTCCACATGATTCCCTATTGCTCAATAGCTTTTAACATCATTTCCTATGTAATGTTTCACATTTTTTTCACCCTGCATTTGCTAACTGTGGTGCAATTTCTCTAAAATTGCATTCTCGGGTTGTGTCTTAATGTTCCTATTTGTAATAGTCACATGATTCTTATAAGCAAGTCAATATGCTTAACTTAATGTTGATGATACAAATGAATATGGTGTCATCATGGGGGTAATGAGTCTGTCAGCAAAGTCTTAGCTGTGTCAAAGTTGATGCCTCAAGATCCCCTTTGGAGGCATGAAAAAAAATACCGATTGTTTTTTTCAACAATGTTATGCATATGCTAGTTGTTTGTATCCTAATACTAAAGATGGTCCAAGATATGGTGGGGAGCAAAAAACAGCAAAATGCTTGAAACAACACTCTTCTTGTTCCCTACCTGGAAAAAATATGAAGAGGTGAAAATTCCATTTAAAAAGCACACCGGTTTTATTGCATATCAATTTCATGTATAAATTCTTCATTACATTGGAAAGATTACATTTGGTATACATTGCTATTCTACAGAATTAACATCAGTCATGTCTTTTCAATGAAATTTTTCTAAAGTACATCTTCAATAATCACAAGCATCAAAAGAATTGCAATTTCAGAATTGTTCAATATTATTCTACAATCCTTTATTGTTTTTTTTCCTGTTGTGTCTTCTCCCACAAGTCTTCTTTTATTTCTTTAAGAGCCACTTGCCCTACCCAACGTGTAAGGCAGTCAAGAACTTGAAGTCAAACCTACTAAACCTAACCACATTTACAATAAGTGCATCTACGGATTTGTTTTTTTGTTTTTTTTTTTAATCTTTTTTTGATTTGATACACAATTCACGAATGGACATAATTATGACCGCTAAACACGTCATGCACAATATCATATTTTTTTTGTTGTTGTCAGTTTTCAATAAACATAACATAGGCGATATACAACTCAGATCCAAACGAACAAGCACCATCCATTTAAACCCATATTTTTCCATTATTTTTTTTTCTTCCTTCGGACAAATGCACCATATTTTCCATCTTTAAAATACTGTACAGTCAATAAGAAACAATATCTATTTTTTGTCTCCTGTAACAGTGAGCGGAGGAGGGGGACAGCAACCGCGTTCCAATATCTTGACGACCATCTGCCAGAATAATTTCTGAAGTGGGAAAATTGGAATGCTTCAATGCCTTCAAAGCCTTTACACAGCGCATTCTTACTACAGTAGTCCATGACTTGACATAAATCACGACATAGAAACGACCCACATCTTTACATCTTATAAAGGTAAATAAATGAAGACATTTATCAAACAAGAGACTTGTATCTTCAGAAAAATGAGATGATGCAGCAGTCCTCGTGTAGCCAAAGAAAAGTACAGTGTTCCTTCTGTCCTGTCGTCGAGACCTAAGCCTGATCAGGGTATGGCTTGGACCCATGTGGTTTCATTAAGTGCTAGCTTGAAAAATACAGCA